>NC_044393.1:55078710-55381741 GCF_006542625.1 Nomascus leucogenys
AGCTCTCATCACCCCCATGAAATCAGCTCCAAATTTAGCTCCTTTACACTCATCCCTTCGCTTACAAAGGCTCAATTATAGACGTGAATAAAGGGAAGGAAACCAAATTCAGGAGGCAAGTGTGTTGGCTTCCTGCCACCCTCATATGCAAACGGCACCGGTCCTCCTCCTAAGGAGGATGGCTCCTCTCCAGTGAGAGGCTGCCGCCGCCGCCGCCGCCGCCGCCGCCGCCGCTGCTGGAATTAAATTCCCTCTATTATTAGGTGCTTGTTACCATAATGTGCCTACATTAGCATAAGTGCTGGTGGGATCCTCAGCTGAGAGGCCACTCATGCTGTATGGAAATGACAAGGAGCAAGGGCTTGCCTTAAACCTGATCTTCCAGAGCAAAAGGCTCTTCCAGAGCAAAAGGGGGGATTTTTGTGTTTTTGTGTAGTTGAGAGAGAGAAAAAAAAAGAAAGACATGAGCCAACTGGCCTAAATCAATTAGCATCTGCTGGCTCGGACACAATAAAAATGGCTTCTTTGCATCATCTCAAGTGGGACCAGATTTTTGTGTCTGTGTCTACAAATTGCTGCTAACCTAACATAAATAAAAATCAGCCTTTTCCTTCTCACTTGGTGAATTCCTTTTTATAGCAGGAATTCAGGGGTCTTTTAAAACAAACAAAATGAATCAGAAAGTAATGGGTAATCCCATTAGAGATTGAACCTATTTATCCAAAGCTTTCATGGAGTTCAAGAGTTACATGGCCTTCTCATCCTGCAATTGAGATGTCCTTGAGACGCTCCTAAGCCTTTCTATCCAGAGAGGTTTGCTGTTTACTACCTGTGTGGTCCGAGCAGCATGGCTTGTGGCAAGGGCAGGCTGGTGGAGATTGCGGTGCTATTCACACGCCTGCTGTCTGTGTCAGTGATTCACACCTTCTAGTGTGCTTCATCTTCCCTTGGGAGTCAGAACAGAGCAGGGTAGAAGTGGGGGAAGAGACAGTCATTGGAATTTTCTGGTTTATGTGATTGTTGTATTTTTTTTCTTCACTAGTGACTGGGGAAATATATGAATTCAACTCAAAAACTGGAGCCAGAAAGTGGAAAGATCCACTAACCCAAATGCCAAAATGGAAAGAGTCCAGCCCCCAGGGAGCTGCCCCACGCAGAGTCACTGCTGGGGAAGGGATGGGGTCACTGAGAAGTGCCAACCAGGAAGAAGATGAGCCGAGTGGCAAAGCGTGGGCTGAGGATGCTGGTCTGGGTTCCAGAAATGAAGGTGGCAAGCCAGGCACCCCAAAGAACAGAAATCCAGCCTTCATGAACAGGGCTTCCCCCAAACCACACCCAGGAAAGTAAACGGGGTCTAAGGAGGGGCCTGTCAATCACTGGGATGCTGCCTCACCCTAAATTCTATGAGGACAGTGTGGGCATGGCGTAGGGGGGAAAATGTGGGCTGAGGGGATTCAGACATTCAGGGTCAAACATGGGATGTTTGACAAATTTTTAAACAAATAGAAAGGGGTTTGATCACATAGTTGTGTGTTCTGAACATTTTCTGTCAGATTTCAGAACTACCTGTGCTTCTGATCAGCAAGACTGATAACTTTGGGGTGTGGAATTGTTGTGTTTCTTCTTTGCATTGACTGCTAGGAAGCTCTATTCTGTTCACCATGGGAAGTTCATAGGACTTCCTGACATAAATAGTGAAGACCATCCTTACATCTGGTTTCCACCTTATTTTCCTGCCCTCATTTTAACATCACCCAGATTTCTTCAGTTATAAATATACCATACACCTTTGTAAGTCACCTCAAATCTTCTTCAAAAGAAGCAGAACAGTGAAAAAACAGATGAATAAGTTAAGAGTTGGTCATCTGGAAAGAAGAAAACGCAGCAGGCACCTTCTTTTGTTTTTTCTTGTGGTGTCCGGATCAGCATCCTGCATGTGAGATTCATCCGTGTTGTCCCGGCTAGCAGTACTTCAGTTCTCTTCATGGTTGTGTCTGATTTCATTCTATGATTATATCACAATTTATCTATTCTACACTTGGGTGGCAGCTGCTTCAGATTTTTTACTTTAAAAAAATGTACTTAAAAGTGAACTACAGGCAGGGCATGATGGCTCATGCCTGTAATGCCAGCACTTTGCCAAGGTGGGCAGATCACCTAAGGGCAGGAGCTCAAGACCAGCCTGGCCTAGATGGCAAAATCCTGTCTCTACTAAAAAATACAAAAATTAGCTTGGTGTGGTGGTGGGCACCTGTAATCTCAGCTACTTGGGAGGCTGAGGCAGGGTGAACTGCTTAAACCTGAGAGGCGGAGGTTACAGAGTCGAGATTATGCCACTGCACTCCAGCCTGGGCGACAAAGCAAGACTCTGTCTCAGAAAAAAAAAAAAAAGTGAATTACAACACTATGAACTTTTTTGTACATGACTTTTGGTGAACATAAACACTCACTTTTTTGCTCATATACCTAAGAGTGGGATTACTGGAGCAATTGCTGGATGCTGCCAAAGAGTTCCAAAGTGGTGGCTCTGATTCACACTCCAGCAGCAAACAATGAGAGTTGCAATTGCTCTCTGTCCTTACCAACACTTGGGATTGTCAGTCCTTTTAACTTTAGCCATTTTGGTTAAAATTACTATTGAAGTGAAATCACTTTTTCCTCAAAGCTGAAACACCATCAGCCTTACAACCTACCTGCCTTGCTTCTTCCCACTTCCTATAATCGGAAGGAACTGCAGGACTCTGAGTGGGGACATACTGGAAGCCCCATCTAGACATACAACTCAGACTTCCACCTGTAGGCATGAGCAATGAACTGGGAATAAATGGTCTTATGATGGAATAGGAAATGTAACTTCCCAATGTGTGCCTAGCAGAGCCCGAGCAAGCTTCACTCGAGCTCTATGCCCTGCTGCCCAGCTGCTGCGACCCTAGTCCAGTAACCCTAAGAAAGGTCCAGGTGAGAGTTCACTGGGGAAGGACTCCCTTCCCAACTGGGGAGTCAGGTGAGAGCCTACCAGGCCCACAAGGTCCTGTGGGAGACAGACTGTATCCATCCAGCAAATGCAGAGCTTCAGAGAGAGCAGCACTTGTTTACTGTGTGCCTAGTGCCAGTGTCACTTCTCAAGCAAAAGAAGCATTTGCGAAATGGCCCGTCCTGGCCTAGATTGAGTGTGATTTATTAATAAGGGTTAGTTGCCAGGGAACTCCCTTGAATGGATTTAAACTTTGCAAAAGGAGGCGGAACTGTTCATTTGTGCAGGTTAAAGTGAGTGAAGTGGCTGATTGCCCATTTCAGACATTGTAAATCTGTGGGGCCCGGAGTCAAATGCTTTCCTCAGAAGCTCTCAGCTTCAATGCAAGTAAAATGAGGCTCTGAGAAGGCTGAAGGGGAACTTAATAACTGCTTATAACCCCATTAAGAATGATTAAAAAGGCTGGGTGAGGTGGCTCATGCCTGTTATCCCAGACTCTGGGGGGCTGAGGCAGCTGGATCACCTGAGGTCAGGGGTTTGAGACCAGCCTGGCCAACATGGTGAAACCCTGTCTCCACTAAAAATAGAAAAATTAGCTGGTCGTGTTAGCAGGCACCTGCAATCCCAGCTATTCAGGAGGCTGAGGCAAGAGAATCGCTTGAACCCAGGAGGCAGAGGTTGCAGTGAGCCGAGATTGCGCCACTGCACTCCAGCCTGGGTGACAACAGCAAAACTCTGTCTCAAAAAAAAAAAAAAAAAAAAAAGAATGATCAAAAGGAGAGAGGTGAGCAGCTGTTCTTTCTTCTCCAGTGATGACAGGGCAAGAGGGAATTGTGCTTAATGGCCAGAGAAGAGATTTAAGTCAGGCACCAAGAGGGACTTCCTGAAGCCTGGGGCCTCTCTGAAGAGCTCAGTGTCTTCTCTGGTGATGGGCAGGAAGAGCTGAGTGTCTTCCTAGTCGCAAGGCGAGCCCGGAGAAACTCAAGAAATAGGGGCAAGAGTGCGCCAAGAGGAGAAAACACCTGCTGCCCCTTTTCTTTTGTATATCTGGCTATTTGGTTTGGGGAAATCCAGAAGTCAAAGTGTCACCGGTGGAGGGTCTTGACTGCAAGTTGTCCAGGTTCTTGGTGTTTTGAACAAAGAATGAAACAAAATGCCCAGCAAAGCAAAGAAAGAATGAAGCAACGAAAGAATGAAAGCAGGGATTTATTGAAAACCAAAGTACACTCCACAGTGTGGGAACAGGCCTGAGCAGTGACTCAAAGGCCCAGATACAGAGTCTTCTCAGTCCAAATACCCCTCAGAGGTTTCCCCTTGGCCACTTCATGCTCGCCTCATGGAAATGAAGTGGTGGCCCACAATCGGTCTGATTGGTTGCAGGAAGCAACCAATCAGAGACTGAAGTGGAGTTACAAAGGTCACGCTCCTGTGCAAATATCTGATTGGTTGCAAAAAGCAACCAATCAGAGGCTAAGGTGAAGTTACAACGTTGCAAGGAAGACTCGGCTGGCAATCAGTCTGATTGGTTACAGACAGCCAATTTCCCAACGTTGACCAGGTTTTTGGGGGAAAAAAATTATCTGAATAAAGAGAAGACAGCAACCATCGTGGATTTGGTGAAAGTTTTCTCCCATCTCCCTCTCAAGGCCTTAAACAGGTATGAGTTGATTATAGCCAATGTTTACTTTTCTCATTCTGATTCATTATAAAACTGGGGTAAATACGTTCAGGAATTAGACCACGTAGCAATTATAATTGTCGAAGACTTTGAAACTGCATAGTAGATTGTGACATTGGAGCTTTTTGTTGTGCTCATTGGAAAGCAGGGTCTGCAAGTCAGCCTGTGTGGCAAGCACGGGTGGCTCACAAGCGGAAACTGGGAAATGACACTTCTGCTCCCCAGAGCCCCCTTTCACGTCTGGGGTTCTCGTTGTTTGCCTTTTTACTTAATGTATTCTGTAATGGCTGTGAAAATTAAGCTACGAAATGAGTGAACATTGATGAAAATGACTGCTATTGAAACTTGGGATTTCTCATTTCAAACTTAGTGTGTGTTTATCCTTCCTATTCATTCAATAAATATCTATGGAGTAACTACCATGTGCCAAGCGTTGACTCATTAGGAAACACAGCAGCTCCTATCCCTGCCCTTGAGCAGCCTCCATTCTGTTTCTACAGCTGAATGTGGCCTGCTGATAAGCTATTCCACAGAGTTCTAGTTCCAGCTGCATCCTGGCCTATTTGCTCCTTGGATCCTTGAGTGTCCGACTTGAAAGATAAATTAGCCTGGAATAAAATCCCTGGAATCTTTCCCCAGAGGAACAGATAATTCAGAACCTCAAAAAAAAAAAAAAAAAAAGCAGAAAGCCCTTGTCAGAAAATAGTTGAGATGTCCAAGTAGGGCTCCCAGTTTTGGGCTATCAGGACAGTAGACTGTTAATGCACCTCCAGATGGCAGCTCTGAGGCAGTGTGACCTCTGTGTGCAGAAGATGAAAGAAACCTGACATCAGTGAGATATTTGATTTGGAGTTCAGGGCAAAGGTCAAAAATGGGGAGTGGGGGAGATTCCCATCACCCGGGGACCCTCCTATGTGTCACCTGCACAGGGGGCAAGGTGTGGCTCTGGCTCTCAGGGAATAACCCAACTGAGAAGATAATCAGCTCATTCAAAAGACAACCGGCTGCCACACAGGCCCTTTCTGAGAGGAGCTAAATGAGCTCCACATGCAGTGAGTGCTGGAGAAACTAGACATGGGCCCACACAGCCTCTGAAAGAATAATGGGCCTGGAACCTGCAGTGGTATTATAGGTGGAGTTGAATTTAAAGTCAAAGAGAAATTTCAAGGAAAGGCGAAAGCATTTAGAATCCTGGTCGTCAATCCATTTTCTGCTAATACTTGTCTTGTGTAACCTGGAGTGGCCTCACACAGAGCCTCCTGGATATACAGCAAGCACTCAACAAACATTTGTAGAACCGGATTGAATGAAGCAGGCTTGTGGTTGGCCTTTTCTCCACGTCATGTAGCAAAATCACAACTTTTCTAACTAGAGCTAGATAAACATGATCATAATCAACAACAGATAGTTTCTGAGTACCTGCTAGGTAACTGGCACTATTCTAGGCTCTGGGGATACAACAGTAAATAAAACAGTATTCTTAGTGTTTATATTCTAATGAGTTATAAAAGACTGAACATACAACAGAACCACAGAGAGATGGCTGGACTCTATATAAAAACAGAACACTGCCCCACAACCTGCAGCAGGGAACCTGCCCAGGAAACCCACTCCCTTATCTATACTTATTATAGATAGTTATTATAATGAACAACGCACGAAGCCAGCCTGCTATCAGACTTGCAGGAGGCCAGACTGCTGTCTCTAGTGACAATCTAGGAAGCTAAACAACCCATGTACCAATGGTCCCCAAATGGCCAGAACTTGGTTAATAACTGATAGCTTCCCTATTTTTGTCCCCGAGTCCTAATTAGGACCCATCACAGAAAGCCAAATGTGCACCCTAACCAATCTCATAGGCTGCCCTGCCTCTAGCCCACCTCCAGCTTCCTCCTGCCAACAGCCTGTAAGCAGGGCTCACCTGAAGCCTTCCCCGGTTTCACCATGAAGCTCTCCCTCTCCTCTGCCTGCCTTTGGGCCTCTCGCCAAAGGCAAGTGCCAGTTGCTGACTCCCTTAATATAGCAAGCTCGGAATAAATGGCCCTCACTTTATCATAGGGTTGGTCTTTGTTTATTCCCACTGAGATGATAGACAAACAGGTTAGATATATACATATATGATATCCTAGATATAAATACGTGTGTGTGTGTGTATATATATATATATATATATATATGAGATATGTGAATGGTGTTAAGTGCCGTTAAGAAAAATAAACAGGGTCAGGGGTTACGGAGGATGGCCACTTTAAACAGGTGGCCAAGGAAGGCCCCTGTGGTAAGGGGAGATTCAAGCGGTGGATGTGTGGGCAGCGGCTGTGCAGATAACTGGGAAGAACCTTCCAGGCAGTGAGTGCAAGGCGACGTGAAGTGGAGGAGCAGCAGGAGGAACAGAGTGATGAGCATGAGGCTGGAGGATAGGACTTCAGAGAGGGGTCGATGGGGAGGCGGGGGCGGGTGAGTGTGTGTGTGTGTGGTGGTGAGTGGGGGTGTGTGGGCTGGGGGATATGTGTGGAGAGGAGTTTGTATATCACATAGGGCCTTGGAGGCCACTGTAAGGACTTTGGCTTTTACTCTGAGTATGGTGGGAGCCATTGCATGGTGTTGAGCAGAGGAGTGATGTAACTTACTTATGTTTTGAAAGCATCTGTCTGCTGATTTGAGAAGAGACTTAAGGAAGGGAGAGAACAAGGGTAGAAGTAGAAAGACCAGCTCTGTAGCTGTTGGATTCATCCAGATATGAGATGGTGGGGGCTGGGTCCAAGGGGGCAGAAGTGGAGGACAGTAGAAACCTTGTGGTACCTTTGTGAAGCAGTGTCCCGGATATGAATGAAGTCCTCAGTTCTCTTGAGCCCTGTTCCTGTATGAGATCAAGGCTCCCCAGCAGGCATGAGCCCCTCCCTCAGTGGCAGCTACCAGATATAGTCATTTTAGATAACACTGAGCGGCTCTCCCGAGTGTGACTGCCCCATGCTTGGTCTGCAGCGGGGGAATGGCAGTCATGTGTGCACACATAGGTGTGTGGGGAGAGTGAAGAGACCGGTCAGTGTTCCGGCCACATTGCACTTCCCGGCAAGATTCCGGTCGATGCCCCAAGGAAACAGGAACAGGCCTGCTGGGTGATTTCGAGGTCTGGACTCTGTGCCCGGCTGTGAAGGTGGTTGCAGGCAGCCCTCAAGCTGAACAGTGCATTCGATTGGCTCTCAGTCTGAAAAAGTACAGTTCTGATTAAACGTCAGGAGACCTGTGTTGTAGGAAACTCTAACTTCTGTCTAGGACTCCCCAGAAAGTTGAAGTTCTTAGAAAACTTGTCTGTTTGGGGGAACAGAAGGAGATGAGTGTGTTCTGGAAAACCGGAGCCTTATGCCCAAATTTTTGGAGACGGATCTCACTTAAAATGGTGTATCCCACTGTCCCCATGTGTACAAACCATACAATCAGTTCTGATGCCTGGTTTGGAAAACATGATCCCCGTCAGTGTTGAAACCGAGGCAGGGCATGCTCGTAAACTCTGATTTTTCCCATGTGACTGTGAGCTGGGCTATCCGGGTGAGGCTGGCCCAGGGCCTGGAGTGAGCATCGTGGATGCTCACGCTCTAGGCCACAGCGCCCTCAGCAGCCTTTTCATTAGGGTGGTGTTCAGAGACAGCCTGTGGCTGCTGCAGCCCCTTCAGAACCCAGGGCAGATGAGGGAGGGAAGCTGCTTAATCTGATTTATAGGCAAGGCTCACAAGAGTTGCACTCCCCGCACGGCCCACCTCATTTGCTGGTCCACGGTCAGAGCACACTCCGGCTGGCAGGCTAAGGGTCCTTTTTAAAATAACAGTTTTATTGTGATTTAACTCACATGCCATCGAATTCAGTGGTTTTTAGATATTCACAGAGTTGTGCAACCACCACTGCTATGTAATTCCAAAACATTTTCATCATCCCCAAAATAAACTTCACACACATTAACAGTCATTCCGCATCCCCAGGCATTGGCACCGCTGAACTGCTTTCTCTCTCTATGGATTTGCCTATAGTGGACATTTCATAGAAACGGAATCATACAATGTTTGTCCTTTTGTGTCTGGCTTATTTCAGTTAGCATAATATTTTCAAGATTCATCCACATTGTACGTCCATTCATTCATTTTTATGGCTGAATAATAGCCCCACTGTATGGATATACCGCATTTTATTTATCCATTCATCAGTTGACGGATATTTGGGTTGTTTCCATCTTCTGGCTGCTATAAATAATGCTGCAATGAGCATTTGCATACAAGTTCTTCTGTGGACATTTGTTCTTATTTCCTAGGTATATACATACCTAGGAATGGAGTTACTGGGTGATGTGGTAACTCTATATTTACCTGGTTGACCAACTGCCAGACTGCTTTCCACCATGGCTGCACTATTTTAAATTTCCACCAGCAATGCTCAAGGGTTTCATGAGCTTTTCAAACAGACAAGTTAGGCACCCTTAGCTCAGGTTGCATTGTGGGGCATTCAGCCCTTCCCAGCTCCCGTCTGCTTTGGTTTGAGGAGTCTGGTCTGGCGTGCTGGCACACCTCACCAAGGTTAGCAGCAACAGCTCCTGCTGCACCTTAGCAGCCTGCAGAGAAGTCTCTGGAAACCTCATGATTGCAGTGCGTGCCTACCACAAGTGGGCCCTCCACCTGCACCATCTATAATCCTCATGGCACGCCTCTGAGAATGGTCTGCATCTTGAAGATCATATCCACTTTACAGATGAGAAAGCTGAAGGTTGGAGAGATTAGGAGACTTGTCCAGAGGTCACAGAGCCAGGATGACAACTGAGTGTGTCTCCTCTGAGCCTAGGCAGGAAGGGCTTAGTGATGGCCTTTGATTTGTGTTCTGATGGGAAAAGGGGTCAGGTGACTGGACCCCCGGATGGATCCTCTGGCTGAACAGCTCTCTACCCTGAAAGTCCAAGGCTGCTCATGGCTGCAGAAATCTTCACAGGTTCAGAGTCAACACCAGCCTCTGCAGGAGCAATGTGTTCTGAGCATATCCTGTCTTTGGAGGCTTGAGTTAGGGGTGTGAAACAGTCCCTGGCCTCCTGCAACCCTGCCAAGCCCAGCGCACTGCTTTGGGCAATGCAGGAGGCAATGTTTATTCTTTTCTCTGTTCTTCACACACCCACTACGTATCTGCTGCTCCACAAAAGCAGCCTCATCCTGGCTATGAGTACTGAAGTGCCTTCCAAGCAGAGATCCTAATCACTCAGGAACAGCCTCTACCCAAAGGCTGAGGGGCTGCAGTGATCTATGTTGGCCAGCAGGGGCGTGGCCTCTCTATTTGCCATTTATTGTCCAGTGAATGGTCTAGAAGCGCCTCTGGTAAAAGACTGACTCTCCCTTCTCTCCACCTTCTCCCGAGCCTTTCAGGGTATGTGGCCTCAATGCCTGCGGAGAGCAGTCACAGGGCATCCCAGGTCAAGATTCCACCCTGTGGCCACCCCAAAAAACCACAGCAGCAACGTGGTAGCTGGAAATCAGGGAATGTGGTGGCACCAAGCCTTCTGGAGGAGGGAGTGAGCGGCTGCTCCACCCACAAGTGGCCCTTTCCCAAAGGGCCCAGGACAGCTATCCTGGCATTTTGCCAAGCAAACTATGGCCACTGACCAAGACAGCACCCAGTTGGGTTCAGAACAGGTAGATCACTGTTGACATATGTAGAGAGGGTTAGAATCCATGGGGGTTCTTGGCATCTCTGAATACACACCCCTGAATTTTGTTTCCTTGACATTCCATCTTGCTACATGCTTAGGAGAGTAAAGGTCCCAAATTCTATGTCTTTGGTTGAGTGTGTGTATATGTATCTGTGTAAGTGTCCATGTAGTCATAAGGAAAATCACTTTGCATTTATGGAATACCTGCTACATGCCAGATCATGTGAGGTCTTCACATTTATAATTCTACTTCATGTAGAATTTATATGTGTAAATTTAGTTTAAATATGAAGAATTGAGGCTCAGAAAGGGTGTGTGACCTGCCAAAGGTCACACAGCTAGTAAGTGGCAGAGGGAGGTAGGATCTGAAAGCAGATCTGACTTTTAAGCCCCTGTGTGCCAGGAGTAGAGTCTGACAAGCCTAGTAAGATAGCTGACCCTTGGCCAGGTGCGGTGGCTCAAGCCTGTAATCCCAGCACTTTGGGAGGCCGAGGCAGACAGATCGCTTGAGTCCAGGAGTTTGAAACCAGCCTGGCCAACATGGCGAAACCCCAGCTCTACCAAAATGGCTGCACGTGGTGGCTCAGGCCTGTAGTCCCAGCTACTAGGGAGTCTGCAGTGGGAGGATTGCTTGAGCCCAGGAGGTCAAGGCTGTATGAAGCCGTCAGCGTGTCATTGCGCTGCAGCCTGGGCAACAGAGTAAAACCCTGTGTCAAAAAAAAAAAAAAAAGCCGGGCGCCGTGGCTCACGCCTGTAATCCTAGCACTTTGGGAGGCCGAGGGGGGCCGGATCACGAGGTCAGGAGATGGAGACCATCCTAGCTAACACGGTGAAACCCCGTCTCTACTAAAAATAGAAAAAATTAGCCGGGCACGGTGGCAGGCGCCTGTAATCCCAGCTACTCGGGAGGCTGAGGCAGGAGAATGGTGTGAACCCGGGAGGCGGAGCTTGCAGTGAGCCGAGATCGTGCCACTGCACTCCAGCCTTGGCAACAGAGCAAGACTCCGTCTCAAAAAAAAAAAAAAAAAAAAAGGAAATTAAAAAGATAGCTGAGCCTCTTGTTGCTCCCACCCCAACATTGCCTCAATCTTGCGGTTGCTGTGAAAGAAAGGGGCCAGGCTGGGAGCAGAGTCGGAAGGGGAGGATAAGGACAGAATTTGCAAGCTAGTTTATTTAGGAACTGGTGAAATTCAGAAGGGTTGAAGGAGGCCTCTAGGATGGCGACCTTTCCCTAAGCAGCACATCGGTGTTACCGGGCACCGAGAGAGAAAGGTAAAAAGGAGAATGAAGAGGAATAATGGGAAGTGGGGAGATAGAGAGAGGCTGGTGGCCTGAAGACGCTTACGCTTGCAAGGGGACTCCCCTGCCTGGGGGGCTGGCAGGAGCAAGCACAACCTTCATTCTCTCTAGCAGGGCCAACAAAGGGCAGCTGAATCACAGTATTTCTCAAGAAATAAAAATTCCTAGCACACCCCTGGGGCCTCGGGGAGAAAAACTGACAAGGTGTTGATTGAAAACATACCGCGCTGTGTGCGCCCGCAGGGTGAGGCCGCGCTCGCACAGGTTCACAGCGACACCTAGTGGTCTCCTGGGGCACCTGCCGCCTCTGCAGAAATGGCAAGGTTGGTGGGCCACAGGGTGACTGGGTTCCTGGAGGAGATTTGGGGTCCAAATCAGACATTTCCTCTTTTCCCTTGCTGCCAGCACGCATATTTTGCACAACTGTCCACCCTCCCACTTTGTGAAACATGTCGGTATTCTGAGGAGAGTCAGGGGTGGGGCCGGGGGCCATTGGTAAAAGACTGGACTTCCTGGTTGGACATGGTAGCTCACGCCTGTAATCTTAGCAATTTGGGAGGCCGAGGCGGCCGGATCACTTGAGGTCAGGAGTTCGAGACCAGCCTGGCCAACATGGTGAAACCCCGTCTCTACTAAAAATACAAAAATTAGTCGGGCGTGGTGGCACGTGCCTGTAATCCCAGCTACTCGGGAGGCTGAGCCAGGAGAATCGCTTGAACCCAGGAGGTGGAGGTTGCAGTGAACCAAGATTGCGCCACTGCACTCCAGCCTGGGCAACAGAACGAGACTCTGTCTCAAAAAAAAAAAAAAAAAAAGAAAAAAAGACTGGACTTTCTAATGTTCACCCCAAGACTAACCAGGTATGCATATCCAACTGGCTCTGCACCATCTAGATTTTCTGAAGTGGTCACTATTTCCTCTAATTTTATTCTCTTCATTTATTCAATATAACTAAACGTATTTAATGGTGAAATATTCAGATGGCTTTTACACAAATGAATTCTCCAGTCAGAGAAATTTCTTTGTTGTCGACCTGCTCAGAAAATAGAACAACTATACTTCTATATTAGGTCAAAGACCTTGGTGTCCATAGTGACCCTGATCAATAAATCTGCTTAGAAATGAAAACAATGCATCTCTTTCTGGATAATAGCATTTGAACATTTTTGTTCCCTCCCTGGCCTCCTCTCATGCCATTTAAGCCTTGGCTAATTTCCTTGTCTGAAGGCCCCCTGGAGACAGAGCATATCCAGTGTGAGCACAATGCCTGAGACATCGTTGATACTCAAAAATGATTTCTTACTGAATGGCTTCAGCTCCTGATGGAGCAGCAGATGCCACAGGAGGAAGGTCAGAGAGTTCAGTCCCCTGGGAAGCGCTGTCAGAGGATTCCAGACTCTGAAGGGAAATGATCAGACTAGCAAGACCCTTGCTAGGGGGTCCCTACCTGCAACCCAGCTTCTTGTTAATAGCTGGGGATGACTCGTGGTTAAGTGGTAGCCCAGTGTGGCATTTGCAGAGTTCTGGAATAAGGCTATTAAATGTCTTTGGGCTGGCACTCCTGGGAGGGCTGCATGTGGCTGTGCTTTCCAGACCCCCTCAAAAGCCCCACTGGAGCCTTTCCTTGTAAAGAAGCCATGAGCTTCTGTGAGCCAATCCTGCTGGGATGAAAACCACTGTCTCTAAGCTAAATTTTATCCAATTACATTGGCCAAATTGTGTTGTGTTAACTGGGTTTCTTTCTGGTTGCAAAGAACAGCGAATCATAGGTTTATTGGGATATAACATGTGAAAATAAAGAGTTGCTCAGTCTGTCCAGAACCCAGAAGAAGCAGAAGACCTGACTTCTCAGGGGTGGTGTAGTATAATAGATGTTAGTCATATTGGTGCCAGCCCATCATCATTTGAAGAACCTTCTTAAATTTGGAAAATACACCATGTGAGGGGTGCCACCTCACCAGGGTGGAGATCAGAACTCAGTTACTCAGACTCCTCTGCAGCTAGGACACAGGCATGTGACATAGGCTCTGTGGATTGGATGCAGTATGATGAGATTTCAGTCTGGAAGAGTGAAAAGCGAGGGAGAAGCTGCTGCATTGGATTGTTCTTGGTGATGGGGTGGAACATGGTTGGAGGGACATGGAACCCCAGAGGCAGCAGAGGCAAAGTTGATAATAGTTACATGCACCAAAGGCAGTGGGATCGAGGCTGTGACCAGACAGGTGAGGATTTGGGTATTGTTCGTGGCTGCAGAGTGCCAACCCCTATTTCTCTGACCTTGCTGGGGTGTCTGTGAGCCACTAATATGCATCCATAAGTTCTTTTTCTGTTTAAACAAATCCGTGGATTTTGTTGTTTGTAGGTAAGAATCCTGATTGATAAAAGCATAGTGAGGACTCAGGGAGACTGTAATCAGAAAGTCATTTAGCATGCAAGGCAGCTGTAAGAGGTTAATATCAGGAGTTAACGATCTTTGCTCCGGAGAGGTTGTGCTCAACTATTTTGTTTGGGGCTGAGGCTGTTGTTACTGCCTGTTTAACATCCCTTAAGCAATAACCACTTTCTACTATTAGGTCCTGTATTCTGATGGGGCTGACATCATGCCCTAGCTCCAGAACTGGGCACATGACCCAGGCCAGGCCAATCAGATCACAGCTTCTCCCTGGCTCTGTTAATTGGTTCAGGGATGGATACGTGTTCCAAGGTGGACCATTGAGAAATACCCCTGGGACTTGTGCTGTAGATCTAGGGAATTATTCCTTATCTGCTGATGCTGCTAAGCCGGAAGGAGGTCAGTATGAAGCATGAAGCCAATATTGGTTACGTTGTTGAGTGTGGGAAGAGCCTGCCAACCAGAGAATAATGCCAACTGGAAGAAAGAAAAATAAGAAGAGAGAGAGAAATAATAATTCCTGGTGATGTTGGGCATTTGTATGCAGCCATCATTGAAGTCTGTTCTATCCCTAGATTTTTCAGTGACATGAACCATCAGATTCCTTTGTAAGTTAATTTTGAATTGAGTTTCTGTTACTTGAAACCAAAAGGTCCTGACTAATACAATGGCACAAGTTCAAATACCAGAATTTTTGGCAAGCCTTTAGAAGAATTAAATAACATCCCTGGTTATTACAGCATTAACTTGGTTACTCGGCAAGCCCATGTCTTTGAGAATAACTGTTATGGCCCCAACTGTGCTCTCTTCTGTCCTCACAAGACAGTTTTCACACATTCTGGGAAACTTGGTTGTGTTGGCACACACTTATCATTATACTCTACCTCTTCCCTCTGATGTACGTGTTTGGAATTCTCCCATTCTACAAGGAGTATTCCTCTCAACATTCTGTCCAACAAGCACTGTTGTAACAATACATATCCTCAGTTGCAATAAAAGGTTTATTTTATACCTTGAGCACAACGTGTTAGCCACCTGTGCAAGGTATGCCGCCAACCGCTGTGAGTGTGCAGAGATGTTTGGGTTCAGAACCAGTGGTCCTAGGGCTCTGGCATCAATACGACTCTCTGCCTTCGCTCTTCATTCACCTCTTCTAAGTATTTCTTCAGGACTTTTGTTCTGCTACCAGTTGGCTCATTTTCTCTTTATCTCTAAAATCGGTTTCCTGGCCAGGCATGGTGGCTCATGCCTGTAATCCCAGCACTTTGGGAGGCCAAGGCAGGAGGATCACTTAAGGCCAGGAGCTTGTGAACAGCCTGGCCAACACAGCGAGATCATGTTTCCATAAAAAAAAATTCTTTTCAGACCCTAAAATTAGTTTTCTCAGAGGGAAAGATAATTCAATTGATCTAATTGCTAATTTGAATTCTCATTTGGGCACAGCTGGTTGAGCTGGGCCATATCAGACAATCCCACTAGTCCCTGGATAGGAGGTCTTGGGCAAAGCATCTGCCCCTGTCCAATCACAGCTGGCCAAGAGGAGGTGTGGGTCACATGGCTAAGAACAAGGCAAACACTGAATGAGGGACAGCCTGGGGACACTTCCCTCCTTGGGGGCTGTGACTGGGCAGTTTTTCTTAGGCGAGAATGGTGTGTATGACAGCTGTCATGATTGATGTGTCTGATACATTCTCCCATCCTATAAATAATACAAGAAAAGCAAGATGATGGCAGGGGAAGGAATGATAATAATTATCAAGGACTGGCTTTACCTTCAGCACCTCACTTCTTCCTATGTCCCACTCATCAGCTCTCTCTGGGAAAGTGATCAGCTTCCAGGAGCCAGAGGGCTGACTTTGAGGGGCTGTGAGGAAAGAGGAACTGCTCAGCATGGATTTCAATATCCTCAGCACGGAGCACATCACCCTCGCTGTGGGCCCAATGGCCTTTAGAGACGGTGAGAGTTGAGCTGTGGGCATGGAGTTGAGAGCTGAGTATTCTCAACTCCTTCTCTGAAGCCAGACAAGGACACATTTCCCCTATAGCCTCCCCCTGTAGCTGAGGGCAGGGCTGTGGATCCATATGCTGGCCTCTGTCTTGTTCTTCTGAGTTTATCCTGTGGTTTGTACCAACACTCTACGGCAACTCCAGAACCTCCAGCTTCAAGCCAAAATGTTTTCCAAATAACCAGAAGAGTCCACCTGGGAGGCCTGGCTCAGGCCAGCCCCACATACGAGGGTTGGCAGCTCTGACATTAATTAACCGTGTGGCCTTTTAATGAACTGAAAGACACTGGAACACTGCTTTTCTTAATAAAATACAGTCTCTAACCACCACAGTTGGCAGTAGGAGGAAACCTGATAGGGGTGGGGCTGTACTAGAAGTCTCACTTGCCTGGTTTGAATGTTCTGGCTTTGTCCCTGGTTGGGACAGCTGATTAAGCTGGACAGCCCATCTTCCCCTGGGCTGACTTCTGCCGAAGCCTAGAATGCTATCACTAAAGTTTAATTCCTTTTTGTGTTTAAAGGCTCTTGGTGTCCTAGAGATGCAACTCTGCAAACCTTAGCAGTTTGTTTCTCCTAAGTTGTAGGGTCTTTGCTTAGGGTTGATTTATTTAATCCATCAGGTTCTGGTGATTTATTCGATTTTCTGTGCCAAATGAGTGACTCAAGACAAAAAAATGGTCTCTAGACTAAGTGAACAACACCACGGTGACCTGTTCCCACTTTGGAGAAGACACAGCATAGTGGTTAAGAGTGTAGACTTTGATACTTGATGCACTCGGGCTCAAATTTTGGCTCTGCAATCACGAACAGCATGACCTTGAGTAAGTTATTGAGTATCTTGGAGCTGTGGTTCCTACTGTGTAAAATGGTGATGATGATGCCGTAAGTCTGCCCCATAGTGGCATGTGTACATTAAGTGAGATCACGTGCACAGTAAGCACTCAGGAAAGACCCACTGTTTTTTCCAGCTAGGTGGAATTTCTCTGGGAGCTATCAGATTTTTTTCCTAGAGACCTGCTGGGTGGCCCACACTTTGGAGCCCTTCCAGGTGGGGGGGGGGGGGTGGCAGAAATATCACAGGTGGGCATCATGAGTTTTTCCTCCCAGCTCTGTTCCTTCTGCCTCTCGGTGCTTCAGGCCAACTGTTACTAGTTGCAGAGAGACGGCCAAGGCAACAGCAGGCTTGGAAGGTGCAAGCCTGGACTGGTCGTTCACTGAGTGGAAGGTGTTTGGAATGCGGAGGGGCATGAATGAGCCACCACTCTTCAGTTGGGGTTTTCATTAAGGACATGTTGCTGTTTGACGCCACTGGGCACAGGACTTTCAGAGCAGGGGATGGGCATAGGGGAGGAGTCCCCACTTCTGGCCATTCACCCTGGTCTTTGAACATCACCTGGCTCTGAGAAAGTGGCTGGACAGAACGGGCCCCCAAGCCCAGGATTTGGGAGACCTAATCTGGGCTCAGCCGGGCTTCTGTTAACTCATTGATCTAAGGAGCTGGCAAATCCCTTAGGAGAGTATCTGGAATTGACGGCCCAGGCAAATCCAGGCTCTGCATCTCAGTTTTGCACATACCTTATCGAATTTAATCCTTGTAACAGTTCTGAGTTGCACAGTTTAGAGAGGAGGAAAGTCCCCACGGAGTTTTAAATCTGGAAGAACTTTGAGGTTTTCTGCTTTACCCTCTTGTTATGCAGATGAAAAAAGGAAAGCCCAGCAAGGGTGAGGTCACTCAGCTAATTAGGAGCAGAGCTGGAGCCAGATCTGGAAGCTGGTTCTTTTAGCCGTGCACACTGTAGCTAATGCAGGCGGACCCTGTGCTCTCTTGAAAGGCAACTGCACTGCAAGCCCCGTGTGTAGATTTAGGCTGCTTTGTGCCTCAACCCACATCCCCATCACCAGTGCAGCTTCAGGAATGGTCCTTGGTGGGGCAGAGGGGATAAAACCAGCCTGAGCGGCAGCTCCAGGTTTCAGCTACCCGAAGGAATCTCTTCGAGTCCTTGCCAAGACCCAAACTGGGAATCTCAGACTTCGGACAAGAATTCTCCAACTGTGGGGATGAGTGCGTCCAGGCTAAGCCAAGCACTCCTTGGCCTGTCTTGTGTTACCCAAAATTCCCGAAAGTGCTGGGACTTGGCTAGGTGGAATTTGAAAGCCTGATCTCTGGTTTTAATCCATTAAAATAGTTGAGCACAGACTGTTTTCCCAGCGCTGGGCTGTCTGCGTGCCACTTGAAGTCGGGGGCAGAGTCCTTTGCACAGTGTCTGGCAGGTGCTCCATAGGAAGGGAGGGGAAACTTGAAGCAGAGGCAGGTCCTGAGGAAGACGGGGTGACATTTTCACAAGAAAATCCCCCAGAAAGGGTGGCTGCCCCATGCTCTCCCCCACGGCATTGTGCCAGGCTGGCTATGCTGCGGCTTCCCTTTGGGTTCCCCTGGGTGGAAGGGTGCTCACTGAGGTGCCTTTTGGGTGACGTTGCCCATGCAAGCACATTTCCCCAGAAACACATCTGCTCGGCTGCACTAAAAATGGCATCTTGGTTGACTTATTTAGCGTCCATTAAGTTCATATTCAAATTAACATGCAGGATGGGAGAGAGGAGGGGTTACAGCACCCATAAGGGGTTAGAGAGGCATTTAAAATGGATGAAGATCTATGTACCAGATGTTTGTTTCACTTAAATAAAACAAAATAATACAACAGAACAAAACACTGCACCAAAAACATTCTTTCTGGGAGCAGGGAGAGAAAGTTCCATGTCTCTCATCCCTTTCTCGGGCTTCACCCCAAGGTCACAGGTCCCTCCTGGTGTTGTGGTGGCCTGTAGATAGGCACGAGCCCCATTTCATTGGTGGAGTTACACAGGAGTGACTGTGGCAATCAGCATACAACAGACTCTTCAAAATCATGAACAACTGGGGGGACCTTGCACATGGAGGGCCCACTGTTGAGAGAGCTGTGCCATGTCTGGCCTCAATGCTGGGGAGCATGTGGCTCTCCTTGGATCTGCAGAGCAAAGGTAGGGGCATCCGAGAGGGACCCTGGGAGCTCCTTGCATTGCTTGGACCATGAGCCAGCTGGGACCGGGCCGCTTCCCAGCAAGAGGGCACCCACGTTCTCTTTTCTGTGGGGCTGGAGGCTTCCTCTTCACCCTCCCCACCCCTCTTCCATGCAGGAAGCATTGCAACATCTGGACAATGTCTGTATATCTCCTCTGCCTGGAGCCAAGTAGCCTGTGTGGTCCTGCAGCAGAACACAGGCCCGCGCTGTCGGCCCAGCTCACCCCCACCCAGGAATGATGATGGAATGGGGGATGCACACCTGCTTCACTCTTCTTGCTCTCCTTGAGCTCTGTGAGTGCCCTACCCCCAAAGCGTATTGCTTCACCAGTGCTGTGTGAGATTATAGAATTCTCAAACCTGGTTCATGACAGGGGGAAGCCCAGAATGGGCCCGCCTGGCAGGACACCTGGATGAGGTGTCTAGTTCCTCCCTGGTTGCTGCCCCTGTGACCTGGATCAGAGGCCCTTCTGGAACCACCACCTCTGGTACAGTAAACTATCGGTGACTGTAAGTAGCACCTGTAATGCCACCATCAGCCCCAGAGGCACAAAGCCAAGACAGAGCAGGAGTCTTGAGAGGGAGAACATTCATGGAGGAGGACTTCTGCAGGAAAAGGGGCTAGATCTGCCTTTGCCACTGCTCCCAAGACAGTCCTTCTCATTTCTCCCTTGTAATAGCTGCTCCCAGCCCAGCCCTCCCCCACATGGCAGCTCAGCTCTCAGTCCTGCACTGCCTGCTTTACTGCTCTCCAAGTCCCATGGAAATGAATCATTCTGCTGGCTTGCTGGAGTGCAGTTCCCTATCTTCTAGAAGCCTATCTTCCAGAAGCCAGTGGCCTTCGAGAATAACTGGCATTTCTCAGTCTGTGATAGAGATGTCTGTCTGTTCCTGCCAAGGTGAGCTCTTCTAAGCATGTGCACATAGCTCATGTGCCTGGGGAAATAAGCCCTTTGCTACCTGGCAAAGCAGTGGGGAGGAGAACACTTTACCTGGAAACCTGACCAGACCCTTAATGAATGTTATGTGTAAGCTTAGGCTGGACGGTGTAGTTGGGAGAACAGGCATTGAGTTTCAGTTCCACAATTGTGTTCTGCTCCCTCACATCTTACGGCCTTTTTACCTACAACCCTGCTGTCTGAGATTCAGCCATTCATTCCTTCAACACACGCTTGTTGAGTACCTCTTATACTGCAGGCTTACACTCTCATCTGCAAGGTGCTGAGTGAACAAGACACAGGCAATGAGGGTGCAGAGAATGAAGGTGAGGTGTGGCTTGTCCCTTCTTCATCTTTTACTGGTGCCCTGTCTGTGACGGTCACTATGAGGGCATCCGAACAGTGGTCTTGATGCAGGATTTTTTACTCCTTAGCTCAGCTAGATCTGGGTTCTTGTCTCATGACCAGGAAAAATTAGGCACGTGGACATCAAAGAGTGAGTGGAATAGAATTTATGAAGCAAAAAGGAAAGCTGTCAGCAAAAAGAGTGGTCATGAAAGCAGGTTACTGGTTGGCCCCCTTCATAGTTGAATACAAGGGGCTTCTATAATCCGTTGATAGGTCTGGGTTCCCTATTTGTATGTGGCATAAATTCCTGATGGCTCCACCCCCGTCCTTCTAGTGCACATGCGGGCCCTTAGTCTGAGCCACTCCACACTGATTTATTTCCCTTATTGCGTGTGTGTTAAGGGACAGAATTTTTCACTGCGAGCATGTTTAGGCAAGCCGCCTGTGCACAATGACCTTGGAGGGTGGGAAGTTCTCTGGGGGCCCTCCACTATCTGCCTGGGAGAGTGCTCTGCCTCCTGCCTCTGTTGGTCTCAGGGTTGATCAGCAGAGAATCCCACAGGGGTATAGGGGTAGAGAGAGAAATGGGAGACTCAGGGCAGTTGAGGAGGGCTGGAAGTGCAACCTCTCTCTTTCCTGATATTAATCAGACCAGGGCTTCACAAACTTTTGACCATGATCCATTACAAGAAATATGTTTTACATTACAACCCAATATAACATAGCTATATGAACATATACACATGAAAATACACACCTGGCAAAATGTTATGAGACATTACCAACCTTTATTGTGTGTGAGGAACTCTGATATCTTTTTATTCTATCCTATTTGTTCTATTCTATCCAAAATGATGTTCATGAATTTTGCAGCCCACTAGTGGATGGCAAATGTCATTTTGAAAAACACTAAAGGGCCGGGCATGGTGGCTTACACTTGTAATCCCAGCACTTTGAGAGACCAAGACAGGTGGATCACTTGAGGCCAGGAATTCAAGACCAGCCTGGCCAACATGGCAAAATCCTGTCTCTACTGAAAACACAAAAATTAGGTGGGCATTGCACACCTGTAATCCCAACTACTCGGGAGACTGAAGCAGGAGAATCGCTTGAACCTGAGAGGCGGAGTTTGCAGTGAGCTGAGATCGTGCCACTATCCTCCAGCCTGAGTGACAAGAGTGCATCTCCATCTCAAAAAAAAAAAAAAAAAAAAAAAAAAGAAAAAGAAAAAGAAAAAGAAAAACACTGAAAGTAAAAAAGGAAGACAGCTAACACTGCAGGAAAAAGTTACAATCAAATCTTATTTTGAATGCATTCAGAGAACCCTCTATGTAGATCACCAAGGTAAATTCTTCTGTAAATCAAATCAATCTATTCTTAATTTGTATTTAAGAAGACCAAGCCTTCCACTTTGGGGCTTGTTTAAAGCAAAATCCACCTTACTTTGCCAAGTCAGGTCTGTAGCCATTTTTGTGTGGTCCGTGAACTAAGCATGATTTGAAATGAAAAAAAAAAAATCAAAAGAATAATTTCACAACACATGAAAATTATATAAATTCAGATTTCAGTGTGTCTATTCATTGGATCACAGACATACTCATTCGTTTGCATATTTTCTATGGCTGTTTTTGAGTTACAGGGGAGTTGAGTCTCTGTTTTAGAGGATAAACGGTCTGCAAAACCTGAAATATTTACTGTCCAGCCCTTTACAGAGTTTGCCACCTCTGGGTTAAAGTGTGGTATTTCTTATGCTGAGGATGGAGTGACCCCTAAATAAATGGTTTTGCTGGTGAGGAGCCTTCAAAGGGCTGGCTGAATGAGAATGCCTGGCCTTCCAGAGCCTTCTTTGGCCAGCAGGAGCATCTGTGTGGTGCCACTGTGCAGTGAACTCATCTTAACCGCATGAGTGGGCGAGCAGCTGTCCAGCAGCTGCCCAGAGACCCGGACCGGCTCTCAGGTACTGCGTGGCCTGGCTGAGGGCATCTGGGGGCGGGGCAGGGGCTCAGTGGGTGCAGCCCTTGAAAAATTCACCAGAATTAGATTCTGATGTCTCCATTTGATCTTTTCTTCCCTCCTTGTCTTGCTAGCCACTCTTTTCTCTGGCCTTTTCTTCTTTCTTTTGGCTTACATGATCCCTGCATCATTATTTCCCAAAAGGGAATGTGGCAAAGTAACTTTTAAAAATATTAATGAACCCCCCTTTTCCTTTTTTCCCCTCCCTCCCTCTCTCCCTCCCATCTTTCCTTCCTTCCTTCCTTCGTTCCTTCCTTCCTTCCTCCCTCCCTCCCTCCTTCCCTCCCTCCCTCCTTCCCTCCCTCCCTCTCTCCCTCCCTCCCTCCCTCCCTCCTTCCTTCCCTCCTTCCCTTCTTTCTGGCAAGGTCTTGCTCTGTCATCCAGGCAGGAGTACAGTGGTGCAATCACAACTCATTGCAGCCTCGATCTCCCAGGCTCAAGTGATATTCCTGCCTCATTTAAATTTTTTTGTAGAGACAGGGTCTCAATATGTTGCCCAGGCTGTTCTCAAACTCCTGGGCTCAAGTGATCCTCCTACCTCAGCCTCCCAAAATGCTGAGATTACAGGTGTGAGCCACTGTGCCTGGCCAGTCTCTCTTTTTTTTTCTTCACCTCTCCTTTCCTCAAACTCTCTGCCTCCCCAGTGAAGCAGCTAGGCTGTTCTGCCCTCCTGTTTCAGGGGAGTAAGGGGTTGGGCAGGGAATTTTTGTCTTAACTTCAGGGAGGCCTGAGAATTCTCAGCAGAAATTGTTTCAGCGAACATCAAAATAGAGCAAGGCTTCTCCCACCTCCTTGAAGTGGGTAGGGAAACAGAGAGCTCAGTGCAGAGGAATCAGTGAGTGAAGGGAGAAGACATAACACCTGAAGACACAGAGGCCAGCACTCAGGACATCCATCAGAGGACCATGTGAAAGGCAGGTTCAAGTCCACCTTGACCACTCAGACTCCATTGCAGTTGGTGGCATCTAGGGCCGCTGGCTGGCCTGCCTTCATTGTGGTGGGGATTTCCTTCTGCAGCAGCCAGTACTTCCTTAGTGACTCCATACAGAGCATGATACTGTCCCAGCCTCCAGCTTTGGTTTTTTCCCCATCTGACATGCCCTAGGAATTCACTGCCTTTGCAGTTTCCCTGGATCTGAGTTAATCGAAGAAATAGACAAAGGGACATTGAGTGAACAAGATGACCAGCACATCCTAGGTTCTCAGAGTTCCCATCGCTAGGTTGGGACTTCACAGGCCAGGCTGGTGGTAATGCCCAGGGTGTGCGTGTGTGTGTTCCTTGGCACTCACATATGTTTGTGTGTCTGTGAGGCTGTGTGATGGGATCTGGGAACTGGAGGAGGATGAGAATAAAGGATGGAGCGCTAAGGAGTCAGGCAGGCAAAAACAACCCCCACACACCACGCGGGTGTACGCCTCCCAGGTCCCATGCACCTGGGCATGTGAACCCTGCCGCCCTCCTGCACAAGAGCCCAGTCTACTGTGCCTGAAGAGGCTGGACCTGACGCCAGCCTTCCCTTTGCTTCATTTGTGAGATGCCGGCTAGTCCAGTCTGACTTCAGGAGAGCATCTCTGGCTTTTCTGCTCCATCCCTAGTTTTGGTTCTTCCTTAGGAGGCCCCGCAATGGAGGGAGGAATAGAGCAGAGGAGAGGCGGCATTTCCTCATCTCCCCACACTCTGGCCCAGGACCTTGGGATGACTTTCTCTAATTTCAGAGGTGGAGACAGGCTTCCTCCAGCCCCCTCCTGTGAAGGGACAGTGGGGCCATCTTCCTTCCCTCTCTTGTGACAGGGCTTAAAAGCCTGACCTGCATTTCGCAGAAGTCAGGACCGGCTTGAGTTCAATTACAGTAGATTGCTTGATCTCATTTATTTTCTCCTGTATACTTGAAGTTAGGACAGCTTTAATTTGAAATGGAAATTTATGCAAATACTATGTAAATTAGGTCATTCCCAGATTAACTGGAGGAAAAAATCTGGTCGCCTTAGCAGGCACCATCTGTTCCCTCCTCATTCTTTCCATATCTGAACCCCACCCCCCCCTTTCCCAATCAACTTTGAAACTTGTTTTCCTGTGGCTGAGAAAAGAGATCGTTCAAGGGAGGGAAACTAATCCCCCATCAGTTTTCCAGGTGGGTCGTTCCAATGTCTGTTTTGCGGCAAGAAGAGGCTCAGGTGAGAGACTGGGAAGACTTCAGGGTTGGCTCCAGGTTAATGGCTGCCACACTCCACACATGTGCCGCCTCCTCCTCGTTCCTCTCTTTTCTCTTGGCCTCTGCTTCCCTTAGGATTCTTTTCCTCCTTCTCTTTGCCTGAAGTCTTCTAATGGCACCCAGAAGCCTTCTTTCTCCCTCTTGTGGCAGTCGGAGTAGAAGGGCTTTGGGGTTTTGCAATGCCCCCAGAGTTCTTGGGAACTTTTGGGTCCATGTGTGTGTTGGTTGGGAGGCTCAGGACCCAGGTGGGAGGCTCTGTCCCGCCCCATGGCTGCAGCTCACAACTGTGGAACAGGGACAGCTTCAGTCCTGCTCTGTGAAGGCAAGAAAGCCAGGAGCCTCAGAAAAGCTATTGATGTGACGGAAGCAGGGGGCCCCAGCTTCTTTATTCCGCATCGCTTTCTCCTTTAAAGGGACAAAAGTGAGAAGACTTCCCAGCGATTCATTCGCTCCTCCATCCTGCAACGAAACAGAGCCACAGCTGCTCCACCATGAAGAAGCAACTTGAGGCCGGGCGCGGTGGCACACACCTGTAGGTCAGGAGTTTGAGACCAGCCTGGCCAACATAGTGAAACCCCGTCTCTACTAAAAATACAAAAATTAGCTGGGCATGGTGGCAGCCACCTATAATCCCAACTACTTGGGAGGCTGAGGCAAGAGAATCACTTGAACCCGGGAGGCGGAGGTTGCAGTGAGCTGAGATTGCACCACTGTACTCCAGCCTGGTGACAGAGCAAGACTCCGTCTCAAAAAAATAATAAATAAAGAAGCAATTTGAGGGATACTTTTGTTGCTGTTAGCCACTGAGATTTTTTTTTTTTTTAACAGAGTCTCATACTGTCGCCTGGGCTGGAGTGCAGTGGCGTGATCTCAGCAACCTCCACCTCCCAGGTTCAAGTGATTCTCCTTGCCTCAGCCTCCCAAGTAGTTGGGATTACAGCTGCCTGCCACCACACCCAGCTAATTTATTTTGTATTTTTAGTAGAGATGGAGTTTCACTATGTTGGCCAGGCTGGTCTCGAACTTCTGACCTCAGGTGATCTGCCTGTCTCAGCCTCCCAAAGTGCTGGGATTACAGGCATGAGCCACCATGCCCGGCCTAGCCACTGAGATTTTTGAGGCTATTTGTTATTGCAGCAAAACTTAATGAGAGCTTACTACTACACCCTCTCATCTTCCTCAATCTCTCCTCAAAGCTGCCTCAAAATTTAAAAAATTCTTTAATGTACTCGTGATATTCTCTCATTTTAGGCCAAGTGAAAATAAAGCATCTTCATAAACATTTGCTTTTTTTCTTGGTTCATGATGTGACTGTACAAACTGCGCTTGTGTATACGGCTTTAAACCCAGACTGCAGGCAGGGGGAACAGTCAGTGCACAGGCCCCAAGGCAGGGATGTCAGGAGTCCATGTGGCTTGGTCAGAGTAAGAAGGTGGGAGAGTGGTAGGGAGTGAGGCTCATGGAGTGGGAGGTGGGCAGTGTGGACCTGAGCATGGGCCCCAGAGAAGGTGCAGTTTCAGGACAGAAGCACAAGGTGGCACCATGACACTCCCCTCAGTCACTGTGGACCACATATGCGGTGGTAGAGAAGACACATCTTCTTATCCTCCAAAATGGCTCTGCCAGGGAATGAAAGTCCGGCCGAGTCCAGCAAATTAGAAACTGTACTCTTAGGACTGGAAAAGCTTTCGAGACCTCTCAATCCGGGAGGTTTCCATGTGGGGTCCTTGATGCCTGTGCATGGACTCCAGGACCCGGGGGATCCCCTGAATTGCAGTGTGCTTTTCAGGAGAAACCTTCAACATTTTCACTCCAAGGGGTCTATGACCCAAAAAAGGTGAAGAACCTCTGACTACCACTGGTGCTCCCACCAAGGCCAGACTTGACAAGAACTTCCTCAGCAGCAGGCAGCCCCGGCCAATTCCACATTATTACCAGGTGCCTGGAGACCTGTGAGTCCTTTGCTATCTTAGTGGAGGGACCCAGTAATGCTCGGAACCACTGGGCCTGAGGACACTCGGGCTCTCCTTCCAGAAACTAGAGCTTTTGTGAGGGGTCAGCAAATTTGCGTACATGCGCCCGCGTACACACACACACCCCTGTCTCCACTGTCCTTAGATTGAAGAAATCACATCCTTTGCACATGGATGTCCTGTTGGTTCTCAAAGGTGCCTAGATGCTTCTGTCGTAAGTAAAATATGATTGCACAATGTGGTTATTGAATTCGCAGTCACTTTGATCATTATATAGTTTCTCACCCACTGGATGTTTTATAGAAGTCTAATATAGAGTTGATCTAATTGAAGTTTAATACATATTCGACTCTATGTGTCTAATATAATGAATAGGGCAGGGAGTCTCTTACTGAGCTAAATGAGAAACTTCATAATCAAAATGGTTGGAGCCATAGTCTGGTGAGAGGGAGGGGTCGTGAGTGATGTCTGATGGCCAACAGGTGAGCTGGGATGGCACAGGGAGCACAGCGGGGGCGGGACAGGAAGCTGCGTGGGCAGCAGGTGGAGGATGTGAGCAGAAGTGAGACTGGAGACTGTGGGGTTGCTCAAGTGGAACTGCAGAAAGAGATCAAGAAAGAGGGAAGATGCAAATTTTTAATTCAGCATCTTCTAAAAAAAAAAAAAGTCCCAGAAATGACTGTATTTGCTATTGGTGTTTTAAAATATCCATTAAATACCACATTTGCCAGCATCACTTCTCTCATCCCAGCTCCTCTAGCAGCCTGAATTCTGCCTTTTTCTTCCCTGAGAGCTGGGCTCAGAGAACCCACCTATCAACCTCAGGGGGTCAGGCCTGCAGGTGGGTGGCTCCCCTGGGACCCTTTAAAACCAAACCCGGAGCAGAAAGGAGAGGCTGAGGTTTGGGGCTCCTTTAAAGGCCTCCTCTCAGCCTCTCTCCAGTTCACTGCCTAAGAATGTCCTCCAGACACAGGCTCTGAGGCCAGAGCTATTGAATATTTATCAAGGCCTCCTGGCAGACATGGGAGACTGAGAACAGGAAAATCAGGCCCAGGCGGGCATCTGCGGAGCCTGCCTGGGTGCTAGCCAGATGCTGCAAGATTCAAGTTGCCCAGTTGACTCTGCGGAGCCTGCCCCGCCCTGTCCTCCCTCCTCGGGGAGGCGTGCATGGGCCTGGCTGCTGTCAGGGTGTTTGCTTCTTGTCACCATCCTCCATACTGACTTCCATTGCAAGCCCTGCCCCACTGTGGCTCCATTGTCTGCAGTGGCCTGGGCTGACCAGCTCAGCCTGGAGCCCTGCCCTGGGACGATGCGGGCTAACACAGTGTCACAAAGCCCTGCTTTGTGGCCCTGACAGGAGGACTTATCACTAGCTGTGAGATGGTCCCTGGCAGATCCTGGCATGTGGTGAGCAGACAGATCTCTGCTGATCAGAGTATTTTATGTACCCCCAGTTGAATACAGCATCTGGGGCCCTCAAATCTGCCACATGGATCTTATGGCTTCAGGCTCACTGGCACCTTTTGTGTTGGCTGAAGTACAGGTAGGGGGTAGATTAGGAGCAGTAGCTTATACCCAGTGATGTCTGGGGCTAGTTTACAGGAGAGGCACCCTAAGGTTGTGCATGCCCTGACATGTGGTCCTCCTGGCATCCGGGGGCAGCATGTCAGGTTTGGGGTCTTCCCATCCTTGCCTTGGGCAGAGGTCCCCAAACAACGGCAGCATCCCTGTGGGTGGGATATCTGACCAGCAGAAAATGGAAGTGAATATCTCTTTGATCTTGGAGTAAGGAAGAATTTCTTAAATATAACACACCAAAAAATCACAAATCATACAAAAAAAAGATTCGTGATTTTAACCACATTAAATTTAAGAACCTTGGTTCATCACAGGTATTTTAAAGAAACACAGAAGATAAGCCACAAGCTGGGAAAAGATATGTGTTGCACTTAAGTGACAAAGGATTAGCTTCAAGAATATATCGAGTCCTGAATGCCTGGTGGGGTGGAGGGAGTGGGAAATAGACAAATAGTTCAGAAGAAAAATGGGAAAAAAATATGAATAGGCATTTGACAGAAGAGGCAACACATAGGGCCAGTCAACGTAGGGAGGTGCTAACCTAGTCAGTGTCCAGGAAATTGCAAAACAGGCAATGAGATCCATCTCCTCCAGTCTGTTTCCTCCAGTCTCTCTCTGGGGCCTGGAGATGCTGCTTGGATGGCTCTCAGTGGCCCTGGGCCTCTCCCTGGGAAGCCTGGCCTGTCAGACTCTGCAGAGCCCTCTGTTTTGTCCTTCCCCTGATGTCCTCCCACTCAGAGCCTGAGTCTGCCCCTCCCCCTTCCCTTCCTGTCCTCACCAATGGCGAGTGTGGCAGATCCTCCAGTTTCCAGAAACACCTCCTCACTCCATCCTCATCCTTTCCTTGATGTTTCCCCAGGTCTTATCTGGCCAAGTGGGCTTCAGAGAACATTTTTTTTTTTTTTCCCTTTGGAGCCAGAGTCTCACTCTGTTGCCCAGGCTGGAGTGCAGTGGCATAATCTCGGCTCACTGCAGCCTTCGCCTCCCAGGTTCCAGCAATTCTTCTGCCTCAGCTTCCCAAGTAGCTGGGATTACAGGCATGCGCCACCACGCCTGGGTAATTTTTGCGTTTTTAGTAGAGATGGGGTTTTGCCATGTTGGCCAGGCTGGTTTTGGACTCCTGACCTCAGGTGATCCACCCACCTCGGCCTCCCAAGGTGCTAGGATTACAGGTGTGAGCCACCGCACCCGGCCTAAGAGCGTATTTTCAATCAGAAAAGTAGTTCACTGCACCTCACAAGCCCAACACTGAATTCCAGGAGGACCTCAGGACAGGCTATTGATGGTACGGTAAACATGGCTGACAACTAGCACCTTCTAGACCAAGTTCAGGTAGAAAGGGACTCCCTCAGCTGGCCACAAAGCTACCCCCTCCCTAGTGCACAGCCCTATCAGGCTATTGTCCAAGGCAGAAGCTGTGTGTAACAAGCAGCCCACGCAGCCTGCAGCCAGGCCTGCCAAGGCGCCTTTCCTAAGGGGCTGCCCATGTGGCCTGCTCACTCAGGATCTTGCTGGCACACTTCCTTGGGGGCTTACCTTGTTCAGAAACCTTTCCTGGTTAGCCTTTACGAGCCTCAACAGGCAGCTGAAAGCATGTCCTGAAATGCCTGAACTCATGCTTGGAATGAGGACTAGCTACAGCTTAGCATGCCATGAACGTTTGAATCACTCTTTGTCCAGTAAATCTGCAGTCCCCAACCTTTTTGGCACCAGGGACCAGTTTCATGGAAGACAATTTTTCCATGAACAAGGAGGATGGGGTGGTTTTGGGATGAAACTATTCCACCTCAGATCATCAGGCATTAGATTCTCATAAGGAGTGCACAACCTAGATCCCTCACATGCACTGTTCGAAGTATGTTCACAGTGTGCACTGTGCTCCTATGAGAATCTAATGCTGCCATGATCTGACAGGAGGTGGAGCTCAGGCAGCAACGCTCACTCACCCACTGCTCACCTCCTGCTGTGTGGCCCGGTTCTTAATAGGCCCTGGGGGTGAGGGATCCCTGCAATAAATAACACGTGCTAAGCAGTGGGGTTTGGGTGCCACTTCCCAACTGGCCGCTCTTAGGAACTGGTGAAACCTTAAGTCAGGTGTGACCGAGCGAGCCCCTGGGTCATGGTCTGTTCTCCTTGCTGCTCTGCTCTCCTAAGTCTGGTTTGAGGCTCCTCTCCCTCCCTGGTGTCCCACCCTGTATGTCTCCTAAGTCAGTCCAGCTTCCAAGGGTCACTGTTGTTTCTCATGGCCTTCATAAAAACAGCGCGCAGGGCTTGTCTCTGGCCTGTGATGGCTCCCCGCTATAGTCCTTGTCATCTGTATATCAAGGAGATTTTATTTCTTTCTTTCTCAGTTCCTCTTTCTTTCTTTCTCTCTTTTTTTTTCCTGTTTTTCCTTCACTCAACAAATCAAGCTTCCATTATGCACAAAGAGTCTTGTAGACACTTGAGGACATACCAGTGAACAAAATAGTCTTAAATCCTTGCCCTCATGGAGATTCTATTCCGAATGGGAGACAGGAAATAAGCAAAATAAAATGTGAAACCTGTGACATGTTAAGAGTGATATGCAGTCCCGAGAATAACTTTTATTTGCATGGCACCACAGCTGCAAAAAACAGCGCATTTCACTAACCCCTTATAGTAACAACCATGGATGGAGCAATCACTACAGGCCAGGCATTGCATTTACATCACTTCAGAACCCCTGTGGGAGGTGCTATCCTATCCCAGTATACAGATGAGGACACTGGCACACAGGGAGACTCAATGACTTCCCGTGATCATCCATCTGCTAAGAAATGGAGTCTGGATTCGAACCTGAAGCCGTGGGACTCCAACATCTTCGTTCTTCGTCACTACAATATGCCTCCCAGCTTCTGCCCTGGCTGCCTCCACAATCACTCAGCAGCCTCTGTACTGCATGCACCACAGCAGGAGGTAGTGTGTGGCTGCTGAACATATGGGTGATGAAAGGGGTTTTCTGGTGGGACTGAAGTGCCACTGTCCCTCCTCCGTGCAGAAGGCCCTGCCTGCTCTGCATGCCACCATCTAACCTAGTCCTGCCAGCAGCTGCCTGGTGGTGGCTGTGCAGCCGCGTTACAGCCCCTGCCGGGTGCATGATTCACAGGGGTGCAGTGTTGCCCTGCCCAGGCTTAGGCCCTGGCCTGTACCAGCCTGAGACAGAGCACTGGGTCAGAGGTGCCTCCTGTGGCTCCACTGCCCAGGGCATCAACGAAGCAGGGCCTACAGCGAGCCTCTGGGTATGTCGAGACAGCTGGAACTGTTACTGGTGGAGGGTCTTGACTGCAAGTTGTCCAGGTTCTTGGTGTTTTGAACGAAGAATTGGACAAAACGCACAGCAAAGAAAGGAAAGAATGAAGCAACTAAAGCAGAGATTTATTGAAAATGAAAGTACGCTCCACAGGGTGGGAGAAGGCCTGAGCAGCGGTTCAAGGGTGCTGGTTACAGGATCTTCTGGGGTCCAAATACCCCCTAGAGGTTTCCCGTAGGCCACTTGGTGTACACTTGATGCAAATGAAGTAGTGGCCTGCAATCAGTCTGATTGGTTGCAGAAATCAACCAAATCGGAGAGGTGGGGGTGTTTACAAAGGGAGTAGCCTCTGGTCCTTTTGTTACTTAGGTGTGGAAAGTTGGGGTTTCTCTTTTGATTTAGTTTTAATTAGTCAGTGTGAATCAGCCTTAGGTTCTCTGCCTCCAGACCCTATTCTCCTGCCTCAGAACCTGCCTGGGCAAGACTAAAGGTGGTCTCACAGTCCAGAGAAGCCACAGTAGGGGCCAAGGGAAAAACTCCTTTGCCCTCTGTATGTTCATTAAAAAATCATCTCACAAAATGCAGATTAATAAAAGGCAGACAAATTTGTTAATGTGCACATGGGGGAGAACGACAGAGTGATTACCTCCACCCTCCTGGGGTTCAGAAGTGTATATACCATCCTGAGGTTACAGAAAGAATGGGGGCTTGGATCGGGGCAAAATAGGTTATGGGAGGAGAAGATGAGGAGGCCTGGTGAGCCAAGATGATCTTGTTATGTAGACGAAACCTCGCAGGGAGCAGCCCCGAGAGAACTGATGGGAATTGTTGCTTTCAGACCTTTAAAGGTGTCCCATTTTCAGTTAATTTTTCCTAGATTGGACAAAGGAGGACCTCTGAGAAAATCTGGCGGCATCAATGCAGATTCTCTGCAGATGCAAATCTCCTCCAGAAAGACAGCTTTGCAGGCCCTCTGAACAACCATCTCAAATTATGTCAGAGAAGTGTATTTGGGGATGAAACGTGGATTTCTTTCACCACCCACCCCGCTGCATCACTTGTGTACTCTTTTCCCAAAGTAGAGTCTACAGCATGGAGTAGGGGGAGTTGATCTCCAGGTATCCACGTCTCTTCCCTGCACAGGGAGCTGAACCTAGGAACCAAAACTCAATATATGGGCCAGACAATGGTGCTTGTTCCTCCCTCTTGTTGTGAGAGGACAAGAAGTGAACTCTGGGGTCATGAGTTATTGTGCTTTGAAAAATAAGCTGTGTGACTTTGGGCAATCGCCCAACCTCTCTGGGACTCAATGCCATTGTCTGTAAAATAGGGCTAAGAACTCCTTTCCTGCCTGCCTCCTAGATTTGTGGTGAGGATCACAGGAAATAATGTATGTAAGTGTGCCTTGTAAACCATAAAGTGCCCTAGTGACATGCACCCACGCACCTCCATCATTCCTGCAGTGACTGAAACTTGGAAATCTCACCAGAATGCATCACTGTGAGGCTTGTTTAGAATTAAGTCAAGCAGGGGTTAAATGTGCCAGTCGCCAGAGCACACTATGTGTATTTAAAATCCTCTGCTCTTCTAGTAATTGGGGGCAAAAAAAGAAAAAAAAAATCATCCACTCTGTCCCAGAAACATTATTCTGTAAAGTTAATGAGCTCCATGAAGGGTCTTTGTGGTGATTCATCCCATCACTTCTTCCACTCCTGCCAGCAGGTGAGACCTGGGGAGAGCATCAGGGAGCAGGTGTCTTAAGGATCTGAGGTGCAAGGTGGGGGCTCCCGCCGCGCTGTTTAAACAGGGCCTGCTGACACCTCACCACGGCCGATTGGGAAACAGCTGCAGCATAAGGCCTCTCCTCAGGCTAGTGTGGAGCCCAGCAGATGTGCCATTTGCCTCCACAGCAACAGATGTGACCCTAAAACCAATGAGGTCCCCGCCCTGAAAGGCTCCACTGGCTTCTGAGCCTGTGTCTAGAGGGAGTGGGCAAGGACTCCAGTTGGATGGAAAGGTGAACGCTATTACTGGATGCCTCTGCTGGCCATATGCTTACTTCCTTTAACCTCCCATCAGCTCTGTGAAGCATCCACTACTTTAGTGCGGAGGAAGCCGAGCCTTGGAGAGGTCAAGGCCTTTGTCTCAGCCTCCCAGCCAGCAGGCAGCAGGGCTCCAAATCAGAATCCAGATTTATTGGACCCCAAATCATAGGCTGTGACAGGGCTCATTATTAACCAGACCATAAATACTTCCTGAGTCCCTGTCCCGTCCCTGGAACTGTTGGGGACATGAAAGGCACAGGAGGCAGGGGCCCGACCTCACGGGGTTGGAGCAGAACTAAAGTGGGATGAGAGCAGAGGAACCCTGCGGCTGGGGCTCTCCACTCTTCCATCGCGCTCTGTCCAGCAGGGCATCTGGAGGGAGCCATGAGCATGCGATGACCTGGCGGCTGCTCAGGATGGGAAGGACCGCTGTCAACCAGGACTGGCAGGACTGTGTGAGTCATCTTAGTGGGTGAGGGAGTCTTCCTGGGCTCTGGGAGCTGTGAGTCCATGATTCCTGGGCATGTGAGGAAGCTGGTTAGGAGCTCAGCCAGAACTTAAACTCTCAATCCAGCACTCTTTACAATCCCACCACATCTGAGCTGAGACTTGAAGGGGTGGGGCATGGGTGATTCTGGCCCCAGGGACCAGAGCCTGGGGGCTCCACCTTTTCCTCTGGTTCTGCACTGACCTGCCCTTGCCCACTGGGCCGGCAAACAGTTGTTTCCATTTTCCCTGCAGCCTCTGTTCTGGGAACCAGGCCAGCATTCATAGCCTTTCCCCTCCTTTTCTTTTTGTAATAGAAACTGCTCAGGGCTGCCAGGAGCCAGCAGTGTGCTCCTCGGCTCACCGTTTGGCTGGACTGGAGGTGAAGCTTCTTGGTGGCCTCTTCCCAGCCTTCTGTGGAAGCTGGAATCCACTCTCCTGAGGCCAGTTCTCCTCCCGGGGTTCCCTCTCTGCAGTCTCAACCCCCCAGTGCTCTTTGTCCCCTAAATGAGCAGTTTGTTGTCAGTCCAATACCTCCAGGGGATGGGGGGGTGCCTGGAGGAATCTCCCAGGAGAGGGTCCCACCAGCCATGCTGCCCTGAACCCCCTTAAAATGGGGTTGGTGTGACAGTAACTTAGAGACCACTTAGATGACCTCAGGCATTCTGAGAAATCTAAAGGCTGATCTGAAGCCAGAGGAGGAAAGTTCATTCACCTTTGTCCCAGCCCCTCCCCGACTCCAGGACTCTAGCGTTGGCTGTTTTTATTTGCAGTCCAGCGTCAGGAATGAGCGGGGCTCCTTTCGGGAAGGATGTGCGGCAGGTGTGCTCACTCTGCCCGGGAGCGTCTCCCCGCCTAGGAGCGCCCATGCTGACTGCGAATTGTTCCACACCGCACGCAGCGCATTCCTTTAGCAGCCTCTTATTTTCTTAAGTGACTCTCTACAACTGTTTCCTTGGAGGCGTTTGTCTAAATAAGCTCTTCTTCTAGGCAAACTGGTGGGGGGGATTGATTCACTATCCTCAGAAATTAGAAAGCATGAAATTATGCTGGCTCTGCTACCGGGGAACAAAGAGCAGGGGCGTGGTGTGCAGTGGCCGGTGCAGGGCCCAGGACGGGGCGCGGAGGCTGATCACAGCCCTCGGGGTGGGTGGGAAGTGCCCTAGCCCCAAGCTGGGACTGTGTTTCTCAGCACCTTCCACACCTTATGTAGCGCGCCTTTGGTCTCCAGGTTTCTGGAAGTCACCACTGCACCCTGGGTCACCTTAAGCTTTTTCACAGTGGACCACAAGTGATTCTGAGTTACATTACTTTAACCTCAAGAGCTTGACTATTTTCTATATCATGAAGTTATAAAAGGATAGTGGAATCTCACAGTCATTTGAGAGACAATACTTTTTTTAGACCATATGAATGTTTTGTACCATAGAGACAGTGTGAGCCAGGCTAGGAGGTCTGGTCAGAGACACTTATTTTATTTTTATTTTTATTTTTTGTAGAAATGGGAGTCTCACTATGTTGCCTAGGCGAGTCTTGAACTTCTGGCCTCAAGCAATCCTCCTACCTCGGCCTCCCAAAATTTTAGGATTACAGGTGTGAGCCACTGTACCTGGCCAGACACACTTAGTTTAAGGAGCGATGTGCTGTAGGCAAGAAAGCCAAATATATCTCAGGTCAAATCCTGGCTCTGCTGTGTGATTTGGGGCAAATTAATGAGCCTCCCTGCACTTCTGTTTCCTCATCTGTCAAAGGGGAATAATAAAACCTATCTCACTGTGCTGTAAAGATTAAATAACGAAATGGATGCAAACTACCTCACATAGTACCTGGCCCACAGCAAGTTCTTAACCAAAGAGAATTGTTTCTCTTCTAAAACCTAGGATGCCTGAGGAGTCTAGGATTAGGAATCTCTGAATATTTACTAGTAGGGTTGCTGGGGTGGATCAGAAATATTTGGGAAAAAAGTTAGAAGGGAAATGGCACCTATGAGGATGTCATAGTCATCAGCAATCAAGGATGTGAGAAGTTCTTTAGCAGAAATCAAGAGATTACCTCTTTCATTCAAACCCTAGTGAAGGATGCTTTACAGTATGACTACGATTACAGAGAAATGAGAATATTTTCCATTTATGATATAGAAAAACTATTCCCTTAACTGAGGGCCACATGCTGTAGGGAGCTCAATACCATTCTCCAAGTACATGAGGTCCAACCTACATCCTGGTTCTGTCTCTTTCCTCAGCCCTGGTCCTTTGCAAGAGGTAAAAGTCTTTATAAGTGCATGAGAATAACTGCTCAAAATCACTTTTAGGTTTCCCTCAAATTCTCCTCTAATAAAAACAAATAATTGAGGGCATGTGACATTACCCTTGGTCACTAGTGATTTAGAGCTTCTGTCCCTTGCTCCTTGGAGCTGCTCATCCTCAAAGGTACCCCAGGCAGAGGCCAGCAGCGAGTTCAAGGCCTTGTCAAGAAGTTTTTCCTTTAATAATACGCATCCACATACACAAAACACAGGCCTTCCTGGAATTGCCAAAAGAGAGTAGCTGCAAAAAGGACTTGGACAAGAAAGTTTATTGCAGCTTTATTCCAAACAACCCAGATGCCCATCAACAGGAGAATGGTAAACAAATTATGGCATATTTATACAATGGAATATTACACAGTTATAAAAACAGCAAATTTTTGAAATGTGAACCTCACAGTCATGATGTTGAAGGAAACAAGACACATATAAAAAAGTACATATTGTGTAATTCTATTTATAATGAAGTTCAAGAATCAACAATGTTAATCCTAGACGACGGAAGTCAGATAGCGCTTACCTTTGGATAAGCATGGTTACCTTGGACTTGGAAGGGGCACAGATAGCTTTCTGGGGCTATGGAAATGTTGCGAATCTTGGTTGGGGTAGTTACGTGGGTGTATGCAAAGATAAACATTCACAGTGATGTGCACTCAAAAATTGTGCATTTTATGGAATATAAATTAAAAACATAAAAATATTGAAAAACAGAAATTGGAGAAGTGTAAAAAGGTCAGGTGGAATGAGGGCTGTCTAACCTGGAGTTGGCATCAGAAACAACTACCAGAAATCCCTGTAACCTGCTTCTCCTTTAGGGTCTGTGAACCACAGGACTAAGACTCTCACATTCTGACCCTGGCACCGGCAGCAGACTACTTGCCATCGGATTGATGTCGAGAAATGATCACAGGATAACAGCCCTTCTCACAGTTCAGCAGATAATAGTAAGTCAAACTTTTGCCCCAGTTGAACATCCTACCTCTAAGTATACCCCCCATTTCCTCTGAACCCCCCTGAACCATTTGCCCAGTCACCCAAATCACCATTTGTGACCACTACTCCCCTGCATTCCACATCCAATCAATTGCCAAGCCCTGTCAATTCTCCTTACTTGATAGCTTTAACACTCCTCCACTCCTCTGCAGCCCAGTGTCTTAAATCCACACTAACATCCTCCTTCTGGATGATGCGCCCACCTCCCACCTGCTCTCCCAGACTCCTGTGGTCTTGCCCTCCCTTCAATGAACTTCCCAACTGCTGAAGGGATCATGGCCCTAAAATGCAAATCGTAGAACACTTAAAAGAATCTTTAAACCTCCCAGGATTCACCCAAGCTCCTGGCATGGCTTACAGGCTCTAACCCAAGATGCAAACCAGGCTTGTCTGTCCTGACAGCCTCATCTCTCTATGCGGGGCACTGTCCTAAGTGGTAGAATTAATTACAGCAGTGAATGAAACAAAGTTCCTTCGCTGATGGGATTTGCCATTTTGTAGGGACGTACAGATAACAAACAAACAAGTATATGAGACGATGTGGTATACATGTGAAAGACAGAAAAGCAAGATAGGAGACAGGGAGTGATGTGGGATTCTGTGTCAGCGGGGTTGGTTAGGGAAGGCCATTCTAATGAGATCCCATTTGGGCAGAAGCCTGAAGGAAGAGGCTGCTTGCCACCCCACACGGCAAGGGTGTGCCACAGTCATCTGCTCTCCTGGCAGTTCTGAGAGCAGGCTGGGCTCCCCCAGGCCTCTGGGCCTGTGCACACACACTTCCTCTCCCTGCAGCGCTCCATACCATCGAGAACTGAGATCTTATCTCATGTGCAGGTAATAATCACACATGCCAAAATTTCACGGATGTTGGTAGAAGACATGAGGCTCCTGGGTCAGAGAAGAAGGACAGTTTCTTCACTTCCAGTAATAGTAACAGCCAGAGTGGCAGCATTTTTGCACTGGTTTTCTGATCCTAGGTGACCCAACACCACCATTCAGTGAGATAGATGAAATCTAAATAAGAGAGTAAACCATTGTGGAAGGCATTGAAACCATAAAAAGTAAGATGAGAACGGTTGAGAAAAAGATACTTGGAATTGACTGCAACATTTACAGAGTTTTGGTGTCAGCAGAGGCCTTAGTATTAGGTGATGGAAGCCCGCCACTGTACGGTTCCCGCCCTTGAGAATCTGTTCAGGACCAGCTGGGGAGATGGATGTGTCAGCAGATAAATTGCAAGGCTGTGCTCTCAAGCTCTAGTGCACAAAGGACTATGGAAGTCCATAGGATGGGTAGGAGGAGGCCATTCAAGCTAAATCTTGACAGATGGGCAGGAATTCATCAGAAAGACTTAAATATTGGTCTTGAAAATAGCACTGCATACAAGAAAAAAACACATGTATTTATGAGGCAAGAGTCCCTGAAGTTTCACATTTACACAAAATGATGTGTGTCTTTTGGTGGAGGTAGAGGATGTGAAATTCCCTACAGATAAGCCCAGGCTAGCTGACCAGATGAGGTGAGATTTCTTTCAGGTACTGCCTAAGCAATGAATGGACAGAGAGGGCTGCGGGGCTGGGCTGCTGGGCTGCTAGGCTGCTGGGTGCTCAGGGAGCAGGGGGAATGTTCTCTGGGGTGTGGCTGGCCGTGGTGCTCGCCATCCCGGAACAAATCAACTGAGGGGCAAATCTGCAGCACCTTTGCCACAGCCAGAATCCACGGTGATTCCTCTGTGAGCACATGCCCTGAATTCCACCTGGCCTGTGCATCATGCTCAGTTGGCAGGATTTCAGAACCAATGCTGCCAACACCAGACTCTCCACGTGCAGAGCAATTTATGAAACCCTGGGGCCAGCAATGGCCACCTTTGCATCCTGGAGTTAGGATGACCCTGACACATCCCAGCCCCAGCATACACCACCGTGCTGCCCTGAGGCTGGGCTCTATCTTTTGAGAGCTACTGAGCTCTGCAGAGATGTGGGTGAAGGGAGCCACGGACATATCAATCTGGCGGGGGTTTAGAGTCACTCCTCTAACTGCCTATCTGGCAGGTGAAGAAGCAGAGGCCAGGGCAGGCAAGCCCTGACCAGGGCAGTGTACCTACTTGGTAGATGAGTTCTCTCCTTCTCCCAGTCCAGTGCCTACTGTCTCTCTTTAGCTGTGCCTAGCTGGGTTGGGGTCTTTTCTCTGGGCTTCCCTAACCACTCCTGCTGACCCCTATCTGAGCTCCAACTGCTCCCTGGAAACCACGCATTAACCTATTACCTCCTTGCTACACTGTGAGTTCCTGAGAGGGGCCTGCGTCTTTCTCATCTGGCAGTTGGCCAGAGCCCCATAAGTGCACTCAAGTTGAATGAGCGATTAAATGGGTGACTGCAACAAGCCTGGGCAAGAATGGGCAGTGCTCTTTTGGGTCATGGCTTCTTAAACACAAACAAGGTGGGCTTCATTGGGCCTCATTTCAGACAAAAATATTCGTCTTATTATAAAAAGTAATGTTCGGCCAGGCACAGTGGCTCACACCTATAGTTTCAGCATTTTGGGAGGCCAAGGTGGGAAGATTGCTTGGGCCCAGGAGTTTGAGACCAGCCTGGGCAACATAGTGAGACCTTGTCTCTTAAAAAAAATGTTAGCTGTGGTGATGCATGCCTGTGGTCCCAGCTACTTGGGAGGCTAAAGCAGGAGGATCACTGGAGCCCAGGAGTTGGAGGCTGTAGTGAACCATGACTGTGCCACTGCACTCCAGCCTGGGCGACAGAGAAGATCCTGTCTCAAAAAACAAGTAAGTAAAGTAAAATAAAAAGTAATGTTTGACTTGAACTTACAAGTTAAAGAACTGAACCTTTCCTTTCCGAATCTTTGAGTAGAAGTGAGTTGATTGTGCTATTTTGATTCCGTGGCTCCTGTCACCCTTCTCACTCTACCTCCCAGCGACACAGTCCTGTCTTCCTAGATACATGTACCCTAGCTTCAGAAGTGGGACTGGGGGAAGCTGGGCCAACCAGGTGGCTTATTCACTGTCTGGTGGGGCAGGAGGCAGGGCAGGGGCAGGAGGCAGGGCAGGGGCAGGAGGCAGGGCAGGGGCAGGAGGGAGGCAACCCCAGCCTGTGCCTGGCTTCCCCGAGGCGTTTGCCTTGTGTGGCTGCTGAAGGAGTGACTCCTGAGGAAACCAGCTTTTCCAGGGAGGCAAGGGACAGGAGAAGAGGGTGGAGAAGGAAGTGGTCACACCACTTGCCTTCTGCCAATACTGTCCCTTTCTCACGCCTTAACCTTCCACTCTGAGCTATGACACTTTCAGTACTAGTGTGGTAAGTTCTACAGGAAACAGGAAACGTGGTTTAACAGACATGGCTTTAAGCTTTAAGCGTAGCCCAGGCCCTGTTCTAGCTAGAATGAAGTTTTGCATAATGAATGAATACCAGATTCCCCTGAAGGGCTCTTGCCCCAGAGACTCTCAGTGGCCCACATTCACAGGTACTTGCAGGCATGCATATATGCTTCTCACCTCTTAGGAAATGGCCTTTGCAGGCATGAAAAAACAAATAGCTCAAGTTCCCTTCCTGAGCCTCTTAGGCAACATGAAAAAACTACATACCAATCCCAAGAATGGAAGCTGGTTTGGAGTTTCACCTCACAAAAAGCTGGCCCCACCATGCTCACCCAAACGGCAGATTTATGAAGATTCTGTTTGACAAGAGCAAAGGATCCACTTTGAGCAGCTCTGGGCCTATAGAAGGCAAAGTGTTCACGTTTAAGCACAAAGGTAAACAGAGCATAGCAGTAGGTTACAGAGATCATTTATCTTCCCACTGATGACAGACATGAGCTCTGGCCCAGGGCCCAAACTTCTTATCCTTGAAAAACACATTTTACAGATTGCTGGCAGAGACAGCCAACCCAGATTAAGCTGCCAGACCTAACTATTTTAGATCTTCCTCCTACTCCTCTGGAAAAAAAAAAAAAAAAAGATAACGATTTTTGTCCCTGAAAAACAATGAGAGGAACTAAAGGAAAGCCCGGGGCTCTATTCTTAGGGGTCTGCTGCCCTCCAGAAAGCCCAGCCTACAACTTCAGGCAGGCCCATGACAAGCCAAGTGTTTGCATTTTGGAAGAATCCTAATAGAATTCCTTCAAGTGGCAGATTCCTGAGGACATTTCAGGATTTGTTTACAGATCGTTAACTTACTTGTCACTGAAACTGAAGGGCAGGGAAATTTTGAGCTGACATTTTGGAGTGCCACCCTCAAAGGGTGATCAACCAGAAATAAAGATAAAGTGCCTTTGAAATGATAAATATGAAGTAATGGGGACAAGGATTTGTTTCATAGGCACCGTTTCAGAAAAACATCTCTAGTGTAAAGTGAAGCCCAGAAGTATATTTTACCTGCTCTTCACTGACTATGTAATTAATGTTTCAGTGACTGACAATTCTCAGTTATCGCCATAAATTTTTTTCTAGAAATTGCCACATAAATTGGAGCATCATAAAACAGGTTTCTGCAAACTGGTTTATACATTTTTTATCATAAGAATGAGGTTATAGCCGGGTGCATTGGCTCACCCCTGTAATCCCAGCACTTTGGGAAGCTGAGGTGGGTGGATCACCTGATGTCAGGAGTTTGAGACCAGTCTGGCTAACATGGTGAAACCCTGTCTCTACTGAAAACACAAAAATTAGCCAGGCGTAGTGGTGTATGCCTGTAATCCCAGCTACTCAGGAGGCTGAGGCAGGAGAATTGCTTGAATCCAGGAGGCGGAGGTTACAGTGAGCTGAGATCATGCCATTGCACTCCAGCCTGGGCAACAAGAGTGAAACTTCCTCTCAAAACAAACAAACAAACAAATAATGAAGTTATAAATTTGGACTTACATTCTGGATTAGGGACTTGACATCAAGCACATCAGATATGATTTGATAATTTCTGTCAGGAATGCGATAATAAAATAGCTCTAAACTCTGTGGTCATTATAAATAGTAAACTCGTGCTCCAAGCACTATAAAATCGGCGTGGGCGCACTGTCTGCATCCCACTGGTTTCCTGTTACCCCACCTGCTGCCTCTTGCTTGACCATGGGCCGTTGATGGAAACTGAGGACTAAATTTATAAGGCCCATCAAGCTTATCTTGCCTTGCTTGCTTTTAGCCGCTTGCTTCTAGCTGATTTTAAAATCCATATAGCTAAATAATATATATCTGCCAGTAGCTTCCTTATAGATAACATCTCTAAGGCATTGCTCACCATGGTAACAGTTGTTTTTCAGGAAGTGGGGGTCAGCCCTTGTCCACTTCAAACCAGCTGAGACCACCAGCCCTTCAATTGGACCTGTGTGAATGTCCAATTGATATGGACAAGAGACAGGGAAATATTGGGCAGAAGAGGGTGGTTCCCTGGCAAAGGCCCCACCCTAAAGCCTGGAAACCTGCAGCCTGGAATGAGAACAAGCGTTCCTGTTTTCATGCCCAAATGTTGCCTTTTGGTCTGGCACGCCCCCTATCCTGTACTCATATAAACCCTAAGCCCCAGGCTCCACAAGCAGATGAGCAGACAAACAGAAGAGCAGAAGAGCTGCAGAATGGCGTGGCAGAGAAGGAGAGTAGAGAAGGAGCATCAGGAGGAGTTTGCCTGGGGCAGTCAGGGAGGAGAGATAGGCCACTGGACAGCCAAACTCCAGGGGAAGGTCATCTTCCCACTCCACCCGCTTTCCAGCTCCCCATTCATCCCACTGACAGCCACCTCCACCACTCAATAAAACCCCCACATTCACCATCCTTCAAGTCTGTGTGTGATCTGAGTCTTCCTGGACAGTGGACAAGAATCCAGGTACCAAGAGGACACTGAGCTGTTTAACCTTTAAGCCATCTGCGGATGGCAGAGCTAAAAGAGGACTGTAGCTCATCCACTGGGGCTTCAGGAGTTGCAGGCTGCGACCCCTAGACTCCACTGGTGGGCCGGCTCCCAAAAGCACTCACCCTGATTCCTGCACCTGCCTGTGTGCTCCCCCTCCGGTAAAGGGTTTGAGCACACACAGTGGCTGAACAGACGAGCCACACCCTTGTTGCATGTCCTGCAAGGAGGTTCAGGGAAGCTTCCCGTTTCACAATGGGTGACCTTTTGATGTTGGAGGGCCAAAAACTCCACCCTCAGATCACACTAATGATGTCATTTTGTTAACGTGCATCCTGTCAAGAGCCATGAAGCTTGACAACACTTGCGCAGATTTCCCCTACTTGCCTCGTTTTCCCCATGCCTCGGACCGAATTGCTACGCTATCCCATAAATATCCATAAAGCCTCTTCTGCGGGGAGGCAGACCTGAGAGTTATTCTCTAGCTGCTCACTTAGCTGCCTCAAGAATAAAATCTTTTCTCCACTGCCAAACTCATCATCTCAGTGATTGGTTTACTGTGCAATGGGCACAATGTGCCTGGGCACTATCATGGTCACATCTATTTTGTCAATACACTAACTCTGAGGTAGGGAAGGCATATCTTAGTTCCCAAGTTCAACAGATGGGGAGACTGAAGTTCAGGAATACACAGCTGTTTGGAAGCACAGCAGAGACTTAGCAAACGGGTTTTCTTTCAGTGCTTAAGTCCTCACTTTCCAATCTCTGAAGCCCTGCTCGTGACACAGTGGACATTGTGCATTTGCTTGTCTCGCATCTAAGGGAACACTGATTTACTTATTTATTGTGAGACAGGATCTCAGTCTGTCACCCAGGCTGGAGTGCAGTGGCACAATCATGGCTTGCTGCAGCGTCAACCTCCTGGACTCAAGTGATCCTCCTGCCTCAGTCTCCTGAGTAGCTGGGACTACAGGTACATGCCACTATACCTGGCTAATTTTTTTTTTTTTTTTGAGACAGAGTCTCACTCTGTCACCCAGGCTGGAGTACAGTGGCACCATGTCGGCTCACTGCAACCTCCGTCTTCTGTGTTCAAGCAATTCTCCTGCCTCAGCCTCCTGAGTAGCTGGGATTACAGGCACCCACCACCACACCTGGCTAATTTTTGTATTTGTAGTAGAGGTGGGGTTTCACCATGTTGGCCAGGCTGGTCTTGAACTCCTGACCTCAGGTGATCCACCTGCCTCGGCCTCCCAAAGTGCTGGGATTACAGGCGTTAGCCACCACACCTGGCCTACCTGCCTAATTTTTTGATTTTTTTTGTAGAGACAGTGTCTTACTTTGTTGCCCAGGCTGGTCTTGAACTCCTGGGCTCAAGTAATGCCCACTCTTTGGCCCCCAGAAGTACTGGGATTTTAGAGCCACCGTGCCCGGCCTGGGATGCTACTCGAAATGCACATTCATTCTAGCCTCCCAAACTACTTTTTTTTTTTTTTGCTATTTCTAAATCAAAATGCTTTTCTACGTTGCTATGTGGAAACTGTGGGTTGTATAAAGTTATAAAGAATATTTTAATAAGAAATTACACCCAAGAAAAGTATAAAACACATTACAATATAAATGTGACCTGGCACTTAGAATAAACATTTACTTTGCAATACTCTCATTTGTTTTTTTCCTGGAATTTAAATGAGACCTTTTTGGAACCAGATTTTTAAAATAAACAAATGAACAACTGTCCCTAAGAAACCTTAGCTGACACCTTTTTTGTCTCTGTCTTAAAGTTCCCAGCCAAGGTTTTCAAAATCTTTCCGCTGACCTCAGAACTGCTGGAAGTGGTGCAGTGCTCACTGACAGTTTGTTGACAAGAGAGGCAACACTTCACACTTCACTGGAAAGCGTAAAAGCATGCTCCAGGTCATTAAATGAGACTTTTAAGAGGAACTGCTTGCTGCATTTTGATAGTGGGATTCAGGAACATTTCTTTGCAATTCTTACAGTTTTGTTGTTTTTTTCACAAAATGGAATTCAAATGCACAGAATGCAATTAATAAAAATTCTTGAGTCATGGCACACTATCATCATTGGCCCGTGAATGGTCTTATTTTACTTTATATCACATTTAATAATGAACACCTGGTAAAACCAAGGCCCAACCAAGGACTAGAATATCACCACCATTTTACCTTGACCTAAGGGAAAGGGAAGGGCACCCACTCTATCGCTGCCCTCTGGCTCTCTCACATAGGTTACTCTTCTAAATCTGGTGTTTGTCATTCCTTTGCTTTTTAAAGATGAGTTTTACCAAATATGCTTGAACATCTAAATCATATGTAATTGGGTCTTCTCAGGTGATAAAAGTAGTATCACCCTGTATATAGTCTTCTCTGGCCTGTTCTTTTCACTCAACAGTGTTTCTGAGACATTCATGTGGTTGGTAAAGCTGTAGTTTCTTAATTTTCACCTCTGTATTATAGTCCCTTGTGCAACTCTACTAAAATTTATATTTTTTCCTGCCAATAGATATCTGAGTTGTTTCTATTTCTTTCTGTAAGACAAACTTTCTTGCTTAGAACAATCTTGATTTCATATTAGGTCCTAATATTTCTCTTGGGTATATAACTGGATGAGGAGTTACTGGGTCTTCAGGCATGAACAACCTTATAAGGTAATGACAAATTGTTTTCCAAAGTGGTTATATTAATTTACATTTCTACCAGGAATGTGATCACATTGATTCACATTCCCTTCAAACTCAATATTGTCACACAAAATTTTTATCAATAGGTGTAAAATGGTATCTCTGTGGGTTTGACTTCCATTTCCCTGATAATGAGGTTCAACAGTGCTTCATGATTTTTACCTATATGTATTTTTTCTTCTGTGAAATGTCTGTTTGAATCTTTTGCAGTTTTGTTAGCTTTTCCTTCTTTTTGTTTGTAGGAACACTTATCTATTGTGCATGCTAATCCTTTGTGCTATAATAACTTCAGTTCGAATTTTTCTTCTATTTCTTTAAAATATTTTTGATGACATGTTTTGATGACTAATTTTAACGTATCTGAATTTGTGAATATTGTTTCTTATGGTGAGCATACTTTTGTGTGTTATTTAGGAAATCCCTCCCTGTTCTAAGAACAGAACAATATTAGCTTATTTTTCTCTAAAAGTGAAAGTGTGCTTTTAACACGTAAGCTCTTAATCCTTCTAGGTTTGATTTTTGTATATGGTGTGAAGTAAGATCTGATTTCATTTTTCCACATGGATAACCAATTTTTCAGCTCCATTTATTATTCAATCTTGCCTTTCTCCAGTTCTGTACTTCCAGCCTGTCTTAAAAATTCAAATATGCATGAGTCTGATTCCTGGCCCTCCATTTCTATCTATCAGTCAGTTCATTTATTCCTGCACCAAGACCACACTATCTTAATTAGTATAACTTTATAAAAAATCATAATGTCTGCTAGAATACTTCTCCCCTTTTAATTTTTCTTCAGAAATACGTTGGCTGTCCTTGACATCTGCTCCTCAATATACATTAGAATCAACTTCTCATGTTCTATGAAAAATCTTTTGGGGATTTTGACTGTAATTCATTACATCTGTAGATCAACTTGGAGAAAATTCATGTATTTATCATAAGAACTTATGATTCATAAAAACGGGATCTTTGTCCATTTAGGTGTTCTTTAATGCTTTTCGCTAAAATTTTATAATTTTTTTGTATAAATTTTACACATCTTTGTTAGGTTTTTTTACCCTAGAACTTATATAGTTTGGTGATATTCTACGTCAATAATATTGATATTTATTTTTATTTTTTTTTGAGACACAGTTTCGATCTTTTTGCCCAGGCTGGAATGCAATGGTGTGGTCTCAGTTCACTGCAACCTCCACCTCCCAGGTTCAAGTGATTCTCCTGCCTCAGCCTGCCAAGTAGCTGGGATTACAGGCGCCTGCCACCATGCCTGGCTAATTTTTTGTTTTTTATATTTTTAGTAGAGACAGGGTTTCACCATGTTGGCCAGGATGGTCTTAATCTCTTGACCTTGTGATCCACCCATCTCAGCCTCCCAAAGTGCTGGGATTACAGGCATAAGCCACCATGCCCGGTGATATTTATTTTTAAAAATAAATTATGTTTTTAGATTGTATCTGGTATAGAGAAATGAAATTGAATTTTTATATTGATCTTATCAAAATCATCTATTATGTCTAAGAATTTATTTTTAGATTCTTTGGGGATTTCTACTGAGAACTAAGCTCTGATTTTTTTTTTATCTTGCCCTAATTCCTATTTAAGGGGTCTGTGGAGTCATGTCCTACAAACCATAAATTCTCATCAGAAGGGTTTTATTTAACCCTGTATATCGTGACTTACTTTCCAATCTGACTCTGGCATAACAAGGAAGAAAAGCAAAATATTTTAACCTCAAAACATGTTTCTCTGCCATATCTTGAAATGGCCCTGCAAAGCCGGCCCTTGTGGGAAAAAATCCACATTCTAGAGAATCCCTTTCCCCTCCTTTTTTCCCTTCCTTCCTTTCCAGATCCAGGAGATAATCAACTAAGAGCCAGGCACCCTTTTAGGTCCTATAAGAAACATTTTACAACCTGCTGTCTCTGACGTCTGCTATCTAGAGCTTACTCTGCACAATAAATCTTGGTCTCCACAATCCTTTATATTAACCTGAACATTTCCTTTCTGTTGATCCCAGGTCTTCAGATAAACTCAACCTACTATCAACCAGTAAATGTTTAAACTTACCTATTGCCTGGAAGCTCCCCCCTGCGTTGAGTTGTCCTGCTTTTCTGAACCAAACCAATGTATTTCTTAAATGTATCTGATTGATGTCTCATGCCTCCCTAAAACATATAAAACCAAGCTGTGCCCCAACCACTTGGGCACATGTTCTCAGGACCTCCTGAGGGCTGTGTTACGGTCCATGGTCACTCATAATTGGCTCAGAATAAACCTCTTCAAATATTTTACAGAGTTTGAGTCTTTTAGTCAACACTGCTGTAGACAATCGTATCATCCACAAAAAATGACAGTTTTATTTCCTTTATTTCAATTCTTATGTGTTTATTTTCCTTATTGTGCTGCACAAGATCTCCCTAAAATGTTGACTTGAAATAATGCGGGCAGGCCTCTTTACTTTGGTCCTGATTTTCAAAGAAAAACTTTCAATGTTTTCCTACTTAGTATGATTTTTGTTGTAGGCGTTTTATTTAAGATTGGATCTAAAGAAGACTCAAAGTCCCGCACAACATTGCTTTAATTCTATTGGCCAGAACTTAGCCACACAGCTATACAAGGCTGCAAGGGAGGCTGGGAAATGTGGTGCTTTAGCTGGGCGGGCAAATGGAGTTCTGTTAATTTGATATAGAAGGAAAGAATGGCTATTTACTTGGTAACGAGTAGGCAGACTCTACCATATCTTTTGGATGTTGCCTAGAAACCAAGGTGGGCATTTAGGCTACTGTCATATGGATATCTTGCAAGATATAAAAATGTCTTAGGCCTTTTCATGTAATTATAAAAACAATAACATTACAAAAAAAAGTTGCAAAGGAACTTTCTTAGCCTGCCGGTCCACCCTGTCTACTTCCTGATCTCAGAACTCCGTTTGTGCCAAAACTAAGACTCCCTTCTTGTCAGGGAGAGAAGAGTAGAAACCACCTCATGAAGATTTTCATGGTAAAATGAAAAATTGAAGTTTTAACCAGTTTTAATTACCAGTGCTGTTTGTTACCTCACCACCCCTACTTCCTTATACTTTGAAGGCTGAGGGAGGCATGAGACATCAATCAAATACATTTGAAGGCATTTCCCCACCTGAGGAAGCCAAGGCACCATACGTGGTAGGGTTGTTTCCAGACAAATGTACAGGGAATCAAATAAGTGAATGCCCAGATAGCATATTTTCAAAATATACGTCTGCAGTCCTCCTCCCTTGCTATATACTTTCCCCCACACTCACTGCAGTCTGGCCACACTGGCCCCTTTGCTGTTCCTCATTGTGATTTTAGTGTGGTAACTTAGTTAAGCTATAACTACATTTCCCAAAATTCTCATCTCCCGCCGTTGGCAGTGGGCTGCAGAGAACAGACTTGGAAAGTAGCAGAGGCGAGGCAGCCAGTAGGCTGTGAAGGTCAGCAAGGGGTGCCAGGCAAAGCTACTGCTCCTCCAGCTGCTGTCAGATCGCCTTCGTTCTCTCTGAATTCTGAGCCAGAAACACATAGCTCTGCAGTGAAGGGCACGGGCTGCTTCTGTGGTTCACCTGTATGGTCCAGGTAGAAAACGGTGGGTTCCAGTTTGTCCTTTTGAGTTCCCATTTGTTCTCGTGGGTTGCAACTTGCCCTCACAGATTGTAGTTTGTTCTCTCACTTTATATTCAGCTTTGCTTCCTGACTCCTGGTCTTGCTAGTCTACTGTGACTTCAGATCCATCTCCAAATGCAGAGGCAACCACCTCCTATGGGCGTCCTCACCAGTTCCTGCAACTATGTGAGGCCTAATCCATGTAACCCCTTCACAACATCGTACAATAGCTTCATAGTTAAGTATCACGATTTAGTAAGGCAGATCCCTCTATCACCTTCTCTAGGAGTGCCTTGGCTATTTGGGGAGCTATTTTTGTTCTTCCATAACAATTTTAGAATCAGCTTATTAAGATTTCTCCAAAACTTTAGAAATTTGATTGGAATTCAATTGAATCTGTAGATTAGACGAGAGTTTCACAGTTTTCTTAGTAATAATTTTGCACATTTTATTTTTATCTCTAGCTTCCTAATCTTTTTTTTTACTTTAGATGATATATATTTTTTAAGTTATATTTTATAACTGTTCTTGCATAAAAACAGTTTTTATATATTGATCTTATATTCAGGTATCTTTTTTTTTTTTTTTTTTTTTTGAGACAGAGTCTCACTCTGTCACCCAGGCTGGAGTGCAGTGGCGTGATCTTGGCTCACTGCAACCTCTGCTTCCCAGGTTCAAGTGATTCTCCTTGCCTCAGCCTCCCAAGTAACTGGGATTATGGACACCCTCCACCAGGCCCGGCCAATTTTTTTGTATTTTTAGTAGAGACGGAGTTTCACTATGTTGCCCAGGCTGGTCTCGAACTCCTGACCTCATGATCTGCCCGCCTCAGCCTCCCAAAGTGTTGGGATTACAGGTGTGAGCCACCTCGCCCAGCCTATTCGGGTATCTTTCTAAACTAATTCTAGTGGTTAGTGGTAGATTATTTTGGGTTTTCTATCTGGACACATAGTATGTGCTGATAACAGTTTAGTTTCTAATATTAGCTTTCTAATATTTACTTTTTTTCTTGTTCTGTTGTGTTGGCTAGGATCTTCAGTACAATGTTATTTCATTTTTACACATTCTGTGAATATGGCCTCCCCTCCAATCAAACGTCTGCACCGTCTCGCTACTCATTCTCAGGTGATGAACTTGCTTATTGCACTGAGAAAACAAGTGTAGAGAGAACTTCCTTAGTCTAATCACCACACAATCTACAAACAAATCTTCCTTTAAACTTCTGTGTTTCCCTCCCAATACAATGAATGAGTTGTGTGTGCTCTCGCCACGATCAACCTTTCCTCTTGGGCACCTTCTTTTTTTTTTTTTGAGACAGAGTCTCCCTCTGTCTCCCAGGCTGGAGTGCAGTGGCGCGATCTTGGCTCACTGCAAGCTCCGCTTCCCAGGTTCACGCCATTCTCCTGCCTCAGCCTCTCCGAGTAGCTGGGACTACAGGCGCCCGCCACCACGCCCGGCTAATTTTTTTTTGTATTTTTAGTAGCGACAGGGTTTCACCGTGGTCTCGATCTCCTGACCTCATGATCCGCCCGCCTCGGCCTCCCAAAGTGCTGGGATTACAAGCGTGAGCCACTGTGCCCGGCCATTGGGCACCTTCTTAAGGAGTTGGCCGGGCAGTCACCCTGCCTCTCCTTCTTGTATCAGCATTTTTTTTTTTTCTATTTTAAAATGAATCAGTCTTCTCAGGTTAAAAACATACTGTAATAGCTTAAGTCTTAAGTACACAAAAATGCGTCCCTTGATCTCACATCTTCTTTCAGCTATTCCAATTCTCTGCTCCCCTTTATAGCAGAACACCTCAAAAGAATCATCCATACCTGCTAGTTTTCACTCTCTCACCTACGAATTACTCTGTTGGACTACTGTAATGAAGTACTGTTGTTCCCAGAATTCCACTGAAATAGCCCTTGTCAAGGACAGTAACCTCCACAATGTCAAAGGCAATGGTTGACTCTCACTCCTTCTCTTAATCTCTCCGAGGTGTTTGACAGTGTGTGTAGTATAAATACATGGGGTTTGCTTACTCATTAATTTTTTCGAAGAGGTAAAGCATTTGGCTGCGATAAAATAAAAACTTCAGCCGAATTAAATTTAAAGGAGTTTAATGAGTAATGAATGATTTGCGAATCGGGCAGCCCCCAGAATCATAGCAGATTCACGGAGACTGGAGCGCAGCCACGTGGTGGAAGAAGATTTATAGACAAAAAATGGGAAGTGAGGTACAGAAAAGCTGGTTTGGTTGCAGGTTGGCGTTTGCTTTATTTGAACACAGTTTGAATACTCAGCAGTATGTGAGTGGTTGAAGTATGGCCGCTGGGATTGGCCAAGACTCAGTGGTTGTTACAGGCGCATACTCCTAAGTTAGGTTTCTGATCTTGTCTGCCTATTAAGCTAGGTTACAGTTCGTCCATAAGGACTCAAATATAGGAGTCTTCTCAGGCCATATTTAGTTCACTAAAACAGCTGTATGATACAGATAAACCTCTATTTAAACCAAATTTTTCTGTTATTTGCAACCAAATGCATTCCTCACTGATTTATAAGTTTATAGAATCTTTTAAAAAAATCCCAACCAAATCCCAGCACTTTGGGAGGCTGAGGTGGGCAGATCATGAGGTCAGGAGATAAAGACTATCCTGGCTAACACGGTGAAACGTGGTCTCTACTAAAAATACAAAAAATTAGCCAGGCATGATGGCACGTGCCTATAGTCCCAGCTACACAGGAGGCTGAGGCAGGAGAATCGCTTGAACCCGGGAGGTAGAGGTTGCAGTGAGCTGAGATTGTGCCACTGCACTCAAGCTTGGACAACAAAGTGAGACTGTCTCAAAAAAAAAAAAAAAAAAAAACCCAACCAAAAAACATCTATTATAAGAAGCAACATGGTACAGTGAGGGGGGAAACTGAATTTAGAGTCCAGATGTACTTCTCCTTTGGGACTAGCGTGGATTTTACTCCCACTCTCAAATTTACTACACTTCAGATCCTACAGCTACTACACTTCAGATCCATTGTGCTAAGAAGGAAGAAAACAATGGCTGAGACTGAGGTGACAGTGCCATTTTCTCTACTAAGTCTTCCCTCCACTTGGCTGACTAAAAATGTAGTTTGGCAACTGAAAAAATAAAAGGGAGCTTCAACTTCAGCTTCCCAAAGTTTGGATTAGATGCACTTTCCTTATTTTTCCTATTAAGTGCAACTAAAAACTTAATAGAAAACAAACCTAAGATGTCTCTGAAAGGCGGAGATGAAGGGAGACTGGCTAGGGACCTTGGAACCCAAGAAACAACATGGTGGCGAATTGTCTGGATATTCCTTTTGCCTTATAAATCCCAGACTTGGAGCTGAAGAAACTGGCAACATGTGAACAGCAATAATGCAGACAGAAAAAACAAAAGTCCCAACAAAAGTTGGCTCTTCCTAGCTAAAGGACAAGGAAAAGGGCAACCTAGCAAGACAGAAAACTTTAAGGCAATAACTACTCTACCCTAGCCCAGCACCATGGGAAAAAACTATGGTTCCACCCACCCCACACCAGCAAAGGCCAAATGAACACCTCCACCCATGGAGGCTCTAATGAGGTGGCCCTCCCTCTTTCTCTCTGCTGGAGTGGTGTCAGAGAAAGCCTGCAAAACAGAAGGCATAAGAAAGACCCAGAGTCTCAAAACATAGTACCCAAAATGCTCAGGTTCCTATCGAAAATCACTCTTCATACCAAGAACCAGTTAGATCTCCAACAAAGGAAAAAAGACAGTGGATGACAACACTGAGATGACAGAGATGTTAGAATCATCTGATAAAGCTTCTGAAGCAGTCATATAAAAATGCTCCAACAATGGGCTCACGCCTGTAATCCCAGCAGTTTGGGAGGCCAAGGCAGGTGGATCACAAGGTCAAGAGATGGAGACCATCCTGGCCAACATGGTGAAACCCCGTCTCTACTAAAAATGCACAAATTAGCTGGGCATGGTGGCATGCGCCTGTAGTCCCAGCTACTTGGGAGGCTGAGGCAGAATTGCTTGAACCTGGGAGGTGGAGGTTGCAGTGAGCCAAGATTGCACCACTGCACTCCAGCGTGGAGACAGAGTGAGACTCCATCTCAAAACAAAACAAAACAAAAATGCTCCAACAAGCAATTATAAACAGGCTGGAAGCAAATGAAAAAATAGTCTCAGTGAATAAAAAGTCTCAGTAAATAAAAGGAGAACCAAATTTTAGAAATGAAAAATACAAAAACCCAAAATTCAAAGGATAGTCTCAACAGCAGAACAGAAGACACTGACGACAGCTCAGTAAATTGGAAGACAGAGAAGAAAAATTATTCAGTTTTGGCCAGGCACGCTGGCTCACACCTGTAATCCCAACACTTTGGGAGGCTGAGGTGGGCAGATCACTTGAAGCCAGGAGTTTGAAACCAGCCTGGCCAACCCAGTGAAACCCCCTTTCTACTAAAAATACAAAAATTAGCTGGGCATGCTGGTGCGTCCCTGTAGTCCCTAGAGCTACTTGGGATGCTGAGACATAAGAACTGTTTGAACCTGGGAGGCAGAGGTTGCAGTGAGCCGAGATTGCACCACTGCACTGCAGCACTCCAGCCTGGGCAACAGAGCGAGGCTCTGTTTCAAAAAAAAAGAAAAAAAAATCTTCCTAGCTTTGGCCTGTGGGGGAAAAAAATAAATTACCCAATTTCTAGAGATAAAATAGACTGTTAAAACTGTATTACTATAACAACAACAACAAAAATCTAACTTTCACATCATTTGAGTCTTAGAGAGGAGAAATAGGGTAGGGTGGGGCCAAAAAAGTACTGGAAGAAATAATGGCTGAAAACTCCTTAAATTTGGCAAAAGACATAAACCTACAGATTCAAGAACTGAGCAAATCCCAAACAGGTAAACCTGTTTTGCTTAATGTCTCTTTTTTTTTTCATTTTCAATATATTGTTTCCTTATTTTACATGTGCTTTGGTTAACATATAAATTTAAAGGATAGAATAAGCTGATATACAAGGCAAACATAGTATATCACACTCAACAGATACATATTTTTAGGCACATGGAAAAGTTAAAACTTTTGACCATCAACTAGGTCAGAAAGCAAGTCTCAGCAAATTTCAAGGGCCTGATTATTGCAGAAACCACAATGTGATTACCTCAGTAGTCAATAAAAGAAAAAGAAAATTCCTTATGTTTGGAAACATATTACTACATAACTAATACATCAAAGAAGAATTATGGGAAATTTGAATGTATTTAAACTATGATCAAAATACTGCGTATCAAAAACTTGTGGGATAAAGCTAAAGTAGTAGTTCGTAGAAAATTTAAAATCTCAAATGTGTATATTAGAGGAAAAGTAGGCTTGAAGCCAATGAAAAAATTAATGAGCTAAGTACCATCTTGAGTTAGCAAAAAAGGCAGCAAAACAGACCCAAAGAAAGTAGAAGAAAACAGCTAATGATGACAAGAGTAGAAATTAAGAGAAATAAAACAAACATAAAAGAGCAAGGATCAATAGTCAGACTTGATCATTTGAAAAGAGATCAAACTGACAAACTTCTGACAATATGGATGGAAAAAAGGAAGGCACAAAAATAATAGGAATGAAAGAAGGAACATAAATACAGATGGCATAGACATTAGAAATACAATCAACAGGCTATAATCAACTTCATATTAATAAATTTGGAAATTCAGATGAAATGGAAAAATTCCTGGTAAAATATAACTGAATGAAGGCGAATAAAAAACTTGAATAGTTCTATAATCAAAAGCAAGACTGAATCAGTAATTTTTTTTTTTTTGAGACAGCGCCTCACTTTGTCACCCAGGCTGGAGTGCAGTGCTGTGATCATAGCTCACTGCAGTTTCAACCTTTTGTGCTCACGTGATCCTCCCACTTCAGTCTCCTGAGTAGCTAGGACTAGAGTCGTGTGCCACCATGCCTGGCTAATTTATTTTATTTTTTTTTTGTAGAGATGGAGTCTTGCTTTGTTACTCAGACTGGTCTTGAACCCCTAACCTCAAGTGATCCTCTTGCCTCAACCTCCCAAAATGTTGGGATTACAGGTGTGAGTCGTGGTACCTGGCTGAATCAGTAATTTAAAAATAATCTTCCCACAGGGAATTCTAGGCCCCAATAGTATTACTGGTGAGTTCCATGAAATATTCAAGAAATGAAAAATTCCAATTATTTCAGAGTATGGAATAAGAGAAAACACTACTCCAACTTATTATATGGGCTTGGGAGAAGAATATATGTTACTTTGTATAAGAGCCGAAAAAGCTACAAAACAGATGTGCATCTTAAATCTTTATGTTGACAATTACAAAACTTTATTGAAGGGCATAAAAGATATAAATGGAGAGATATACCATGTTCATAAATACAAAATACAGAAGGCTTTGTATTTATTGGTATTATTGGTATTATAAATATGACCATTCTCCTCAAATTATCTTATAAATTCAATGCAGTTAATTTCAAATGAAATCCTATGGAGGTTTTTAGGAACTTCACAAGCTGATCCAAAAATTCATAGGAGAGTATAGGGCTTCAAGGTAGCCAAGACAATTGTGAATAACCTGAATAATGATGGTGCTCTGGTGCTCATCCTATCAGAGAGTCATTCTTACTGTAAAGCTATATTTAATAAAGAGTGGAGCTAGATATGGTAGTGGTGAAGAGCATACAGAAAGAACTACAAATAATATGGAAATCTGATATATGACAGAGGTGAATAAACTTATTTTTTTTTTTTTTTTTGAGCTCTGTCACCCAAGTTGGAGTGCCGTGGTGTGATCTTAGCTCACTGCAACCTTCACCTCCTAGGTTCAAGTGATTCTTCTGCCTTAGTCTCCTGAGTAGCCGGGATTACAGGTGCCTACCACCACACCTGGCTAATTTTTGTATTTTTAGTAGAGACGGGGTTTCCCATGTTGGTTAGGCTGGTATCAAACCCCTGGCCTCAAGTGATCCACCTGTCTCAGCCTCCCAAAGTGCTGGGATTACAGATGAGAGCCACTGTGCATGGCAAGATAAACTTTTAAATAAAGGTGGTACTATGAAAATTGGACAGGAGTACTGAAAATTATAAAAATTGAGGTAGACACCATGAACGTACAAAAATATAATCCCAAACTGCTTAATGACTAAAAAGTGAAAAACCATATTCAGAAGAAAAAAGGTTAATGTCTTTATGACATTGAGGATTTCTTAATACAGCAAAATGCACTGACGGTGAAGAAGATACATTAATATTAAAATAAAGTTTTTATTTTATTTTATTTTATTTTTGGAGACAGAGTCTCGCTCTGCCGCCAGGCTGGAGTGCAGTGGCACCATCTCGGCTCACTGCAACCTCTGCCTCCTGGGTTCAAGCGATTCTCCTGCCTCAGCCTCCCAAGTAGCTGGGACTACAGGCACGCACCACCACGCTCAGCTAATTTTTGTATTTTTGGTAGAGACGGGGTTTCACCATGTTGGCCAGGATGGTCTCCATCTCTTGACCTCGTGGTCCACCTGCCTCGGCCTCCCAAAGTGTTGGGATCACAGGCGTGAGCCACCACCCCTGGCCATAAAGAACTTTTATATGACAAAAATCACAAAGTGAAAATGCAAGCCAGGAACAGAGAGAAGACATTTGCAACCTCTATAAATGTCAAGAGGTTAATATCAAGAATACACAAAGGGCACATCAATTCAACAGGAAAAAGCGCCACAACAGAAAAATTTGCAAAGGATAAGAATAGGCAGTACAGGGTAGTGGAAACTAAATGGCCAATAAATACAGGAAAGGACCACCAACCTAAATAGCAATCAGAGTAACATAAATTTTAAAGCATCAAAGACACAATTTCAAACTTATCAGATTGGCAATAGTCCAAAAACATCAAGTTATTGGCAAAATGGAGCAAGAGGAAATCTTACTTATTGCTGGTGGGAGACTAACTTGTTATAGGCATTTTGCTGAACAATTTTGAAATACCTAGGTTACAGCCGGGCGCAGTGGCTCACGCCTGTAATCCCAGCACTTTGGGAGGCCGAGGTGGGTGGATCACGAGGTCAGGAGATTGAGACCACGGTGAAACCCCGTCTCTACTAAAAATACAAAAAATTAGCCGGGCGCGGTGGTGGGTGCCTGTAGTCCCAGCTACTCCGGAGGCTGAGGCAGGAGAATGGCGTGAATCTGGGAGGCGGAGCTTGCAGTGAGCCAAGATCGCGCCACTGCACACCAGCTTGGGTGACAGAGCGAGACTCTGTCTCAAAAAAAAAAAAAAAAAAAAAAAATACCTAGGTTACAATGGAAAACATGAACATCTCACATTCCAATAGTTCCCATTTCTAGTGATAGGTTTTAGAGAAGCCTTCACACACTGCAGAATATTTGTGTGCTATTTTTAATAGTGAAAGGTAGGAAAAATGTAACTGTACCTCAGTAAGGAAAAGGCTTTATCTGTAATGTTTTATTTCCTTTAAAAGAAATCTGATGCAAAGCTAGGTGCGATGGCTCATGCCTGTAATCCCAGCACTTCAGGAGGCCGAGGTGGGTGGATCGCCTGAGGTCAGGAGTTTGAGACCAGCCTGGCCAACATGGTGAAACCCCATCTCCACTAAAAATACAAAAATTAGCCGGGCATGGTGGCGAGCACCTGTAATCCTAGCTACTCAGGAGGCTGAGGCAGGAGAATCCCTTGAACCCGGGAGGTGGGGGTTGCAGTGAGCTGAGATCGCGCCATTGCACTCCAGCCAGGGCAACAAGAGTGAAACTCCATCTCAAAACAAAAACAAAAACAAAAACAAAAAAAAAAAAACACCTGATGCAAGGCTGGGTGAGGTGGCTCACACCTGTAATCCCAGCACTTTGGGAGGCTGAGGCAGGAGGACTGCTTGCACCCATGAGTTTGAGACCAGCCTGGGTAATATAGTGAGAACTCGTCTTTACAAAAAATGTTTTCAATTACCAAGCATGGTGACACGTGCCTGTAGTCCCAGATACTGAGAAGGCCAAGGTGGGAGGATCACTGGAGCCTGGCAGGTGGAGGTTAACAGGGAGCTGAGATGGCACCACTGCATTCTAGCTTGGGTGACAGAGTAAGACCCTGTCTCAACAAACATCTGATGCAAATAAAGCATTTGTTAAATATTATTTTGTATACTTACCTATTAATCTGAAATACTATATGAAAAAATTTTAAATGTGAAACATAAGCAATATTGCCTTTAACATTTACAGTAGGTTAAACATCTATTCAAGTGAACTCTGTTCACAAAAACATTAGTAATGCCCATCTTTTTATAAATAATTCTCTACAACCTAACACCTAGTAAGTAAAGCTTTTATTACTTCTCTCCTGGAAATTATCCTATAAATGGGTTAACCTTGTAATGTTGATTCAAAAGCAGAAAGTGAAAAGGCAATAGAACTCCTTTTAAAATCTACTCTAATCTCAATACTTTTAAGTTTTAAATGTTGATCTCATTAACCTTATGAATGTCAACCAACAGAAAAATAAAACACACCAAAAGATCCAGAACTCTTTAAGGATTGTAAAGGGAGAAGCTTGAAAGCCTGACGCCAATCCTTCCTTTGTCCAAAACCACCACCCTAACGGCTCCAGCCCCATGAATTCCTAGTTTAACAATCTCTGTATCAGATGCTATCAAAAGTTGGTAATCGTAGCTAACATTTATAGAGTGCCTACTAAATGCGGAACACTGTTCTAAGGGCTTTACATTTATTAACTCACTTTTAAATCATAAACACACTGAGATCAGGAAAGTGGTTTAACTATTCTTAGTTTCAGTTCCCCATAGTACAGTACAATAAGATATTTTGAGAGACCATATTCACATAACTTTTACTACAGTATGGTTTTAATTGTGCCACTTTATTATTAATCCTTGTTAATCTCTTACTGTGCCTAATTGATAAACTTTATTATAGATGTATGTATGGATAGGAAAAAAGACAGTTCATATAGGGCTTGGTACTACACTTGGTTTCAGGCATCCCAAGGGGTCTTGAAACATATCCCCAGTAAACAGGAGGGAACTACTTACTTTATTTCCAATTTCCACATAAGCAAACTGAGGCACACAGAGGGCAATTTGCCTACAGTTAAATAGCTAGTAAGTGGCGTAGACAAGATTCAAATCTAGGCAGTTTGGTTGCAGAGCACACACTCTTAATCAGGAATCTTTGCTAGTTAATTAGACAATTAATGAGAAAAGGTGTATCAGGAAAACTTAATCTGAGAGTTACAAATAAGTATTTTCTAAATGAGGTCGGAAGAAAAAAGGATAGAACCAGTCTCCAAAGCATTTCTGTTTTATACCTTGCCAAACATTAAAACTGTGATTCTATTTCCTGCTTCGAAAATCAGTTCTGTTTTGCATTGCTCAATACCTTTAAGATGAAGGTTTCTTTGTAATATTAACAATCAGTGCACTCTTTCAACTCCTTTATTAAATTGGTTGCAAAAAAGATATACATTCTTATATTGACAATTCTCATCATGAATAAAAGCATCAAAAATAAGGCAATAGCAAGATGTGCTTCACATATAAACAATCATGTTTTAAGAATAAGAAACCTGAATACCTGTACAACAAAAAGATTAGGAAGCAAAATGTGAATAAGCTTGTATTCAGAATATACCTATATGTGTGTGCAAAGACAATACACTCATCATATACCTCACTTAGGTTCCTTTATGGTGCATAATTCCTTAATCATTCATTTGTGAAACAAGAATGAATATTAAGAAACATGAAATCCAAATTGCATTTATTTTCACAATATCAATGTGAAACTCAAAATAGCAACTTCATTGACTCTCAATGGTAAATTTCAAACACGGAAAGCAATCTTAATTTTTTTAACGCTGTGACTAGGGTCTGCAAAAAACGGTGGATTATTTTACTCTACTTACAAAGAGGCTGGGTCTCAGCCTGCACTTAAACAGCATGAGCAACACAGGACAGGAAACAAATATCACTAAGAGTAATGCCCATACATATAAAGATATCTAGTTGAGCCATGTTCTACTTACATAGCAAGCCTATTAAGCCACTAGCATAACAGATCATATCTCATGAAACAGAATTACTAAATTAACTACACATCTATCAGAAATTTCCAAATCCCTGCTCCCACCACAATTTTAGTACACCTATTAAGTACCATGGGTCATTTAGAAAAACAGAAAAAAATATACACCTAGTCTTTGCAATTAAAATAAAATCATAACATAAACAATGTTAGATATAAATTTTGAACTCAGTATGTTTTTTCCTACATATTTATGTAATCAAGGCTCTTTAGGCAAAGACAGGTCGTAGGTATATGATCTGTACAAACTTACAGTAGTGTATATTCCAAATGATTTTTCTTCCTACTATGGTATGACAATATAACTGCTTTCTGAATGAAGATACATGTTAAGGCTTAAGGTGTAAACACTTTGGAAGGCAAACAGCTTAGTGAAAAAAATTACGGTTCATTTAAAAATGTGTATCATTTCATAATAGACCCCTGAACTTTCAAATTTACATGTGAGAATACATTTACATCTTAACTTTCTAGGAAAGGCACAGGCTTTACGTAAAAAAGCAGCAAAGTTCTAAACCCACCAATATATTGACAAAGCCATTACTTTTATTAGAAACAAATAATGCTTCTCAAGATGTTGGCAACATGTCATGGTATCAACATATACTTCATACAGTGTATTTCTCCCTTTAATTATATTCCAGTAGGAGGTGGAATACCTCCTTGGCTATGAGGGACAGACGTATTTGATGGACTGTGTAGGCTGGTCTCCTTGTACACAAACCAAGCATTTCCTCCCCAAAGTATCATATTCAGAAAGCCAACTATCTATGAAAGAGAAAAATAAATATGAAAATCAAATACCTACTTATAAAAATTCATGCCCTACTTAAAAATCTCACTTTTTCTTTAAATATTTAACATTTTTAGGCAGTACGCCATTATTTCACTTAAAGTTTAATACTACACACAATGAGAAATAAAGAAGGAAGACTACATTTCAATGTACAAAATGTGGTTATATAATGACTTATTCCCAATGAAATAAGGCTAAATCTCTAAATCTGTAACATAAAATCATGGCTAGAGATTTAGTTATTCTTCCAAATACTTTCACTTTTCTCCTATTTAGAATGATTATCAACTGCTCGTGTAACTTTTCCCATTTACTTCTTATCACCCCCTCCTACCATCTCTTCTACTCCAATCCAACAGTTGTAGCCACAAAAAAAGAGGAGTCACACAACTTTACTTCCCATCCCAATGAGTCAACCTCAAAGAAATTAATCTTCCTGGCTGGGTGTGGTGGCTCACGCCAGTAATCCCAGCACTTTGAGAGGCTGAAGCAGGCAGATCACTTGAGGTCAGGAGTTTGAGACCAGCCTGGCCAACATGGTGAAACTCTGTCTCTACTGAAGATACAAAAGAATTAGCCGGGAGTGGTGGCACATGCCTGTAATCCCAGCTACTTGGGAGGCTGAGGTAGGAGAATCACTTGAGCCCAGGAGGCGGAGGTTGCAGTGTGCTGAGATCATGCCACTGCACTTCAGCCTGAGCAACATAGCGAAACTCCATCTCAAAAAAAAAAAAAAAAAAAGAAATTAATCTTCCCAGATATAAATCTGACTAGATGAAAGAAAGTCTCAGAGATGAATAAAATCATGATCTTGGTTACAGATGATACTTTTTTTAAACAAACTTTTCTTCACTAAACACTATATTGTTACTAGAATTCAGGTAGCTGAGTAAAAATAAAAACCATCCAGAGATTTACTGAAAGCTATTGCTTTCCTGAATTACTAGTACTTTAAACAAATACATGAAATAAAAAAAAATTATAAATAATGCATACATACCACAGATACATTTAGGGATCCCATACTGGTCACAGAGCCAAAGTAACACATTACTGCTTTCTTCTTACAAGGCGAAAGTTCATTAACAATATTGTGACCGGTAGCTATTTTAATATCTGTCAGAGCTTTAGCCCAGGCTGAAGTGCTCACCAACCACAAAAAAGTGGCAACAAGTGTAACAACAAAGTCCTAAAGCAAAAATCAGTAAGAGTTAATAATGAACAATTAATTTTAATACTAAATTTCAAATCCATGAAGGAACTGAGATTATATTCAACCTTATGGTACTGAGAAATGGCCTTCATGATATACTTTATTAAAAAAGTCAGCATAGTAAACATTGCTGTTAGTGTTACAAGCACAGTGCCTGAGTTACAACAGTAAATATGACTCAGTCATCTCCTCAGAAGTCTAAGATTTTCACACTAGAAACCAAAGTTTTATACAGCCTTCAACATAACCTCACCTCAGTCACTTACTCCCAGGATCATACCTTAGACCTTGTCATCACCAATAACTGTATCCTTCCATACTGTTTTGATCATCCCATTTTCCCGTAACACCTCTTTCCGCTCACTCTCTCCGGCACCCCAATCCTAAAACTCCTTTGACCCCACCAAGACCTACAATCTGATCCTACTGCTTTCTTACTGTCTCACCATTTCACTAATGTCCTCACTTATTTTAATCAATTTCTATTGTAAGGGCCTTCGTTATCATCCCTTGCATATACTCTCAACTCCCTTATCCTTCTTCTGCAAAACTCTAACTTTAGTTAAACCGAATTCTCCATGAGACGGATAATAAAATGGTGAAAAGCACACAACAGAATGGTATCTCTTTTAAATTTCCTAATCACAAATCTTAAGAATGCTCATTAAGAAAAAGGCAACAACAAAAATCTCCCAAGACACCTTATCAGTATTAACTCTGTACTAAATCCTTTGCTATTTATTACAAAGAATGGGACGGTTTTAATATTTTAGAATAAATGGTTCTAATGGGTGGTTTTAATATTTTAGATCATAAGTCCAATCTTGTTTGATCTTCCTTCAAATTAATGACCAGGGTAGGAATAATATAAAATTTGTACCTTTTGGATGCTATATATGCTAAACATATGCGTACACTCAAGGATAGGAGCTCTTATACATCTGCAGCAAAAATCTTGCTAACCTCAGAATGGGTTTTGGAGCTTATCACAGAAGCATTTTGTTTTTAAAATAAACCCAATTAGTTTTTAATTATTTTGCCAGCCACCTTTTAGTCATTTATTAGGTTGATGCAAAAGTTATAGCAGTTTTTGCTATTTAATGATAAAAACCACAATTATTTTTGTACCAACCTAATATTTAGGATAAATACCAGTGACCTCTTATGAGATATAGAAGCTATGCTATATAGCTTGCCCACTTGGTCAAGACAACACTGAATGAATACTTAGGATTAGAGAACCAAAAATAATTACTAATTACACAAACACGAAGTACATGCATTTTGTATCTGAGCTCTCTGCTGCTACTTGTCCTTTTAAAAAACCTAGATCAAAGAGAAAAGGCTAGAAATATAGCTTATATTTTCTGCACTGTGGAAGTACTCCCCTTTTTACTGCTGTACATCTGCTATACATTCTGCTGCAGGTAGACATTTTCTAAACACTTGCTAGAAATACAGTGTTTTTTGGAAAACTGATGAGTAACATGAGGTTATATCGCATGTTAAATAATTTCTCTTTATGGAAAAGTTCACAACTTTGATCAATATATATCAAATCCTCCTAATTTTCAGGTATTTTCTTCCCTCCAAAGTCTTTTTTTTTTCTTTTTTCTGGTTATGCTCTTAAATCCACTTTGATGGCTTGAGGCATGACATTCTTATATTTCAAAAGCAGGAACTTTTCTGAAAATGATGTACAAAGTAACCTAGGTTGAAGGAACATGGGGGGAATTCTGGTCCCTTCAGATAGTATTTGCTCTACTCAGGACTCTAGTCACACTGCACTCTAAGCGAATGGTGCCACCTGGAGCTCTGCAATGCACAACCTGCAGCTGCCTAGGGAAGCTCTACTCCTCCCAACAATTCGCAATATGATTCATAGATTTTTAGAATTTGGGATACCCTAATTTTGTTTGGATTCATTTTCTGGTATTCTCAATTTTCCACACTGCCTTGAAACCTTAAACTCCTCCTACTTAACAAAAAAAAAGTGCTATATTTACTTCAAAAGATAATTGAAGTAGATTTAAATTTTCATAACTGAAATACTCCTAGAAACACCTTAGCACAGAATTGAGAATATTGCTAAAAGGGCTTGTCCTCATTAATACTACCTAAAAATTAATGTCATTTTTGGCTATATCTTAAATTTTGGGTATCTCAAAAAAAAAAAAAAACGCTTCTTCCCCCACAAGATGGAGTCTTGCTCTGTCACCTAGGCTGGAATACAGTGGTGTGATCTTGGCTTACTGTAACCTCCACCTTCTGGGTTCAAGCAATTCTCCTGCCTCAGCCTCCCAAGTAGCTGGGATTACAGGTGCCCACCACTATGTCCACCTAATTTTTGTATTTTTAGCAGAGATGGGGTTTCACCATATTGGCCAGGCTGGTCTCGAACTCCTGACCTCCTGGAGTGATCCAGCTACCTTGGCCTCCCAAAGTGCTGGGATTACAGGCATGACCCACTGCACTCAGTCTCTCAAAGAAAATCTTTTAATATTTTTATGGTTAAATTAAAAATAGAACTGAAAATTAAATTCAGAAGCTAGACTTTTATAGACAAGAAGCACCCATTATCTAACAATAAAAACCTACTGAAGGAACCAATTTTGGATTATCTCTTTATATGACCACTAATTGGTCATTCTGAGGTGGAAAATTACTTTTACTTTTCTGAATGATGCAACTAGGTCAGTTTTATAGTTTTATCAGACAAAAACCACCTACAAAAATAGATCTGAATGCTGCTTTAAAAAGTGTAGTATTTTTAAAAGTTTACTAGACAAAATATGAGAAATAAAGGGCACATTGATAGAGTTAGTAAAAAAATTTGTTGGGATGACAAAATGGCAAGAAATAGCTTCTAATTATAAAGAATTTTAACAAAATATAACTATCTATAAGATTATTCTAGTTCCCTTTTAAATAAGATTTGAAAAGTCTGCAGAAGACATAGATTCCTAACACATATGTTAGATAAGCACTGCAAATTAAAACAGTTGACGTCTTATCTTTTTAACAACCGAGAAGTATTTTATGAAAACCTCTAGTTTTCTTATGTCTCCTATGATATAAGAAACAGAATAAATCTGAATGATAAAAGACTGTTGTATTACTTACCATTTCCATTCTTATGATCCAGCAGCAAAATTAAAAATAAATAAGTAAATAAAACTTGTAATCTTATTTAATAATCCTTCATATTTAAATAGCCTTCCCTTTAAAGTAACTTCACAAATAATTAGCAGATGTGTTTTCTCATACATATGAATGACCAGTATCACACATAAAAAACACCCCTGTTTTCCCTTCAAATCACGAATAACTGACTTTGTAGTTACTCTTTTATAGTGGAGGTGTAGCTTAAAACCATGATTTATCTCTGGATGTGCCACCAATAATCCAGGGCAGATTCTACTAACTAAATCTCAGAGAGTATTTCTAGCTCAGTAGGCTCTGAAGCCAAAAGTATCAGGACTTCAAATCTAAGTCCTTTGTTGATACCTCAAAGATTCAAAATTAGTTCATGATTGCCATTAATGCTGAGTATAAGAATTATCTGGGTCTTATTTTAAATTAAGGAGTTTAAGGACCAAGAATCAACAAACTTCTTTTGAAAAGGGCCAAATGGCAAATATTTTTTATCTCTGTTACAACTACTCAACTTTACCACTGCAGTGTGAAAGCAGCCACAGGCAATGTGTAAATAAATGATTGTGTATGGCTGAGTTCCAAAAAAAAACTTTATTTAAAAAAACAAGGCCAGGCTCGTGGCCACACCTATAACCCCCAGCACTTTGGGAGGCCAAGGCAGGCAGATCACTTGAGCCCAGGAGTTTGAGACCAGCCTGGGCAACATGGTAAAACTTTGTCTTTACAAAAATACATAAAAAGTAACTGAGTATGGTGGCCTGTGCCTATAGTCCCAGCTACTCAGGAGGATCATTTGAGCCCAGGAGGTTGAGGCTGCAGCAAGCCAAGATGGTGCTACTGCACTCCTGCCTGGGCAACAGAGCCAGACCTTGTCTCAAAAAGTAAATACATAAATAAAGAAGTAAAAATAAAAAAATAAGACAGTGACCTCTGGGACACAGTTTGCGAACCCATGATATAATTAAGCTCAGTAAGTTTTGTAGAAGTATAAAGTGGGCCTTTAGAGGAAGAAAAAAAGAAGCAGAAAAAATTATGAGACTATGTTGTGATAAGTAATTCTTCAAATTAAAAGAATTTCGACTTAATTTTTTTGCTATTTGTACCCTGATGTGCTTTATTACATATCTGAGCTTTTTCCAAGTTAAAATAGATTTAAAAAAGAAACAAACTTTCCTTATAGTGCAAATAGGCTAAAAAAATTGAGTTAAACTTAATGGGAGAAAGCTCAACCCGTGGCAAACACAGGCTAAAATATGCTGAACTGGCTTACACCAAGAATTTTTATTTCCAGTATAAGAAAATCTATATTTAGCTTATACAAATTATTTTTGTATTAAAAAAATAAAGTGATTACTTACAATCATAGGAAGTTTACGACTATCCAGATACAGACTCGTGTAGCCAACATAAAGCAGAAGGGCAGCAATGCAGTACAGGAACACAAAGACTGCAAAGGTAACATAGAATTGTGCAGAAGAAGAGTAATCGCCTATGAGAACGTAATCTTTCCAATTTACATCACATATGTTTACACCTGGAGGTGGCTGAAATGATGCCTCATTCAACCTATTAAAATAAATGTATGAATTATTGGACTTTCCCAACAAAGACAGAAACATTTAAGCAAAACAATGAGTGACACTTCAAAAAATACTTCCCAAATATATTAAAAATATTCCTTTGGGGAAAAAGTAAAATTCAAATATTATATTTAAGTAAACAAATTTTCATAATAAATGTATGTAAGTTATACCTGGTATTAGTTTATGATACATTGAATATAGACTGAATTAAATACTTTCATACCCAGATACTATCTTCCTGCAGTAAACAATTAGTCAGGTAGGAAAGATTATACCAAATGGTTTATACTTTGAGACATCATATTTCATTCTGTGTGGCAGAGTATGTGTGACTAGCCCCAAGAGAGCCAATTACAAAAATGATTCACATTTTTAACCCTGGATCAATAGTTGCTAACAATAAATATTGCCTTTCATTTTTCCCAACCATAAATTGTAAAAAACTTGTCACTAAAGATGCTGTAACAGTTCCTTATGTGAGAAGTGTCTAGGAGAAAGGATACAAGATAGAGACGCTTTGATGATTACTAACCACTTATTATCTGACTTATCTTTAATATGGGGATTTTATTTAATCATCAAAACAGCCTTACAAGATAATACTTCCAATTACTGGACCAAAAAATTGAGTCTTGGGTCAAGTAAGTAAAGTTAGTAAGTGAAAGAAGATTCCCACCCTGGCTTAAACATAGGACATATTCAATAAACTTTTCAATGGATACTGATGTCAAACAAGACTTCACAGATGAAATATTCATTTTACTTTAAGAGTAAGAAGTGTGGCTTTATGCTAATGAATGAAACATGGAATCTCTTTTCTTTATATACATATGTCTTAAAACTACATAAAGGCATTAATATTCAGTAATTGCAAAAAACACTGAGAATCTGGATTTTTCTAAGTTATGTTTCCTTCTACATTAGGGCTTCTTATACTAAGGTGATAGAACAATCTCTAGTTTGCTTTATTTTTACATTTCCAGTCCTCTGTTAGAATAAAATTATCAAGGCAACATCATATTGTTATAAAAGTTTCTAAACGCTTACTCTCACTTTCTGTACTATTTTGTCACGGACCAGGAGATGTTTTTAGACAGGCATGGGTCTGTGTACCACAGTTTGGGAGGTAATGATCACTTACAAATGAGCATCCAATCTAAAATTTTCTACACCCCACAATCAATAAATTGCTGGAAATCTTAATGACTCACTGTGAAAGTAAAAAGAGTTGTGAAACCATTAAAATAAGTATAACTCACCTGAATGGATAACCAAAAGTAGCTGTAACAGTTTTATTCTCAGTAATTGTGGTAGGACAATTCACTTGAATTTCTGTTTGGCCCTTAAAACCTCCACAGGTGGCAAAAGCAAAGATAGAAGCAATCTGCACAAAGTAAGATGAAAAAAGACAAAAGAAAAAAAAGATAAGCATTACTACACCCCAAACAAGGGTCACTAAAACTGTAAGCATACTGATTATTAAAAATTGGCTCACTAACAGTTTAGAAATTCTTTTTTTGAGACAGGGTTTCTGTCATCCAGGCTGGGGTACACTGGCACGATCAGGGCTCACTGCAGCCTTGGCCTCCCAGGCTCAAGCGATCCTCCCACCTCAGTCCCCCAAGCAGCTGGATCCCAGGTGTGCATCAGCACACCTGGCTAATTTTGTTTTTAATTTTAGTAGAGAAAAGGCCTCGCTATGTTGCCCAGGTTGGGCTTGAACTCCTGAACTCAAGCAATCCTCCCATCTTGGCCTCCCAAAATGCTGGGATTACAGGTGTGAGTCACTGTGCCCAGCTCCCCACTACACTTTTTTAAAGAGATGAGTCTCACTCTGTTGTACAGACTCAAGTGTAGTGGCACAATCATAGCTTACTGCAGCCCTGAACTCTCAAGTGATCCTCCCAAGTAGCTGGGACTAAGGAGTGTGCCACCATGCCTGGCTACATTCTAGAAATTCTTAAACACAAACTAAGATGGTGAAAGACATTAAAACATTCATTTGCAAACCTTGACAAATGTGATTTTATTTTCCCTGGAGTATAATATAGAAATTAATGTACCAGCCCATATGACAATTCATTTGCTCATACTTGAGTGTATCCACTAAGTATTAGTATAAAATATAGAGAGAGACTCTTTTATTAGTATCAAAATCAAAAGGGGTGAATTGGAGGTATTTTTATTTGGAATGCAAGTTACCAGTAATTTGTAAAGCCAAGAGGTTGTAAGCAGAGAAGAGACACCATTTCATGAGCCTGTTAAGCCTCCCTTGTGGATATTTCCAGGTCTCAAAAAGTTGTTGGAAACTTATTTTCCTAATCATGTATATGCTTAAAAAAATGAATGATGTTCTCTCAAATACAATCTAAAACACCAAAAACCTGGAAGCAACTTAAATGTTGACAGGGAATCAAACTATAATTCATCCATTCATTCATTCATGCAATGAAACATTATATAGCTGTTGGAAATTCACAACATAGAATGTTGGAGATTAACAACATAGAAAGTGTTCATTACATATAAAGTAGATTTAAACAACAAAAACTAGAAAGGTTATGCATCAAAATTTTAACACTGGTCACCTCTCAAAGGAAGATAAAAAATAATTCCTTTTTATTTTTGTACTTGTGAATTTTCTACAAAACAACACAAGTAAGTAAAAAATTCCAGATGCGCTGTTTAAGTCCAAGAGCTCAATCTTTCAGCAAGTGGCGATGGCTCTATTGTCAAAACACATTTGCAATCTGACCACTTGTACTGCCTCCTGATCTGAACTACCATCACCTCTTGCCTGAATTTTGCACTAACAGCCTTCTAAATGATCTGCTTCTGCCCTTGCCCCAGCTTCAGTCTGTTATCAATACAACAGCCAAGACAATCTTTTAAAAAGGTAAGGCAGAAAAGCTGAAAACCCTCCAATGGCTTTTGAGCTCTCTATGAATAAAAACCAAAGTTCATATAAAGGCCTGCAAGATCCTTTCTTCTTTTGTATTTCTGACCTCATGCTGCTACTTTTTCCTTTACCTAATCTGTATACACAAACTGCTTTCCATGCAATACCTTTAATGACACTGGATAAACTCTTCCTTTAGGACCTTTGCACCGGCTATTTCCTCTGCCTGGAATACATGCTTCACTCCCTCACTTCCATAGCTTCCTGTTCCAGTATGACCTTCTCAGAGAGACCTTCCCCTCACCACACTGTATCAAATAACAGCACTCCTACCCCACACTACCTATTCCCTCTACTCTATTTCTCCTCCGTTCTAATTACCACTGCTTGACACAGTACTTAATTTGTCTGTCTTTCCCTAGAATAGAAACTTGAAGAGGTCAGGGGCTTGGTTTTGTTCAAGGTCACACATACTCAGCAACTGGTAGTAGATAAAATTCAATGCAGATTTGATATCAAACCTTCACTGTTGAACACTTGACATAATGCCTCCCATGGATTATTCCAGGGCCTTGAATCTTGTAGGCCATAATCCACGTTATAGTAATTGTCAAGGGTTTGTTTTTTCCCATCACCCCCACAAAGAAGAGATACATGAAAAGAATCTGGTTACAGATAGGAACAGTCTGTGGTAATGTCCAGCACATAGTTTGGGGTCTTAACTGTTAAGAGGTCTTTACAGGATTTCAAAATATGTAAAAGTAACTTTCCTTGGAAAATGTGTCATGAAGTCATTTTTCATTATTTGTACTAAATAGTTTTATGTTAAAAAAAAAAAAAGGTAAAGATAGAAGAACCAATACTCTCTCAGAATAAATATGCATGAATACACAGAGTGAAAAGGCCAGAAAGTGAGTCAGGAAAGTGAGTCCTGAGCATATACCCACGTTTAAATTAAAAAAAAAAAAAAAAAAAAGAAATGAGATACACAAATTGAACCAATGGAGCAGAATAAAAAGGCCAGGAATAGACTAGTGTGTATAAGACAAATTGTATCTAACAGAGTTGATTTGTAGATCATGGAGGAAAGGAATGTGGTGGTTTTAAAGATATGCCCACAAACTCTTTGATACAACTCCCATCAAGAGATGGAGCTTGATTTCCCTTCCCTTGAGTGTGAACTAAATATAGTGACTTGCTTCTACAGAATAGAATGTGGTACTGTAGAAGAAACGGGATGTCTTTTCTGAGACTCAGTTATAAAAAGACTGCAACTTTTTTTTTTTTTTTTTTTGAGACACAGTCTCGCTCTGTCACCCAGGCTGGAGTGCAATGGTGCAATCTCAGCTCACTGCAACCTCCATCTCCCAGGTTCAAGGAATTCTCCTTCCTCAGCCTCCTGAGTAGCAGGGGTAATTACAGGTGCCCGCCACCATGCCCAGCTAATTTTTGTATTTTCAGTAGAGACGGGGTTTCACCATGTTGGTGAGGCCAGTCTCAAACTCCTGACCTCCAGTGATTCACCCGCCTTGGCCTCCCAAAGTGCTGGGATTACAGGCTTAAGCCACCACACCGGGCCAAAGATTGCAACTTCTGTCTTCCTTTCTCACTCTCTTGAACTTTCTGATTCTCTGGGGGAAGCCAGCGGCCATGTTGGGAGGATACTCAGGCAACTTTTAGAAACTCACACGGTGTGGAATTGAGGACTGCCAGTAAGCACATGACTGAGCTTGGAAGGGGATCCTCTGAGGTTTGCCAGCAGTCATGAGAATGAGCTGGAGGCCTTGAGATAACAGCAACCCCAGCCAACAGCTTGACTGCAACATTATGGGAGACCCTATGCCCAAACCACATAGCTAAGCTGCTCCCAGATTCCTGACCCACAGAAGAATGGGTGAGATTTATTATCTCACTTAATAAAAGTCAACGGACCTTTGTTTTAAACTGCTAAGCTCGGCATAATTTGTTATACAGCAATAGATAATACAAGGAAGAGCTGTTCAGTAAATGGTCCAGATGAACTGCACACAAAAGTAAAAAGTCTTTAAAAAATGTAAAGACAATATAAAAGAAAACCTGTGACCACATGAAGAGTTTAAGATTTTTTTTTGTAAAAAAGAACCATAAAAGATTGTTAAATTCAACTACAGAAAAAAAATTTTAATCAAGTCAGCTGTTGAATGTAAAACAAGCTACCAATTAGGTGAACATATTTATAATAAACATAATGTCACAAAGGATTTACTAGTATATAGATCTAAGAGAAACCCTTGCTCACACGTACTAAGAGACATATAAGAATGTTCATAAAAAATGGGGAGGGGAAAAGCAACAGGGAAATGGATAAAGTACCACAGTATATTCTTAAAATGGGAAGTTATATGGCAAAAAAGATGTAAGAATTACAACTGCCTACATCAACACAGATGAATCACAGAAATCCAATGCTGAGTTAAAACAAAAACAAAACAAAAACCATGTTGCATATGACTACCTAGACTATAAAACCATTTTTTAAAAAGCTGTTTACCTGCCTACATTACACCTGCCACTATTTTTGTTCAGGCTCTCACCATTTTTCACTGGGACTAACCCAGCAGACTCTTCCTCTCATTTCCAATTTCATTCCAATTAACACTCATCTTCTATAATGTGGGCACTACAGCTGCAGTACCCAGTAATGCTACTTGTGAGTCTTGAACACTTTACATGTCACTCATCTAAATTGATATATACTCCAACTGCAAAATACACACCAGATTTTGAAGATTTACTATGAAAAAGATGTAAAATACTTCATTAATTTTTATATTGATGACTTGTTCAAGCAATAATCTGGATAGACTGGGTTAAGTAAAATATATTGTTAAAATTAATTTCACCTGTTTCCTCTTATTTTAGTGTGGTTAACAGAACACTGAAAATTACTATGTGGTTTGCATTTTTGATTCCCACTGTATTTTTTTGTACTGGACAAAGCTAGTTTAGAATGATGTCACACTGATCTGAAATAATCTGATCATGTCCTTCCCATTTAAAGGAATTTCCTCAATTGTTTTTCAACCTAAATTAAACAAAAAATGCTGAAACTTCTTAATTTGGTATAAAAAGCATGGTTGATTGATCCTCAACTTTATCTTTCTAGACAGATTTATCTGCAGTGTATTCACTGCCAGGTACTGTATGATTCTGTCACATTATACTGCTTACTGTTCCTGAAACATACCATGTATTTATGTCTTAAATGTATATGCTTCTTCTGGGAATGCCTGTCTCTAATTAGCTCATCTTTTAAGGCCCTACCCAATTCCTTGTGGTAGAACTCACGATTCTTCTCTTGAGCTATCATAGACATTAACTCTATTATATATGAACTCTACTATAGGCATCTTTCTTGTGTAACTTGCTTTACAAAAAATAAAATGGGGCCAGGTGCAGTGGCTTATGCCTGTAATTCCAGCACTTTGGGAGGCCATGGCAGGAGGATCGTTTAAGCCCATAAGTTCAATACCAGCTTGGGCAACACAGTAAGACCCTGTCTTAAAAATAAAATAAAATTAAACTAAAAAATTAAATGGAAAAATGAATTTCCTAATATAACAAGTAGCAAATAAATGGCATACTGCACTACAGTTTGTTGCTTTCAAGACTATCACTTCTACTGCTCGTTTGCCAGACTGTCACGTCTTTGCACCTGCTTTTGTTTAGGATTTTCAGTGACTAGCAGAAAACCTGGCACATAGCAGATGCTCACTAAATAACTACTTAACTAAGGAACAAATAATTTCCAATAACTTATAAATAAAACCATATTTTGAATCTTACATAATTATCATTTTAAAAGCTTTTTGTTATGAAGATAGATAAATATCATGACAGCAATTCTGGTCTTTATCTTAGAGAAAGAAGGGACAAAAGCACATATTTTATATTAAACAAAGTACAAAATTATGAGGGCAAAATATCCAACTATATCACTTCTCCCTATATTCTACTGCTATTTTGATCTAGACTGGAAGTTATATACTGGCAGCCTGTTGGTAAAACCTGACCTGCAAATATATTTGTGTGGCCTTTCCAGTATTACAAAAAAATGTGAATTTGTTGTCATTGTTTTAATATCAGGGTATTACACATAAAAATTTGGATTTCCTGCTTTTCCTGAGTGTGTATGGGAAAGCTGAAGAATGGCAAAATCAGACCCACATTCTCATAAAGCAATGAATCAGAGAGAACTGAGTGACAGATGTCACTTATGGCAGAGTATGTGCTTTCCAGGTTATCCGCTTCTCCATTGTCTTAACAGCCCTCAGGATGTGTGTTAGTTGCCAGTAAGTAATCAATGACATACTATTGTTTTTCTTCCAAACATCTTGCTTCACTCATTTGCTTTAGAGGGTGGTTCCTATTACCATTTCAGTTTCTAACCCTAGTCTAAAATGAAAGAGTACTAGTGTTCTGATTTATATTTTCTGGCCACTTTTGAAACTTATTTTCCCATATACTCCTACCCCATGAAGAATGACTGAAACTACTGACATGGAATTCTATCTGCAGAGTAACTAGTAAGAATCCAGGGGCAGGGTGACAGCAAGTTTCTGTTTGGTCAGAAAAGTTACATGTTCACATACAGCCCCAAGTATCCAGAGAAACAGTCCCACTTACCTCTCTGCCGACCAGACCCATACTAGATGACCACCATGGCAGATCTTATTCAGAGAATTGTAACCTCAGGGTGAATATTACAGCCTAGTTTTCTGGAGCACTAGTCTCCAAAGTAGACTGGAGTACCAGAAGAAAATATGTAAACTTCTATTTAGATCTACTTTCAGACTTAAATAAGGAATTGAAGCAATATTGCCAATTAATATACCACTGAAACCCATGCTGGGCATGCATATCAGAAGGTCACATGTCAGTACAGCATGCTGGGTATCCTGAAGGTAAGAGGAATCTCATACATGGAAGGACAGACAGTGATAACCTCATCTATTCTTTCACTTTTAGTGTTCATGCATTACAATGTGAGCGGGCTGGATTTATGGAATAAATTGTCTAGTTTTAACTAAATCAACCTTCACAAAATTGACCTGTGGCTTTAAAATGTCTTCAAAGAAACTATAGATTGGTAACACACACACTCATGTATAAAAGAGAAAATGGAAGCATTCATACTACTCTATGATTATAATCATCAGCCATATTACAGGGTAAAAACAGACTACTTAATCAGATCACAAGAAGGTGGCAAAACAATAAAAAAATTATCAGAACAGTATCTGAAACAAGGATTTAAAAATATAAACAAAATTTGCACTGAGTATATAATATACCTTAAGATACTAACTGACATAGTAAAACATACATCTTAAGTTGTAGATGCATATTGTGGCTCTGTCCATAAAATTTTGCACTAATATTTTGCACTAATAGGAGTTCATGATAAAAAAGACTCTGGAGGCTGGGCATGGTGGCTCACGCCTATAATCCCAGCACTTTGGGAGACTGAGCCGGGTGGATCACCTGAGGTTAGGTGTTTGAGACCAGCCTGGCCAACATGGTGAAACCCCATCTCTACTAAAATTACCAAAAAAAATTAGCTGGGTGTGGTGGTGGGCACCTGTAATTCCAGCTACTTGGGAGGCTGAAGCAGGAGAATTGCTTGAACCTGGGAGGCAGAAGTTGCAGTGAGCTGAGATCACACCACTGCACTCCAGCCTGGGCGACAGAGTAAGACTCCGTCTCAAAAAAAAAAAAAAATAAAAAAAAGACTCTGGAGGCTGGGTGCAGTGGTTCATCTCAGCATTTTGGGAGGCCAAGGCAGGTGGATCGTTTGAGCCCAGGAGTTCGAGACTGGCCTGGGTGACATGGTGGGACTCTGTCTCTATAAAAAATTATAAAAGTAGCTGGGTGTGGTGGTGTGTACCTGTAGTCCCAGCTACCTAGGAGGCTGAAGTGAGAGAAAAGCTTGAGCCTGGGGAAGTCAAGGCTGTAATTAATTGGGATCATGCCACTGCACTCCAGCCTGGGTGAGAGAGTGAGACCCTGTCTCAAAAAATAGATAAATAACATTTTAAAAAAGTTTGGAGACTTAACTTCTATTGCTAGACCATGCTCATTCTGAGGATTCTACTGGAGAATACTAGTATTCACCTGGTTTATGAGTGTTGTTTACACGTTTCTAGTTGCAGGATCCTCATTGCTATTTAATTTCATCATTAATCTGAAATCATCTACTTAAATTTCTTTCTGTCCAAGGCTTAGTTTATCAAAGTGATCACTGAAATCTTCAAAAATAGATACAAAAGTATATTATGTATGAGTGTTTACATGCAAAACAAATGTATGCTGGTTTTAAGTCAAATGATCATTCGGTACTTAAAATGAAATATTATAGCACGTTTGCCTTTACAATCAAAAGATTAGATGCCTAGAGCCAAGGTATGATTTTTATAAGCCAAAGTCTGAAATGTTTACTAAAGTTATTCATTTAAAAAAAGTATTGTTTTTGATGGTGATATTTCAGTTTATTCCCACTGGGCAATAAAGTCAGTTACAAAGTGCTTCAGTTTCACTCTATCTCCCTTTGCTTCTAATGTACAATAGTAGAAAATTCTAAATAGCCTGCCAAGATAATTCCAGAATCCTTAAAAATTTGGATTATGGCCAGGTGCGGTGGCTCACGCCTGTAATCCCAGCACTTTGGGAGGCCAGGGCGGACGGACTACCTGAGGTCAGGAGTTTGAGACCAGCCTGGTGAAACCAGGTGAAACCCTGTCTCTACTAAAAATACAAAAATTAGCCGGGCAAGGTGGTGCATGCCTGTAGTACCAGCTACTTGGGAGGCTGAGGCAGGAGAATCACTTGAACCTGGGAGATGGAGGCTGCAGTGAGCTGAGATCATGCCACTGCACTCCAGCCTGGGTGACAGAGCAAGACTCCGTCTCCAAAAAAAAAAAAAAAAAAAATTGGATTATGAGAAGTAAACTCTAGAGTTCCTGCTGAAATAAACAGCTAGAAGTTTTTTGCTAACTCCTAATCATTGTATGTTGGAAACACCTTTATGTCACCTTAAATCTCCGAGGAACCTAAGTACATTTATTTAAAAGTCATTTATCAGCCAGGCGCGGTGGCTCACACCTATAATCTCAGCACTTGGGGAGGCCGAGGCGGGTGGATCCCTTGAGGTCAGGAGTTAGAGTCCAGGCTGGCCAGTACGGTGAAACTCCGTCTCTACTAAAAATACAAAACTTAGCCGGGTGTAGTGGCGAGCGCCTGTAATTCCAGCTACTCGGGAGACTAAGGCAGAAGAATCTCTGGAACCTGGAAGGCGAGGTTGCATTGAGCCGAGACCACAGCACTGCACTCCAGCCTGGACAAGACAGAGACTATATTTTTAAAAATTTAAAATATAATTTATATTTTTAAAAATAAAAATCATTTTCTAATTGCTCTACTATTTTCATGTCTTCTGGAGTGTATCAATATCCTGACTGTTGATCTGGCTGGCTGTCTTGAAGTAAGCCTGTCACTTTGTGGAAAACTGACAGCATTTGTAGCCACTAACATAATTTGAGTTTTTAAGTAAAAATTAGTTTTCTTCATGTGTTTTAGCATATTTGATATAGGCTCAACTTGATTGTCCCCTCCTGCTTCTATCCCTGTCTAGCGGCTTTATGGTCATGGTCATTTCCGCTTGGCCTTCTGAGTCCCCTAGTCCACAAACACCACACCTTATGATGGGACCCCCAAACCACCAACACAAGTGAACATACACGTTATCACAAATCCAGACCTTAAGCCTGCAAGTAGATTGGTCCAGGTCTTGAGTGGCTATATATATCTCTTTATTTCTACACTTTTAAGTACTCAGCTCTTTTAAGTCATAAATCCAGACAGTTGGTTGAGCTTTCTCCAGATTTATTAATAATTACCAAATTTGGGAATAGTCTTTCTCCCTGCCATATTTTCTGTTCTGTTTCTGGTCCCCAGTGATGTTTACCTCATCAATTCTCAGTGTGTGGTCTGTGGACCCCTGAAAGCTCCCAAGGCTCTTTCAGGAGTTCATGAAGGTAAAACATTTTCCTAACAATACTAACACATTATTTGCCTTTTACACTGTGTTGACATTTGTCTGATGAAGTAGATAAACTGGTGGGGAAAACTGTCGGGTTTAGTAAGAATCAGGAAGAATACCAAACTCTATTTCACTGCCACATACTTGCAGTTAAAAAACAAAAAAACAAAAATGAACAAAAAAACCCCACCAGTTTTACTTAAGAATGTCTGATGAAGCAGTAAAAACTTTATTAAACCTTGACCCTTGAGTTCTCTTGTCAGTATGATAAAATGGGAAATGCAAATAAAGACTTTTGTTGCATACCAGATACAATGGTTGTCTCCAGAGAATGCATTTAAGCAACTGAGTTGTAAGCTGAACTAGTGGCTTTTTTTTTGTAACCACCAAATTTCTCCCATCTTCACAGTCAAACAGCAGTTTATGCTGTCTTCACTTTCTTACCACACATTCATTCAGCCTACTAAAATCTGGCTTTTTGATTTTACTGAAACTGCTCTTGCTAAAGCCATCAACTAGTCCTTATTTTACTTAACCATTCTATTGCACCTAATGTTTTGGGGTACTCTTTTCTTGAAATTCTAATAGTGATGCCAAGACATTATTTCCCTCAATTTTCCTAACCATTCCTTCTCTCCTTTGCAGGCAGATATCTGCTACATCTGCAGCCCAAACTCATATTTTAAATTCTAGATCCATATATACAATTGTATCCTATAGGATATCTCCAAAAGATCTAAAGAGACCACAAACGCAGTAAATCCGAAACCTTTGGCCTTCCACAAAAATCTGCTCCTCCTCCTCTTAATGACATACCTTGAATATGCTAATTGCAACCAAGTCAGAAAGACAGCAGTCATCTTAGGGTCCTCCCTCTTTGTTACCTTCCATATATATTCTAATTTGTAACCCCCTTTTGTAAACCCCTTCAAGTCCTACTGAAACTAATTTAGGCCCTCATAATTCCTCAATCAACAGATTTCCCTTCCTCCAATTCTGACCTTTCCAATCCATCCTTTTAGAAATTTTCATTTTGTCGGCAGTTAGAGGGATGGATTGGAAAGGTCAGAATTGGAGGAAGAGAAATCGGTTGATTGAAGAATTATGAGTGCCTAAAATTAGTCGTATTATTGACTTGTTTAAAGCCTTTAAGTAAGTTCCCATCCCCTATGGCAGGCATTCTGGGCTTGAGTGGAATAAACACTCCAATATTCTGTACCCTGCACATACGCATTTTCCTAAGGAAAGGGCTCAGATTCCCAAAGATTAACCCTAGAAGCAGCCAACCTGTTTGAAATCTTTTCAGAACAATCTCAAACCGTACCCTCCAACCCAGCATATATTCCACCTAACCCCCAATTACTTTTAAGTTCTCATACAGGGTTATGCTGCTTCAATATTTCCTTCCACTGAACATAAGATTTCTTCTGCCTAGAAAGCCACTCCCCAAGTGAACCAGTACCCATCCTTCAAGTGTTCTTTCCGCTATGAAGTCCTCCCTAGTTCCTCCAAGCAAATGCTCCCTCCCTCATTTCTTCTACTATTCTTTGCATACACCTTTATTACAGTTTATTATATGGCATTTTCGTATTTTTTATGTCCTCCATCCTTAATAGATCATGAGAAAAAGACCCTGTTTTATTCATGTTGGTATGCTAGTGTTTAGTACAGATCTGGTATAAAATAGTCAAATATTTACCACACCATTAACAATGTGTAGTCTTTTCAAAAAAGGCTCTCCTGTGTAATAACAAGCTGTTCAAACTGAAAGTAGTATTTCTGTAAGATGCTTAAAAAGGGGTATTTTTCAAAATACATCAAAACACGAATGAACTTATCACTAGTGCTTGAAATATTAGGGAAAAAGCTAAGCCTACAGTTGTTTAAAAACTTGACAAATAATATAAGCACAGATATAAACAGGTGCCTCTTCATTTAAGTGGAAATCTAAATTATTAGTTATACATTTAATTATAATCCTCAATGAGACTAAATCTAGATACAAGACTTTCTTAACGTTTATATTTGATTAGCCTCATTAATGAGATTTTCCTCTTGCAATTTTTAAATGCTTTAATCATGGTTTTCTTTATACTTAAATCTGGACTTAGGTTTAAAAAAATCAAGTATATTTATTTATGCGTCTTTAAAGTAGTCATTTGTGTGAAGTCAGCACTACTTCAGTTTTCAGAAAACACACAAAATGTTCAGTGAATGGTGAAACCGCCTAACCCCTTGGGCGGTTACAATGGTCCAAGTAGGAAATCACATTAGGTACCCATCAGAGAAACTGAGTTTCTATGCTGCTTTTAAAAACATCCTCGGTAGGTTATTTAGAACAGGAAATTGAAAGTTCTTATTCTTCTTCACCACTCTATCACTAAGGAAAAGGGCGAAAAAGCTACGGATGTAAATGCTGCTGTCTATAAACACAACTTGCCTGCAGAAATACGTAGTGGGCCACGAAGTTTGAAGGAAGCCCGCAGTGCCTGGTATATTCACCAACTCCTCCAAGTGACTGATCATTGCCAAGGTCGAATTAATAAGTGTTCTTTGATGTTAATGATTGTGAGTGTTCTCAGGAAAGGACTAAAAGCTGACTTTCTAAACAGGATGTTGCTTGGAAATACCCAAAACAAACTCGATGTCCATTCCTAACGTGTTATTAAGTGAACCGATCTGACTCGACGCGTTTTGTTAAAAGGCCTTTCTTTCGTTTCCCTGGCCCACAGTTTATTTTTTTACTATTTTTAACTCGGAGCCCATCTTAAAAACAAATTAAGAACGAAATGCTCGCCAAATCACGTCTACAAGACAAAATTGGCTTCCCAGGGAGCTGGACCTCGAGTGGGCACCAGCAGGGACGTATCCGCTGAGCCTCTCCGCAGAGCGCGACGCCGGCCGCCGGGTTTCGGTTAGACCGCAGCAGGAAGTTTTCCCTTCCTCTGCGGGAGGCAGTGGAGCCAAGGGGAAATTTGAACTCCCACTCCACGGGGGCACCCAGAGGGGAGCTCCGGTATGGGAGGGTGGCTCCCCTGGGAGCCAGGAGGCCGAGGAGCTCGTGATTCGATGCCCGCTGCGGCGTCTCCGCCCCGCGCGGCCCAGGCCGCGGCCTCCCTGCCCTCCCAGCCGTCCACTCCCAGTCCCGGGGCGGCGGCCTCAAAGCCCGCGCGGCAGGGCTGCGTCCCGGCTCGCAGGTCCCCGTCTCCCTGCCTAGGGCGCCGCGCCGAGCGGCAGCGGGCTGGCCGGCGCGGGCTGCACTCACCCACTCGAGGACCTTGATGAAGCCGAGTGGCTCCTTGAGCGGGTTGAGGTTGATCTGGAAGCCGGACATCCTCTGAGGGAAGGAGGGAGAGAGAGTCAGGACGACGGGGCGGAGGAGGGGACCGACGAAACCACAGCAGCCCGGTGGCGAGGAAGCGCAGGCGGGGCTGGCGCGCTGGCCGGGCTAGGAGGCGGGCCCGGGCGGCCGTGGGGCGGGGCGGGGCGGAGCGGCGGCGGTTGAGCCGCCGGCTGAGAGGCTGGGGCGGAAACGGAGTGGGGCGGCTGGGGAGCTAGGGGTGGGCCGGGGCGGGGACCGGGAGGCTTCTCCTCAGGCCGCACCTGGCCGAGTCGACTGATCCGCTGGCGAACCATGTAGATGTTGGGCGCCATACTGCGTGCGCCGCGCCCCCTTCCCTGCGGTTCAGCCCCTGGCACTCGGTCTTCCCCTGCGCACGCGTGCGCTCCTCGGGCCCCCGCCGCGCTTCCGGACCCGCGCGACTGCGGAGAGCCCTGACCCGGGGGCGCCCGCGCCTGCGCAGCTGGGGGGCGCTGGCCTCGGAGAAACCCTTATTTGACCCCGAGCTCACCACAGCTGAGCTCACTACACCGAAGCCGTCCTCTCCTTCCCTTTACAGACCTCGACTTTTATATGAATTTATAATGTATTGGCACAGATGAAGTCGCGTTTCAAGGCATGTGTTAGGGGACTTTGATTAAAATTGCAAAAACCAGACTTCTGGCGACCGTGCTGTGGGGTGCCTCGGAAGTGTCAATCACCAAAAATTCCTACGGAAATTAGGCTTATTTTCAAAGTTACCGTCGCAAATGGTTGAAAAAATGAAGAAAGGTTATACCTAAAAGAAAAGGCGTGGCCGGACAGTTCCTCGGTGACCTACACTTTCACCTCCTCTCCCCTGTCGGTCGAGAGTCCTCTTTTTGAGGCATCGTTGGTATCTTTCTTCAAGAAGCTGACTCCTTTACGATTCGGCTTAGGTGATACTTTCCTCTTGGCACCCACTTACAGGAGCCTCAAGGTCGTGTGATCTCCTTGCTGGCTTCCTTAGTACCTGGAAAGTTCCTGGACAGGTGGAATGTGGTCATATTCGTGTATATGAAAAATCAGCTTCCAAGTACTTACCTGAATTTCAAGCACTAATATGATTTAGCAGGCTACTTGCCACTGAGGTTATTCCGTCAGGGTTGACAACTATTATTGAACGTCCTTGTAGTAAGCGAACCCTTTCTCTTTCGAGACCTATTTATCTCCTTGTTTGCTGTCCAGAGAGTGCAAAAAATACATTTCATTTCCTATGCAGACAGAGACAATCTTTATTTTTATCTTGGCTCCCGTTCCTCAGTCCCCAGCACAGTCAGTCCTCAGTGAGCACCTAATGGCATATCTCATTTTGAAATAACATTAAGAGCTGGGCGCGGTGGCTCACGCCTGTAATCCCAGCACTTCGGGAGGCCGAGGCCGGCGGATCATGAGGTCAGGAGTTCAAGACCAACCTGGCCAACATGGTGAAACCCCGTCTCAAATAAAGATACAAAAAAATTAGCCTGACGTGGTGGCACGCGCCTGTAATCCCAGCTACTCCGGAGGCTGAGGCAGGAGAATCGCTTGAACTCGAGGGGTTGCAGCGGGTTCCTAATGGATGGTTGCAGATTTCTCCCACTAAGCAACAAAGCATCATAGATACCCCTTAGGGCTAGGTGAGTGGAAGGTGACCATACACTGCTACCTGGTGCATCTGAGACCACGATAAGCGGTGTTCCAGGTCTTCCAGCTTCCTCTCTCTCCTTTTTTTTTCCACTTTGTTTCTGTATCTTCCTCTCAGTACTTCTCTTTTTGTTCTCTTCAGCCCGTTTTTCTAAGCTTTTACCCTCATTTTGTTGAGGTCTTCTGTGTAGGCACCTGGGGACGGAGTAGTGAATAGTAGGACTATTTAGCTTGTGCTTCATATTCACGAAGATTCAAATTAGACTCCTAATGTTATTTCTTTTTTTTTTTTTGAAACAGAGTCTCACCCTGTCACCCAGGCTGGAGTGCAATGGTGTGATCTCAGCTCAGTGCAACCTCCCCACCCCCGGGTTCAAGCGATTCTCCTGCCTCAGCCTCCCGAGTAGCTGGGATTACAGGCACGCCACCACGTCCGGCTAATTTTTATGTATCTTTATTAGAGACGGGGTTTCACCATGTTGGCCAGGTTGATCTTGAACTCCTGACCTCATGATCCGCCGCCTCGGCCTGCCAAAGTGCTGGGATTACAGGCGTGAGCCACCGCGCCCAGCTCTTAATGTTATTTCAAAATGAGATATGCCTTGACAGATTAGAGATATGTTCACATGCAGCTTTATTAATTAACTTTAAATATCTAAAACATACCATAACTTAGTAAACCAATATTGGCATCTCTTCTTCTGTTTATTGAAGGCCTTAGAAATTGGAATTGGCCAGGCCCTTTCTCAACTTCTGCGCTAAACTTTCTGTTGCTTCTGTCTGCCTGTCCTCACTTTCTCTCCTGCTTCTTGTTCAAGCCCACCAGTGGAAGGCATGGTGGTTACTTTTCCTCAGGAAACCTTCAGTGCTAGAGTAACTCCTTGAACTTTAAGAAGGTTCCTTCCTTGGCCCTGTGGCACTCGGTTTTAAAGATGGAGACCACTGAGGGTGAGCAGAACCACATCTGGTCACTTATCAGAACTCATTCACAGAATCTCTCTGAGCAGAAAAAAACAGAAGTGAGCTGCCACTGCTCACCTTCAGTCACAGCCCAGCACTGCTTCTGCCAGTCAGCCGAGCTCAGGGGCCTACCTTCCTGAGAAGGAACTGGCCGTGACTGGCAGAGCCAGTGAGATCTGATTGGGCAACAAGATAATTGTGATTTTTTTTTTAAATCCTCCCCAAACAAGAGTGTTTAAACAATAGCATCTCATTGAAGGCACAACTGTTCAAAATCTGGGAAGAATGTTCAGATGACTGTATCACATTGACTACAACACTGGTCATTTTCTGCTTTGTTCCTCAAATCTGAGGAGAGAGCCAGATGCTCTGGGAACAACATGTTTCAGGTCTACTCTACCAGGGCTATTTGGAAAATAATCCCTGTAATATAAAATGGTTCTGTCTATCTGAGGTAGTATTATTGAGCGCTATCTGTGGTGGTAAAATTATGGCTAAGTTACCTACATAATTTGTCATTGTTTTACTTTCTCTCTGTGGCTTTGAACACATGTGCCAGACTGTGACACTTGGGATTTAGGAATGCTCAGAAGGCCAGAAAGGAAACTATATTTAGGCAACCATATATTAGCTATATTAGGCAACTATATATAGCTATGTTAGGCAACTCATTGGCTAACTATAATTTTTTTTGTTTTTCTCAATGGGAATACAAAATTTTGGTCATCTTACTGGCAAGATGAGACTTTGTAACTCATTCCCAACCAGTATTTATCTCCTTTTCTGAAAAGATATTGTTTAATACCAAATTCAAAACCTGACTTTTGCTTATAAACACAAATAGGTGTTTTGTTTTCACTAATGAATTCAATAATAATTTTAGAAAAATTTTAAAATAACTAAATTTATTTAAATTGTACAATGGATTGATTCAATAGGCTCAGTAAATTAATCTCAAAATAATTAATCTGAGGCCTCTTAAACTTTTCATTTTAAAACGTATTTTGATTTACAAATGGCAAAGTACAAAGAGTTATGTATACACTTCACCCAGTTTCACCTAATGTTAACATCTTCTATAACCATCACACATTTGTCAAAACAAAAAAATTAGTATTGATGTATTACTACTGACTAAACTAAAGAATTTTTCAAACTTCATCAGTTGTCCACTAATGTCTTTTTTACTCCCCCAGGATCCAATCCAGGAAACCACATTTAATGTAATGAGCGTCACAGGTGATCAGAAACTATCTGGGGCCAGTAGTGCAGGCAGTAAGAAGAATTTACCAAGACAGTTGCGGGTAAAGAAAGGCAGATTTATTTGAGAAAGTAGGAAAATGTATTGCAAGGGTGCAACAGGCAGGTCAGCGAAAGAGGAGCTGACTGCAAAGAGACAAGAGCTTGCTAGGGATTTTATAGGATGGCGCTTGTGCTCTGTGCTTGAAGAAGACTTTGTGCAGTACTGGTAACGCTGAGGTTGCAGTGAGCTAACTTGTGTTTTTCTGTCAGCCAAGAGTCTGGTGATAGCTGGGCACAGGAAGATTGTGAGTGATTTATGCATGAGGGCTATGTGTCCTGGACCATGAAGAAAGGCAGACTTATAGCTTATCTATCTGCTTTCTCGTTTTGCTTTCCCCTGGTCCTGCCAGCCTGACTCCTTTTCCCGAATTAGGACTCTACCTTTCTTCACACCCTGACACAGCAACGACTAATCTTTGGCATGTGGTTGAAGGTCTCATCTTCCAACTGCTTCTTGCTGACCAGGGGTGTATAGTTGGCCCTACCTAGGATTGTTAGTCGGTCAGGAGGTTATGTGGGCCTAAATCCCTGAGTTGGGACTTAAATTGGGCAGGGTTGCTATGAGACTGTGGGGGAACAGCATTTGTAGCCTAAAATTTTGTTCTGCTGCATTCAAAGGAAAGTTATGGAGTCCTCTTAGTAGCTGTTACCTTTGCTGTAGTACTATTTTGGTTTGAAATTGTTGTATCCTAGAAAACACAAAATCAGATGTAGTATTAACAATACAGACGCAAATAAACAAACTAATATGAGCTTTATTATAGGCAGAAGAAGTTGAGCAACCCATGGCCAAATTTAACTGGAGAAGCTTTGAAATAGTTGTGCTAAAAAGGAATCTTGAGGAACTCTGTTTTGAAGGCCTTTTAATATTTTTATGTTCTCTGTTATCTTTTCTAAACTTTCTTCTACCTGACATGAGTTACTGATGTAAAAGCAACAAGTTTTATTTAACAGCATGCAGGTGCCTCCTGCTTCAGCAGGAAGCACGTCCAAAGTGAGTTGGTTCTGCAAAACATACCCTGCCAACGAGTTTAGGGCCTGCCGTTGGGCTTCAATGGCCGTGATTGTAGCTTCCCAAGATTGCTGGACTAGGATGGTGAGATTATGAATACTGCACTTAAGCATGGGTATATCTGCAAACCAAAAGATTGCACTGGCTACAGAATGTCCTAGGTCATTTTTCTCTATGACAGGATTATTACTGGCGAGGATGCCAAATGATGGGAGACTAAGTACTGCTTCTGATGTCCTTTGGAGGGACCAACATAAGAAGGATTTTAAATTTGGAGCTTGGCCAGAGGTTACAAAGTCTGAGGAGTTATATATATGCACTCCAGATATTGCTGCAACTATAGTGTAAGTGCCTCTTCACTTAATAGATAAGGCTAGAAATATGTTAGATCTGTATAAAAAGAAGAACCCAGTTTGTTTTAATGAAACTCCTGAAGAGGAACCTCATAACCAGGCATAGATTCCAGTATGGTTTGCATAAATAGAGGGATCCCATGGTCCCCTGGGATTAAATGTGGCTGGGCAGTGACCGAAAAAGTAGTTATCCATGCATAAGGGGGTAAAAGTTTGACTTGTGGTGTTATGTGAATGTGGGGCCTGACAGGTATGATTTTTGAATATTAATGGGATAAAAGAAAATTGAGGAAAAGACGTAGATGTATTAGTGAAGTTGAGAAGTCGTCCAGTTTTGACTGCTGTTTCTATGTATTCCATCCTGGCTGCTGAACTATTTGTAGGCATAAAGGAATTGTTATAAATCTTTCTGGCATGAACTTTGTTGTTTCCTCACCATAGAGAAAAACTGTGGAGGTACACAGTGAACTTGTTAAGAGTCATTGTATGGCTTCCTTTCTGGTTTGTTTGATTATAGCTGACAGTGTAATTGCAGTGGACTTGTGTGTTAAAGCCCCTGGGAAAGGGCCAGACTCCTTGGAATTTCTAGCCTTATAGGCCATCTCTGGTGCCCTCCGTATTTGCTCGGTCACCATGGATGATTGGCATGAGGGATCGAATGGCCTAGGTTTACCTCATAAACCTGTATTTTTGGTGTGTATCTGGTGTAGTTGAATCCAGAGTATTGGGCTTGTGTGTTAGCAATTTCTTCTATAGATAGTGGAACTGCTAGGAGTGTAATGTCGTTCTCGAGTGACTGCCCACGTGAGCATATCCAGCGGTTAGTGCTGTGTGTTGTGTTAGCAACCTGAGATATTACTGGTTAGAGTGGGTGCTTGGTGCAGCTATGGAAGCAATAGTTAGCCATGATAGACAGAATAAACACAGAAGAATATTTAAGGAAAATGACAATATACAGTAAACTCAGGGAGACAGGAAAGAAGAAAGGCTGTAAAGAGTAAGAAAAAAATCAAACACTTAGTACCTCAGCATATCAATGTTGTGGTATTGGGGCAAATAACATTACTAGGACAAAGATAAAGAAATTTCCCCTGGGCAGTAGTTTTGGAGGTCCCCCTGCAAATAGTAACTATCTCCCTTATAAAAGCATTAATATCAAGAGGGTGAAGCTGCTCAAGAGAGGCAGTTGGATAGTTACTGAGAACTTGCAGTAGAATAAAAGAGTCAGCTTTAAGAATAACATTTAAGAGCCAGGCACAGTGATTCACACCTGTAATCCCAGCACTTTGGGAGCCCGAGGTGGGCAGATCACCCGAGGTCAGGAGTTCGAAACCAGCCTGGTCAAAATGGTGAAACCCCTTCTCTCTTTTTTTTTATTATTATACTTTAAGTTCTAGGGTACATGTGCACAATGTGCAGGTTTGTTGCATATATATACATGTGCCACGATGGTGTGCTGCGCCCATTAACTCGTCATTTACATTAGATATATCTCCTAATGCTATCCCTCCCCCTTCCCCCCACCCCACGACAGGCCCCGGTGTGTGATGTTCCCCTTTCTGTGTCCAAGTGTTCTCATTGTTCAATTCCCACCTATGAGTGAGAACATGTGGTGTTTGGTTTTCTATCCTTGTGATAGTTTGCTGAGAATGATGAGGTGAAACCCCTTCTCTACTAAAAAAACTACAAAAATTAGCTGGGCGTGGTGACACACACCTGTATTCCCAGCTTCTTGGGAGGCTGAGGCAGGAAAATCACCTGAACCCGGGAGGCGGAGGTTGCAGTGAGCCAAGATCAGGCCACTGCACTCCAGCCTGGGTGACAGAGTGAGTCTCTGTCTCAAAAAAAAAAAAAAAAAAAAAAAGAAAAAGAAAAGAAAAAAAAGAGTAAGGTTTAAAGGAGGTGCTGGATTTATTTCCATCAACTTTAAGGGAGATTTAAAAATTCTAGGTTGTTTGGTTTAACAAAACCTCTTTTACCTTTTTTAAAAGTTTAAATGAGTTTCCAATGTGTACCTTCTAGTTAGACTGTAAATAATGAGTATCATCTCAGCACTAGCAGCTGAGTAACAGCAGATTTAAAGCAGGCAGAAAAAAAGAGAGGAAGATAGACAGCTTTAGAAGACTCTACTTCTCTTTAGTGCAGGTTAACCATTTGAGCTATGAATTTTTTTGTTGTAGTTTTTGCATCCGTTCAAAATATGCACAAAATTATAATAGTGAAAGAGATCTGATCTAGCCCACCTGCCCCTCTTGCCTTTAGCTTGTAAGCTGCCTTAATCATTCCAGGGCTTTTGGGCTGAGTTAATTTTAGAAGACATCTGGGTTATAGTTTAATGATAATAGCCCTTCCCCCAAACTCAAACACGTTTTTAAAGCTAATGAGTGGCCATCAGGCTAGGGGGTGGAGAGGAGCCTTATTTCTGCTAAGGAGTAGACATAGATTGCCAGCCATTCCTGTAGATAATACCACTATTGTAGGTTGGCTTTTTGAGGTATCTTTTCAGGTTTTTTGAATGTCTGACACCCATGACTCTACCTGGACCCACAATCCCACTCCTGTGACCTCACCCAAAAGCGATTCAGTGTGCAGGAGGACAGCTTCCACTCCCTATGATTTCATCTCTACCCCAACCAATCAGCAGCAACCCCAGCCACCCCCACCCCTCCCCTAAACTGCCTTTGAAAAACCCCTAAACTACGATCTTTGGAAGAGGCACATGGCATGACTGGCCTCATGTCTATTAAACTTTTTCTGTACTGTAATGCTGTACTCTTTCTTTGTACAGCAGGCAGGAAAAACCCCTCGGGTGGTTACATATCCAACCCAAAACTCAGGACTCAAACCCCTGTATGGCTCTCATTCTACTGGATGGGCCTGGAGCTCAGATGTTTCTCTTATACAAGGAATGAATCTCTGGGTTGGCCACTCCTATATTCCCTCACTGGGAACACACATTCAGGTGCGTCTGTCATACAGGGCCATTCTAAGGGTATGCTCAAGTTATTCCTCTCAGGGGCATTTACCCTACACTTTGACAAGTGGTTTAACCTTTCTAAGTTTCCATTTTCTCATCCCCATTTTGCAGACAGGAAATGAGAGTTGTAGTGGGATTTAAATTTTATAATCATAAGAGATCATTTAGAAGAGTGCCTGGTACAGACTAAGAACTGAGGAAATGTTACCCGTTCTTGCCACTGTGTTCCAGAAACAGTGGAGTGGGTGCATCAATCTTCTGATTGGGTCAGTAAGAAGCAGCTAAGACTTAGTGCTACAACAAAAGTCATTTAAGGAAATCAGACTTTGGCTAGAGCGAATTAGAGTTGTAAGGAAGAATGTTCCATTGATAAAATGAAAGAAATATGAAATGAGAATATAATTCTTGAAAGCAAATAAAATGCAGTTTTTCATTACTGAAAACTATGTGGGGCAGAGGTCATGCTAATCCTCCCTGTGTGGGTCTACTTTTAGTCTATTTGTGTCATCACCATTTCAAGCTTAGCTCACATTTAAGCAATGAATATACAGGGAAAGTCCTCTAATTTGTAGAGGTTAATTTTTTTTTTATTTTTATATTTTTGAGACCGAGTCTCACTCTATCACCCAGGCTGGAGTGCAGTGGCCCAATCTTGGCTCACTGCAACCTCCGCCTCCCGGATTCAAGCGATTCTTGTGCCTCAGCCTCAAAAGTAGCTGGGATTACAGGTGCCCGCCACCATGCCCAGCTAATTTTTATATTTTTAGTAGAGATGGGGTTTCACCATGTTGGCCAGGCTAGTCTCAAACTCCTGGCCTCAAGTGATCCACCCGCCTCGTCCTCCCAAAGTGCTGGGATTACCAGCATGAGCCACCGTGCTGGCCGAGGTTATTTTTATAATAATCATTACAAGTACTGTAATTAAGTTTCTAAAAAAAGGCTTATTGTGTAATAACTATTTTATAATAACATAGCTTGGCCTTTGAATAGTGCTTTGCCTTTTTCAGAGAACTTTCAGTGTCATTTTTTTATGTGACCTTTGAGTTACAGGATGGTGTAGGAATTATAATCCACATTTTACTAATGCAGAAGCTGAAGTTCAGAGGGAAGAAAGTGTATCAGAAAAGGCTTCCTAGGGGAAGTGACACAGCACTGTAGCTTGAGAGATGTGTAGGTGATTCCTCAGGTAGATGGGGGCTGGGGAGTTTTCAGCAGAGGTGCTGCAGAGGGTAGGGCATAGTGATAGAGGAGGGGGAGTTCTATAGTGGGACCAAATACTTTGATATATCTGATGCTTTGGGTTAGGGGAGCAGTGTAGAGTCAGGGCTTTGTATATCAGACTAGGAGTTTGGACTTTATTCTCTGCCAGGGAGGTGCTTTCAGGCAAAGGAGAGTAATATGATCAGATTTCAGTTTAGGAAGATCACTATGTCAGTAGTGTAGAAGCTGAACTGGCAAGATGTTTAGGTGATAGGTTCAAGCTAGCTGATATTTTTTAAACCTATTGGCCATGAGGTCTCAGTTCCCAGGTATGGTGACAATGAGCAAGTGTAGACAGCCAGATAGGCACTAGCAGCATAAACTGCTTGTGAAAAAAGCGCAGCATTTAGACACGGAAACCACTGGCTCCTGTCCTGGATTTGTCAGATCTACAAATTTTCCTGGAGCATTTGCCATTTAATTTCCTTTGGCTTACCTCATCTGTGTAATGAGGGTATTTGTATGGCACCAGCTTTGCATATGTTAACATTGATGAAATACTTCAAATAAAACAAATCAGAACTTGGGAATGAAGACAGATATGAAGATGCCACAGGCTGGTCCCAAAATCATAGCCAAGGATGGATGGAGGGCTTAGCAGGTTGCCTGTGCTATATAAGCAGGGTTGATAAGAGGTTTTAAGATCCAGTTTTGAGCAGCCTCTATCATAAATAATTATTCAAAGGACTTCCATGTTTTATTGTCTCCCTGAAAAGCCGAGTACCCACAAAGATTTATGCAGAGTTTTCAAGTTTAGCATTGTATTATAGCCACCACTCTCTCTTGAAATCAGGTGGGAAGCAAAACAAAATGTCCACTAGTTCTGAATGAATAGTGTATTTATCCTATTTGCAATTGCACAGAGAACTGACTTCCTACGAAGGAGAAAACAGTTGATAGATCTTCTGAGACAATAAACTGGGTGAACGAGGGGCTTTGTTTTAAGCGTGCTAGACAGAATTTTTCCAGGATCTGAACTTCCTGTACCTAGGGTGGGAAGCCCAGAGAAATATACAGTAGCCCTTCCCTCCTAATTCTAACCCTGCAGAATTTGTGTCAGAACCACCGAGATCAGATTCTGAGTGACATCATAGCATTTTATTAGGAGAGAACAGATCACTGAAGGTGACCACTTTCAATGTTAGCTAGTCATATACCCAAGATGTCTATAATCTTATCAACAACAGAAATCAATCTTCTAACATGTTGCAAAGAGGGGAAAGAAAGAAATGCCTGAGTGGAGGCTGGCCAGGAAAATTCTAATGCTGATGAATTGACGGCAATGGAAGTTTGTATATCATTTCTCTAGCAGGCATAGGAAGGTACTTTACACAGTAGGTGGGTTTCTAGAAAGTTAACTATTTTTATTTATTTATTTATTTTTGAATCTCACTCTGTCGCCCAGGTTGGAGTGCAGTGGCACGATCTCAGCTCACTGCAACCTCTGCCTCCCAGGTTCAAGCGATTCTCCTGCCTCAGCCTCCCAAGTAGCTGGGACTACCGGCATGCGCCACTGCACCCAACTAATTTTTGTATTTTTGGTAGAGATGGGGTTTCGCCATTTTGGCCAGGCCAGTCTCGAACTCCTGATCTCAGGTGATCCATCCACCTCAGCCTCCCAAAGTGCTGGTAGAAACTTAACTATAACTGTAATTTTTTCAAATGGAATTTTCTTTTAAATACACTTTAGGAGTTGGTCATTTGAAGTAATTTTTTGGAGAATCTGCTTGTGAACATTCTTTTTTTTTTTTTTCTTTTTGAGAGAGTCTCATTCTGTTGCCCAAACTGGAGTGCAATGGCGTGATCTTGGCTCACTGCAACCTCCACCTGCCAGGTTCAAGTGATTTTCCTGCCTCAGCCTCCTGAGTAGCTGGGATTACAGGTGCATGCCACCACGCCTGGCTAATTTTTGTATTTTTAGTAGAGATGGGGTTTCACTATGTTAGTCAGGCTGGTCTCAAATTCATGACCTCAGGTGATCCATCCACCTCAGCCTCCCAAAGTGTTGGGATTACAGGCGTGAGCCACCACACTCAGCCTGCTTGTGAACATTGTTTATGTTTCATGGGCTTGTATTTTTTATACCTTCCACCCATTCGAATTTTTTAAAGTGATAAACATTTGTCATTAATTGTCTTACAAGCTCAATAAATTGATCTTTGCTTTCTGAAGCAATTTGTTGTTGTTGCTATTTTCCTTGAGGGAAAAGCAAGGTTTCTGTGTTTGTATTTAAACCCCTCTGCTTTCTTATTTTTCTTTGTTGATTTTTTCCTCTCCTAGTATGACCAATGGTGAGAAGCCTGAGTTTATTGACTTTGACTAGGAATTTACTGACTTTGACTTTGTAATCAAGGCAGGTGACCACCTTTTTGATGAGGCCTGAGAGAATAAGAAAAGTCCCAATCACTCCACCACCCACCTACGGAAATATATATACACCGCATGCCACTGTCACACTGACCCTGAAGTGCCATCATAATACATTCTCTATCTTAGGCTAACGGCTTCATGTTCTAAAATACAAATACCCTGGAGAATTATTGGATTAAATGGTCTATTACAGCATAATGCTTTAATGAGAAATTATCTGAATATGTTTCTCCGGGCAGTAAAAAATAAAATAATGTGAGTTTTAATGGGAGTATAGCAAGAAAGAGATAGTCTTGGAATCTGGGCACCATCCCAGGAAGACAGACCTAACTAAAGGGAAAAGTTCTAGGCTGCCAAGGAGCTGTAAAAGGGATACTGAATGCCTGGGAAGTATGATGGAGAAGCTGCTCAGTATTGAAAAAAAGGAAAATGCAAAGCAGAGCTAAGGCAAACTTGGATTTATGATACAAGTTAGCTTAGGGAAGACTGAACTCTTAGTATCTTTAATTTCATTGTTTGCCAATCATTTGAGAAGAAAAACCTGAACATTTCATACATTCCTTATAGTATTTACTGATCACTCATATGTACTGGACACTTTGTTAAGTGCTGATCATACAAAGTAGAACAAGATATTCTTGTCCTCAAAGAGTTTATATTTTAAAGGGAGAGATAGGGCTGGATGCAGTGGCTCATGCCTGTAATCCCGACACTTTGGAAGGCCAAGGCAGGTGGATTGCTTGAGCTCTGTAGTTTGAGACCAGCCTGGGCAACATGGTGAAACCCCATCTCTACAAAAAATACAAAAATTAGTTCGGCGTGGTGGCCTGAGCTTGTAGTCCTAGCTACTTGGGAGGCTGAGGTGGGAGGATGGCTTGAGCCCAGGAGGCGGAGGTTGCAGTGAGCCAAAATCACACCACTGCACTCCAGCCTGCATGACAGACCCAGGCCCTGTCTCAATAAAATAAAATAAAGCGAAAGATAGGACAAAAACTATATATATTTTCAAGTTGTGATAAGTGCAGTGAAGAACACAAAACATGTGCTTTTTATATATTTTTTTTGTTTTCTGCTTTACAATTAGATTGCCCTGCAAAATCTATGGTAAAACAGAGATAAATTGGTAAGGGCTGCAGTCTTCATAATCTACATAAAAACTATGATTGCCTCAGGTCCTATAGGAGGAAATTTCTGGGGATAATCCTGTGACACTCTCAGTACTCTTTGAAATTCTGTAGAGCGAAGGAAGAGCTTGTGGAGTCTGGCAGGAAGAGCAACCAAGGTGAAGGTGAAGATGTTGAGCTGGAATCCGGACAAATATGTCCGCAAAACCAAGTTGGACTTACAGATTGTTCCAAGAAACTATGATCCTACCTTACATCCTTTTGAAGTCCTGCAAGAACGTGTAAGAGTTTTAAGTGCTACCAAACTGGAAGGAGTATTTGCAAAACCATGCCTGGCTTGGCTGGATGGTCACGAGATGGAGTCAGTTGCTTGGCAAAGCATCCAAAGAGCCTGGCTACTGTCCTTTCTGGGGGATGTGATGGAGCAGTTAGAATTTGGAACCTGACTCAACTGAAATGTATCCATATAATACACGCACATGAAGGTTTTGTACGAGGAATACATACTCACTTTTGTGGGACTTCTTTTTTCACTGTTGGTGATGACAAAACTGTGAAGCAATGGAAAATGGATGGTCCAGGCTATGGAGAGGAGGAAGAGCCATTACATACAATATTAGGAAAGACAGTGTATACTGGGATTGATCATCACTGGAAAGAAGCTGTGGACAGCAAGTAGACATTTGGGATGAACAAATAACTAATCCTATATGTTCAATGACCTGGAGATTTGACAGTATAAGTAGTGGTAAATTTAATGCAATTGAGACATTTATCTTGGGAAGTTGCGCTTCTGACGGGACTATAGTACTGTATGATATGAGGCAAGCTACTCCTCTGAAAAAGGTTATGTTAGATATGAGAACAAATACAATCTATTGAAACCCTATGGAAGCTTTCATTTTTATGGCAGCAAATGATGATTATAACTTATTTACTTTTGATATGCGTGCACTCATGTAATGGTCCATATGGATCATGTATCTGCAGTGCTTGATGTGGATTACTCTCCCACTGGGAAAGAGTTTGTGTCTGCTAGTTTCGATAAATCTATTTGAATCTTTCCTGTAGACAAAAGTCAAAGCAGGGAGGTATATCACACAAAGTGAAAGCAACATGTTATCTGTGTAAAATGGACTTCTGACAGCAAGTATATTATGTATGGATCTGATGAAATGAACAGTTACCTGTGGAAAGCTAATGCTTCTGAAAAATCGGGTATGCTTACATCACAAGAAAAAGCCAAGTATTATAACCAGAAACTGAAGGAGAGATTTCAGTGTCATCCTCATATACAACCGATAGCTTGTCATTGACATCTACCAAATTCTGTCTGCAGCCCAATTCAGGAACAGTGCCTCATGAAAGAAGCTTGTTGACGAAAGGAAGTGAATCACATTAAACACAGCAAGCCTGGATCTGTGCCAATTGTGTCAGAGAAGAGGAAACACATAGTGGCAGTTGTAAATATTTGGTATTCCTAACAATCTTGATGTATAATTACTTGTTACTTTTGATTTGAGAACTCTACAAATAGAAGTGCTGGGACTAGATTAATTGTAAACATTTCAGTTATATATGTAGAGCTTTATTGTTGCTCCTTTTAGCTACCCTGATAAATGATTCTTAAAGGTGGCCTAGTTGATAAGACTGTGTTTTATCCTTAATCCTTGTTCTTCTTTCATTGAAGGATACAGTACTTGCAACTAACTCATTTTTTCCTGTTTTTTTTTTTTTGTTTGTTGTTTTTGTTTTTTTTTTGAAACAGAGTCTTGCTCTGTCGCCTGAGCTGGAGTGCAGTGGCACAATCTCGGCTCACTGCAACCTCCGCCTCCCAGGTTCAAGCAATTCTCCTGCCTCAGCCTCCCTAGTAGCTGGGATTGCAAGTGCTAATTTTTGTGTTTTTAGTAGAGACAGGGTTTCACCATGTTGGTCAGGCTGGTCTTGAACTCCTGACCTCGTTATCCTCCCACCTCGTCCTCCCAAACTGCTGGGATTACAGATATGAGCTACTGCACCCAGCCATTTTTTCCTGCCTTTTTTTTTTTGGAGATGGTGTCTCGCTCTTGTTGCCCAGGCTGGAGTGCAATGGTGCAATCTTGGCTCACTGCAACATCCACCTCTTGGGTTCAAGCAATTCTCCTGCCTTAGCCTCCTGAGTAGCAGGCACTTGACACCATGACAAGCTAATTTTTTTTTCTTTTTTGTATTTTTAGTAAAGACAGGGTTTCATTATGTTGGCCAGGCTAGTCTCGAACTCCTGACCTCGTGATCTGCCCGCCTTGGCCTCCCAAAGTGCTGGGATTATAGGCATGAGCCACCATGCCCGGCCTTTTTTCCTTTACAGATATACTTACTTTCTCTCTGATCATTATTGTAGACTCTGTACATTCAAATTGACATTTAAGACCAAACAGTTCTTCTGATACCTTTAATATTACTTTGAAAATGATTGCAATGATGTTTCTTCCTATGATTCCACATAACATTTAGAAGAATGATGTCAACTGCTTATAACTGAATTTATTTCTAGTGCTTTATTTTTATTTGGCTTTTTGACTCTTTCAAAACAATCAGCCTGCATTTATATAACTTTTATAAATAATATAATTTGGGTCAAGTTAAGATAATAAAACTTTCTTTTAGCATTGAAAAAAAAAAAGAAATTCTGTAGACTCAACATTCTAAACACTGAGGGGCTCCTCAGAGCCAATTCTAATAATTAAACAGGTGAGATTAACTGCTGCCTGTGTGGTTTGATGTTAAAACCTATCTTCTGTTTGCTATGCCCACCCACTATACAATGCCTACCCTCCTGTTACATATCCCAAAATTCCAGGCTTGAGAATTCTAATAGACTGGCCTAAGAAGAAGAAAACAGGGAAATGTGATTAGTCATGAAGCAGCTGGTGACAAGGAGAGAGGAATGAGGAATATGCCCAGAACCGCGGAAAAAAACTAACAAGAAAACTGACTGAAGATGCTCCACGTAGGAGAGTGAATTCGCACCGTTTCAACCTCAGTAACTTAGGTAATGAGAAGAGGGAGAGTGGTGAACAGAATTCCTTTTAAGTTTAATAGTGTAGGGGCTGCATGCAGTGGCTCATGCCTGTAATCCCAGCACTTTGGGAGGATTGCTTGAGCCCAGGAATTCGAGACCATCTTGGGGAACATGGCAAGACCTTATCTCTACCAAAAATAGAGACACTCACACACACACAAATTAGCTGGGCACAGTGGCGCATGACTGTAGTCCTAGCTACTTGGGAGGCTGAGGTGGGAGGATTGCTTGAGCCTGGGAGGTCAAGACTGCAGTGAGCTGTGATTGCATCACTGCACTCCAGCCTGGGTGACAAAGCAAGACCCTGTCTCAAAAAAAAAAAAAAGAACATAGCATGGGGATCCCATGCACGAAACTCCAAAGTAAGCCCTTGAGGACTTGTTGCTCAGCGTTAAGGCGCTGCTATAAATATGTACTATGCATGCATAGTCCTAAACACTTTCTTAGCAAAGCATGTGATTACTAAAGCCATTAGAAGTAAGAAGACAGGGAGATAATGTTATTTTTATATTAAAAGGTTAATTGTACTATCATTAATAGAATACTAAGGAACTATGTAAAATATGTCTATGCCTTGTTCTCATGTACCTACTAGTGAAAGAGGCAGGAGAATTAATTAGAGCAATCAAATAAAACTATCTCCTCAGGTCTTTTAGTGGCACACATTTTTGTCTGCCCAGCATTCCTTGTGGGAAACATGCTCCTCCTCCAACACTCCAAAGTATTCCTGGTCATGTGGTTTGGGCCAGGGATGAGTATGTGATGTAGGCTCAGCCAATCAGTATATTTTATTCCTCTCATCACAGTGACTGGCTCATGAAGGAGTATGTAATATATGATGGACCATTTGAAAGTCTCTGGGTGTTTTACCAGAGACTTTCCAGAAAAATGTCCCTCTTTTGGATCATAGGCTCTAAAATCTCTAGAGGTCTGGAGCAGCCAGGATCCATCCATCTTGCTGCTACATAGAGGGGGCTAACTTGAAGATGAAGCAAAGTAGACACAAAGAATGCTAGGAAGTATAGCGACTGGGGGAAGAAAGAGTCCAAACAGACATTTTGTCCATGCTAAGAGATCCTTGTGTGAATGAAGCTCAGTAGAAGGATAGATTCCTATTAGCCTATTAGCAAGGGGACAGTTGGTGGGGCGGAGGGGGTATGACTCACTGTAGAACCACTTGTTCTTGTCAGGAGGGGCCAAGCTCCCCCAGGAAATTTACAGTGGTAGGGGAATGATGATAATAAGTAACGAGTCTGGGACTTATTTCAAGTTATTTGTCTTTCGGTAACTTCAAGACTGATGAATATGCACCCACTTTCCTGGAAGCCTTCTTGTGCCCTCTGCTGCCTTAATGTCAACTTGAGTTACCTGATTCACCTGAGATACTGTCAAAGTCCAACATAATGGTTTTGTTGTCTTACTCAAGCGTCTGACTTTAAGATGTTTGGAGGCAGGGCCTGTATCTCCCACTTCTGCATCTTCATGCTTTGCACAGCCCCAGAACCCAGTAAGCATTTCAGTGATGCTTGGATGAGTGAATCTGATAAGGCGTATAGAAATAGAAGCCCTGAAATATTAGCCTGAAAAATTCATGGCTTTGCATTGAAGTACTGCCTCTCCAAGCATCCTCTTAAAAAATACAAATACCCAGAGGAGACATAACACGTTTAACTAGCGACCGGCAATTCTCATTTTTGGCAGTTATCAGAATGAAGGTGTCAGAGGTGTTAAAGAGAACAACTCCATCTTGAATAGGAGCTGGGTAAAATAAGGCTGAAACCTACTGGGCTGCATTCCCGGATGGTTAAGGCATTCTAAGTCACAGGACAAGATAGAAGATCAGCGCAAAATGCAGGTCATAAAGACCTTGCTGATAAAACAGGTTACAGGAAAGAAGCCAGCAAAAACCCACCAAAACCAAGATGGAGACAAGAGTGACCTCTGGTTGTCCTCACTACTACACTCTCACCAGCGCCATGACAGTTTACAAACGCCATGGCAATGTCAGGAAGTTACCCTATAAGGTCTAAAAAGGGGGAGGCATGAATAATCCACCCCTTGTTTAGCATATTATCAAGAAATAACCATAAAAATAGGCAACCAGAAGCCCTCGGGGCTGCTCTGTCTATGGAGTAGCCATTCTTTTATTCCTTTACTTTCTTAATAAACTTTCTTTCACTTTACTGTATGGATTCACCCTGAATTATTTCTTGCGTGAGATCCAAGAACCCTTTCTTGTGGTCTGGATTGGGACCCCTTTCCTGTAACAAAGAGAACTATAATAATTGGATTTTAGGCGGTGTGCAGTGGCTCACACCTGTATTCCCAGCATTTTGGGAGGCTGAGACAGGGGGATCACCTGAGGTCAGGAGTTTGAGACCAACCTGCCCAACATGGTGAAATCCCTTCTCTACTAAAACAATTACAAAAATTAGCCAGATGTGGTGGTGCATGCCTGTAATACCAGCTACTTGGGAGGTTAGGCAGGAGAATCGCTTGAACCCGGGAAGTGGAGGTTGCAGTGAGCAAAGATTGCACCACTGCACTCCAGCCTGGGTGACAGAGTGAGACTCCATCTCAAAAACAAAAACAAAACAAAAACAAAATTGGATTTTAAGGAACACTCTTTGTATGATAGAAAGGTCATAAATTTGTGTAACTAATTTGAAAAACAGTTTGGCATTATTTCCTAAAGCTGAACATTCATCTATGTATGACCCAAAAATTTCACTCCTAGGGATGGGACCAAAGGAAACTGCTGTGGTTCGAATGTGTTCCCCAGATGTCATGTGCTGGAAACTGAATCTCCAATGCAACAGTGTTGGTAGGTGGGACCTTTAAGAGGTGAGGGATTAATGCTGTCATTGGGGGACTGGGTTAGTTATCTCAGGGGTGGGTTCCCGAGGGATGAGTTTGGCCCCCTTCTCATGTGTGAGCACTCTCTCTTGCCATGTGATGCCTTCCACCATGTTATGATGTGGAGATTCATTCCCTTGATCTGGGACTTTCTAACCTCCAGAACTGTGAGCCAAATAAATCTCTGTTCCTTGTAAACTACCCAGTGTGTGATATTGTGTTATAGCTGCAGAAAAAGGACCAAGATAGAAACTTTTACAGATGTAAAACAGGAGATGTGTACAAGAATGTTTGTAGCTGCCCTGTTTTTGATGCAAAAAACTTGGAAACAATTGAAATGCCTGTCAACAGGAGAGTGGATGGATAAATTGTGGTGTATTTACACAACTATTGTAGGACCATAAAAACAAATGAACCACACTGATTCACAACAATGTGGACAACTCCTAGCAATAATAAAACATTAAGTGAAGAAAATAAATGCCCCAAATGTATATGATATGATATATAGTCTTATGCCACATAATGGCATTGCAGTCAATGATGGACTCCATATATGACAGTGGTCCCATAAGATTATAATGGAGCTGAAGAATTCCTATCACCTAGCGATGTTGTCCTGAGGAACTGACTAACAAGAAGTTTTTGGAAATGGAACAGGAATGCATGGCTGAAGAAGAGGCAAGAGAAAAGGAAATTGCAGGAGAAGAAAAAGAAGAATCCCCAAGAAAATTCATGAAGGGTTTAGCAGAAGGTTTGCAAACCTCAACAAGCTCCTTAAAACGTTTAAAAACATAGACTCCAATGCCAGAGTTTTCATTAACAGAGAGGAATTTTCATAGTGCAGTATCTGCTTATAAGCAAATCTTTGACAAAAAAAAAAAAGAAAGAAAGAAAAACAAACCAAGAAGACCACCATGCATGTATTTCTGAAGAGTGACCCTCCTCAAGAAGAACCACAGGCAAGACCTTCAGGAGGAATTCCAGAAGAAGGCATTGTTATCATAGGAGATGACAGCTCCATGCACGTTACTGCCCCTGAAGACCTTCCACTGGGACAAGTTGAGGAGGTGGAAGACAGTGACATTGATGATCAGGAAGCTGTGTAGGCCTAGGCGAAAGTGCATGTTTTTATGTTAGTTTTTAACAAGAAAGTTTAAGAAATAGAAAATAAAAATTTAAAAGTGGAAAATTTGAAAAAAGCTGATAGAATAAGGATGTAAAGAAAGAAAATACAATGTGTTCCTGTTTTAAGCTAAGTGTTATTTCAAAGTTTAAAAAAGTTTGCAAGAGGTACATGATGTGTTCAAAGGAACTGAAAGAGACTTTAGAGTACAGAAAACAGGAGGACAGAGGAAGGGAAAGTGAGCTAGGAACCACTAGAAGACATTATGTTTGTCCACAGTCAATTGCCTCTGTGGACAAATTGACTTTGAGAACTTCTGAGATATCTAACATATCATTGTACTCAGGCTACAAAATGGAATAAAATGAGTTCAGACATGGGAAAACAAAAAAGTTTATAAAGTTAAAAAGTTACAGTAAGCTAATTTATTATTGAAGAAGGAAAATATTTTTAAAATAAATTTCCCATCGCCTAAGTGTCCAGGGTTTATAATCTCTACAGTACTCTACAGTAATGTCCTAGGTCTTCACATTCGCTCAACACTCACTCACCGACTCACCCAGAGCAACTTCCAGTCCTGCAAGCTCTACCTATGGTAACTGCCCTATATAGGTATGTAATTTATAAATCTTTAATACTGTCTATTACTTTACCTTTTATATGTTTAGATACCCAAATACTTAGCATTGGGTTATAGTTGCCTACAATATTCAGTGCAGTGACATGCTGTACAAGTTTGTAGCTTAGGAGCAATGGGTTATGCCATACAGCCTAGGTGCGTAGCGGTCTACACCATCTAGGTTTGTGTAAGTGCCCTCTATGATGTTCACACAATGACGAAATCAGCTAATTATGCATTTTTTAGAATGTATTCCTGTCGTTAAATGATGTATGATGTATTTTTCTAGAGTTACAATTAATATAAAAATAAGCTTTATAGAAATACATATAGGTGCAATAAAACTATATATTTCAAAAAGCCAAGGAATTCTCTGGATGATGGTGACCTTGTGTGTGGGGTGGGGAGGTTGGGGGTGGGGGGTGAGGGGTGTGGGATGTGGGCAGTGTATGGTTAGATGAAGTTTATGTCAAGGTTCCAGATTTTGTTTTGGATGGTAGGTTTCCAGGTACTTATATCATTAAGAATAATGAAATAAGAAACTAAGCACAAACATGACTAGAAATCCTGGGTTCCCTAGGAAACTGTCTAAGGCTGATGCTTTATTTGGAAAGTGCAATCTCAGAGCATTGATAGTAGGGGAAAGTGAGGCAAGGAGGAAGGATAGGGAGCAATGCCAGGGGTGCTTTGGCCTTACTTCATGAAGAGCTCTGCTGGTGAGTTGGCAGGTGAGCCTGTCCAGCCACATACGAGTCTTCAGGTGGGACAGGTCTGCCTTGGAGCAGTCCTTGGGTGGAAGAAGGGAGAGGAAATGAGCAGGTTGGGTCTCTAACTGGAAGGTAACCTCTTTGGGGCACTGCCTCTGGGTTGCTTATCTGGCCTCTTTTGGTGGCAGCCGGGAAACTAGATCTCACATCTTGTGTTTTAGTTAAGTCTGGAAGTGGTGAGAAATGCCAGAAGCTCAAACCTGTGGCTTTTCTGCCTAGCTGCCCAGCAGCAGCAAGGGTATGGTCCCAGCCCTCCCTGGCAAGATGCTGGCTGGCCCCAGGCAGAGTAAGTTGGTGCTTTGGAGGCAACTGAGTCAGAGCTGGCAACCGAGGGTCCATGGGATGCCATGTGAGCAGGATATTGGGAGTCAGACCCACGTTTGAATCTCCGTGTGAACTTGGATCGATTTCTTAACTTCCCTGGAGCCTCATCTAGAATGTGGGAGTAGTGATAACCACCTCCAAGTGTTGTTTCTCATATTAGAAAGGGATAATGTACATAATGCAACCAGCAGAATCTTTGGCATCTCATAAGTGCTCAAAACATGTAACTCCCCTTTGTCCTACCCCTGCCATGAAGCACAACTGAGACAGTATTGGGGGTTGAGGGTGGGCAGACCTGGCTAATTCCCCTTCTCTCCTTGTCCCACCTGGCCCATTTCCTGGCCTTGGGCAGCCCAAGGGCACTGGGCCCTGTGTTACAGGATGAAGGGGAGAAAGACGCTTTGCACCCCCTTCCTAAGGTCGTCAGTCCTGAGGCTGCACCTTCCCTCTGTGTCCTTGGTTTGAAAAGATATTGGGTTTAAAGAGGGATCTCAAACACAGATGGGTGCTCCAAGCAGGCATATAAGCTGCTGTCCCCTTAAAACAATATTCGTCAAATATTTGTCTAATATTTACTTTGGCTAGGGGCAAAGCTGGCCCAGCAGAACAAAGGCATCTTTCCCCAATATGTCAGGGGTTGGGCCTGGAGACCCAAGGCCATTGATGGCAGATTTCCAATTTATTTAAGGGATGTGTCTGCCATCTTCTGGCATGCTACCATGCCACCTGTTCACCTCGTTGTTTCTTATATGTCTAGAGCCCCACAAAGGGTGACTAGGTCAGCCAGAGCTCTTGCTAGGCTTCACTTTAATTCAGGATTACTTTTACTCTTTGGTCACGTAAGAACATTCATTTCCTGATTTGCCTGTCTTATACATTTAAGTGCTTGTGTATTTCATAACACCACTATAGGATCTTGCGTTTGAATACTTACCAGGGACTAAAATAAATTCACACTGCTATTTTGCTGGTGAAGTGTCCTATTGTGTAAGTGAAGTTTTTAATTTTGTAGATTTAGATGAGTAAGTTAAAATTTTCCTTTCTGGTTCTTAATTTGTTTTCTAATTTGGGGTAAAATGAAGTTAGGTGGGGGCAGGGGAGAACTTTTCAAAAGGAGCTCTTCATATCAGTAATGCATATTTTATACATGCCCCAACTCCAAGACGCTTCTCCTCAGAGCCATTTCAAGGGCAGAGAAGGTTCCTGATTGCTAGGTTGCCCCTGTTCTCTTTGAGTTAATCCTGTGGCCTCCACAAGCATGTAGAAAATTCTGGAGGAGTGGTACTCCTTATGCTCTCACGAATTTTATTTGGCCTTCCCATTCTGGCTCACTTCTTGTGAATGCAGATTCAGTTGGCCCCAATTTCTTTCTAATGGGCAGGAGTCAAAGGCGTAGAATGTTGTTGAAAGGTTTTGTACTATTGTGCAAAGTAGTACTGTACAAATTATCTTTTGCCTCTTTCTCATAAGACCTTTTGAGCAAAGCCCAATTCTAGAATTCTGGAATTCTACTGCTAGAACTTTCCTTTGGCTAAATTTTGATTGTTATTAAAAAATCAGTATGCTGGAGGACCACATTTTATTCATTTTTTTGAGACAGGTTCTCATTCCTGTTGCCCAGACTGGAGTGCAGTGGCACGATCACGGCTTACTATAGCCTCAACCTCCTGGGCTCAGGTGATTCTCCCACCTCAGCCTCCTGAGTAGCTGGGTCTACAGGTGTGCACCACCACGCCCTGCTAATTTTTTGTATTTTTAGTAGAGACAGGGTTTTGCCATGTTGCCCAGGCTGGTCTTGAACTCCTGGACTCAAGCAATCTGCCTGCCTCTGCCTCCCAAAGTGCTGGGATTACAGGCATGAGCCACCGCACCTGGCCAGGACTGCATTTTAATTGTCCTAAGTCATCTGTGTCTTAACGTGAATGGCAGACAGCTTGTGTCAGTGGCCGCTGTGAGGACAGCCCTGGAATGGAGGGGAGGAGAGCCTGGAGTTAGGTAGCTCAGGACTCAAGGAGAACTTCAACTTTGGTAGGAGCCATCCCGGACCTGCCTACAGCTGGTAACATTTTGACCCTGAAAGCCTCCTCCTCCTTGCAGGTGTAAGCTGTTCCTTGGCCTTTAACTTTCAAATTAGAAATGTTTATTTAGGGTAGCAATGGAAAATAGAAGATAAGTTGGCAAAGCCAGCAGAAGTTGGAGAACTCATAAACAATAAAATACCAGAAAAGTGTTACCCAAAATGCAACATTGAAAAAAGGTAAACATTAAAAAAAATCTTGAGAGCCAAGAATAAAGGTGCCTCAAGGGAAGTAACACATACCGTGATTTTTTTGCACTTTTTTTTTGCCCTGTGATACTGGCCTATCTTTTATGAAGGTCATCTTTTATGAAATTCAATAATGGTAACTAATGTTAGGGTGTCTCCTAAAGCAACATGAGATTATATGGTAGGTAAACAGTAGGCCGTTGCTGACTCAAAGGAAAGGATCACTTAGGAACACAATTAGCCCAGTGCCAGTGGACTCTTTTAGTCAGAATCCTCAATCTCTGTGGGGATCACCCTTTGGCCTGGACTTTATTGAGCTGCCAGATTAAAGGCATGAGAATTGAGCCTCATTTTTTCCCATTTCTATTCTTAGATAATCCATTCATTCTTTTTCAATTTACTAGGACCAGTCCCAGAAAATGTTGAGAACTGGGTGTGAGCAATCATCACTGATATTATATAGTTCCTTGTAGTTTGCAAAGCAGCTTTACGTACATTATTGCATTTAGTCCTCCCAATAACCCTGCAAAGCAGGCGTTATATTATTATTATCATCACAGTTTCACCACTGTGGAAACTAAGCTTAAAGAGATGACAGGACTTGCCTAAGTTCACGGAGAGAGGGAATGGCTCTCAGCTCAGGTGTTTTGATCCTAAATCCTGTTGCTCCTCAGTTCACATTGAATCTGAGGAGCTGCCATTTGTCCACCATGCTCCTCTCACTCTTATTAACAACAACAATGCTAATAGTGGCCAATGTTTGAGGGGTATTCACATGATGCCAATTACATCCCATTTAATCCTCACACCAATTGTATGCTACAGGCTTAATAACTGATCTTATTTTACAGTTGAGTAAACTGAGGCTCAGAGAGGGTAGGTAAGTCTCAGAGAGGTGGGGTATGTCGACCAAGGGTCATAGCTAGGAGGTGGCGAGATAACATTTAAATCTAGACTTGTTTGGTGTCCACGCTCTTTAACACATGACTCTATGACCTTGCTGTCTCTTTGATTTCTCTTCCAAGGTTTCTGGCTTAGTCCAAATGTTTGATTCAACACAGCAAAAGCACACAGGCTGCTTTCAAGGGCAAAGAATCAAACTACAGGCTGTGGGGAGGACATAGAGAATGAACAATGGGTTCTCCAGGACTTGTAAGAGTGGGAAGCACCACTGACCAGCAGATGAGGATTGACGGAACAAAACAAAGAGTAATGATGGGGTGCAAACATGCTACCCCAAAATATGGTACCTCGGCATATTGAACAGTGTAAGCTGAAGGAATTGGAAAAAAACACATAAGCAGGAAGGTCTCTGTGACCTCGTCCAGGCTTCTTTCCTGAGTCAGGTCCTAAAACCTGGAAGGCCTCTCTGACTTTCCCCTGCAGCAGGTCTTCAGGTGCTCATGTGAGAGGTGCCCTCCCCACATCTGGAGGAAAAGAGCATCCTTACCTCTGAGGACATAGGACACAGAGAAAAATCTGAACAAACAGGCCTTCCTAAGTTCCCCCAGCTTATTACCATTACATCATACTCTTTTCCCTCTCATATTTCTCTATGACTGTCCACTCTTCATGAAACCTACTATAAAAAACAAGTTTCACTGTTTCTTCAGGTCTTCATTTCCTTATGAAGGCTCCCGTACCCATAAAACTTACATTTAAATAAATTTACATATTTTTTTCTCTTGTTTATCTATCTTTTATTAGAGGGGCCTCAGCCGTGAGCCTAGGATGGGTGAGGAAAATATCTTTTTAGTCACTACAATAACAGATGCATTAGTCAGAAGGGACATGGAGCCTACTGGGGGACTGGGAAAAAAGCTGGATGGATTAACCCACATCCAGGCATCGGGGACTTCATACGGATCCTCTGGCCTGAATCATTTGCATTTCATTGCAGGATGGCAACACTTAACACCAAGGCATCCCTTACTAACAATGACCTATCATAAGGCACGTGGAGGGCTCAGGGTTGCCAGCTGGGTACAGGAAGCTCCTGGAAACACCCTATGAAGGCAGCAGCCTGCTCCAGACAAGGAACACAGACTGATAGTGTTAAGACTCTCTCATTGGCTACAAATGCTTCTGCAGTAAGTAATCCTAAAAGATAAAACTTCTTTGATGGAAAGGCCATAATACACTCAAATGTTACTTAACCCAGCAATCCCATTATTGGGTATATACCCAAAAGATTATAAATCATGCTGCTATAAAGACACATGCACACGTATGTTTATTGCAGCACTATTCACAATAGCAAAGACATGGAATCAACCCAAATGCTCATCAATGATAGACTGGATAAAGAAAATGTGGCACATATACACCATGGAATACTATGCAGCCATAAAAGGAATGAGATCATGTCCTTTGCAGGGACATGGATGGAGCTAGAAGTTGTTATCGTCAGCAAACTAACACAGGAACAGAAAACCAAACACTGCATGTTCTCACGTATAAGTGGGAGCTTAGCAATGAGAACACATAGACACAGGGAGGGGAACAACACACACTGGGGCCTGTGGCGGGGGAGATGAGAGGGGGAAGGAGAGCATCAGGAAGAATAGCTAATGCATGCTGGGCTTAATACCTAGGTGACGGGTTGACCTGTGCAGCAAACTACCATGGCACACGTTTACCTATGTAACAGACGTGCACATATGCACATCTTGCATATGTACCCCGAAACTTAAAATAAATACTAAAATTAATTTTAAAAAGCAACAAATGGTTCCTCACCACCTTTAAGAGATATTTAGCTAGTTTCCCTGCTGATTGAACCTGGCAGAGGTGAGAGGGGAAGTTGATGAGAAAAGGTCTGGGAATGAGACGATTTGTCCAGCCCCATAAAAGGAAATCCCTGGAAGAATTGGAGCAGGTGGGAGAATCTGCATCTCTTTCATCTTCCATTGCTCCCTGGGGATGCAGTGGGGCGGTGCTTCTCCCAGTCCTGGCTCCTGGTTCGCAGGCCTGGAGGCACAATAGAATCACCTGAGGGGGCTTTTAAATCCACCCGTGCCTGGACCCACCCAGAAATCTCCAGGAGTGCAGCTGAGGTAGGGAAGTTTTTAAAAACTCTTCAGGTGACTGTGAAGCACAGAGCATATTACTGCTCGAGAGTTTCAGAACCAGAAACAAATAAGTGACACAAGTGTCCAGCGAAACTACAGGATTTCGGTGAGTTTGGAAGGGAGCAGGCATTGTAGATAGATTTTTAAAGAGGGGAAGTGGGACCCCGAGAGGAGGAGCAATTTGCCTGGGTCAGTGGCAGAGTTGGGGAAGGAGGTAGCCTCGTTTTCTTTTTGGTCCCCTGTACCCTTTTTTGTTTTTTTTCTGGTGGCATATTATAGCATTAATTGTTCTGACGGCTTAGCTTTATATGTACCCAGCCATGAAATTTCCACTCCGTCATTGGGCAACCTCTCCAGTTAGACCTACACGCTGTTGTAAAGTGTTTCCTGGCAGGGAAACCCAAATATTTCATTTCTAATTCTTAGCTCTTTGCAAGTCTGAGCACTGGGTCATGAGACTCCCACAACTGTTTAGAAGGAGCCAGGGCCCACGTTTCATGCATTCTGTTCAAAGCATAATCCATTCCATGTGCGTGCAGTGAAAATGCAAACGTGAGGGTGGCATTCAGACCTAACGCAGTCTCAGCTTTCAATCCCGCTGTGAATCCAGCGTGGCTGTCATGGGATCTACTGCAGTTAATTTTTTCAGAACTCAGAGCTAAATCCCAGAGGAGGCCTGGGCTGGAGAGGCCACCTGAATGGTGGCCTGCTTAAAGGTGCGGTCATGTTTCCTGATTTAACTGGGTCAGTTTGGTTGTTTATTTTTGCCATTTGATTTCAGGGCAGGGTTGTCTTCAGTGTGCTGGCAATTCCCAGAAAGTTTATGCTCTGAGGGACTGGGACAGGTGTTCAAGAACCCCCAGTGACTATTATTTAATTTTGTTCCTCCCCCAGCCTCATGGTTTATATATGAGTTGTTATGTGACAGAGTTCTATTCTTAACCACAAACATGCTCTGTTCAACTGGAATCATGTTCTTTAGACACTGCATTATGCAAGCTGGCTCCAAAGTTTGCCAGAAGTGCTAAACTAAACTGTGACAATTCCCAGCCGTAGTCACTGACACCCCCACAGTGAACCAAACAGCATGCTTACTTGCTTCAAGATAGGGTTTCAGTTGTGTTAAATAACTGTCTGGTGCTACCTGATGAGAAAGCCATGTCTGGCTGTTTGGATCAGCTTCTCTGATCTTGTCTCCTGTCTAATCCCAGAATAAATCCTTTGGGTCTTGGGGGAGGACGTTAAAAAGGCTCTAATGAAGAAGATTAAACCTGAAACAAGTCATAATGAGGCATAAACAAGGTAATACTTGTTGTAAGGTATCTTCCCAGGTTCTAAACAGGAGAGGAGAAAAGATGGTTTCGATGGAGGGCATCTGTTGAGAAACCCCTCTGATGTAGATGTTCCTGTGGAGTCATTTTTATCCAAACGTTAGGACATTAGACAAGTGCACTGGTGGGTTCTCAGGGTTTTTTTCATGGGGTGATCATAAAGAAGTGGCTCTCAAGAATTGCATCAAGCCAGGGATCTTCTAACTTCTGAAGATTGACATCTGGCTTATCTAAGATGACCCAGGGAAGGGGCGGAGCTAGAAGTCTCTGCAGGGAGGTTGTTAGTATTTGCTGGGATTCTTTGGTGGCAAGCAACAGAAATAAACTCTCAAGAAGAGTTAATCTACTTAGGCAGAAGAGGACTTTTTAGAAAATAAGTTCCATGAGAGCAAGGGCTAGCTTGTTCACTTGTATTTCCTCAATAGAACAGTACCTTGAATACAGTAGGTACTCGTTGTCTTAGTCCGCTCAGACTGTTAACAAAATTCTTTAGACTGGGTAATTTATAAACAACACAGATTTATTGCTGACAGTTCTGGAGTCTGGGATGTTCAAGATCAAGTTGCCAGCAGATTTGGTATCTGATGAGAGTCCGTTCCTCAGAGTTAGTGCCTTCTGTGTGTCCTCTGGCAGAAAGGGCCAGCAGGCTCCCTCACACCTTTTCTGTAGGGCACTAATCCCATTCAAGAGGCCTCCTAAAGTTCCCACCTCTTAATACAATCACATTGGGGATTAAGTTCTATAAATTTTAGAGGGACACCAACATTCAGATCATAGCGCTCAGTAAATATTCGTGGACTAAAAGAAGATATAGGGTGGATCAAAGCATTGTTAGGAAGATTGAGAACCAGTTTTGGAAAAGGATAAGAATGAGAGCATCTCTGGAGAGGCTTAGGTAGCAGGAACTAGGTCCCTAACAGTCTCATCAGGACACCACTGCTGGAATAACTGCTTTCCAAACATTTTAATATTTTTAAGTATCTATACTCACGCTTCAAAATCCAGACAGAGAGAAAGAGTGTATATTAATCAGGGTTCTCCAGAGAAACAGAAACCTCTATCTCCACCTCTCCCCCTCTCCCCCCTCCCCCTCTCCGCATGTGTGTAAAAGAAGGAATTGGCTCGTGTGATTGCAGAGGCTGGCAAGTCCAGTCTGGCAGGTTGGAGACCCAAGCAGAACCCATGTTCCTATTTGAAAGCCATCAGACGGGAAGAATTGATATTGCATATGAAGGCAGTCTGCTAGAGAATTCTCCTTACTTAGAGGAAAGGTTGGTCTTTTAATTCTATTTAGGCTTCAAGTAGTTGGATGAGGACCATTCACTATGGAGGGCAATCTTCTTGACTGATTAAGGTGTTAATCTCTTTCAAAAACACCCTTGCAGAAACGCTCAGAATGTTTGACCAAATATGTGGGCACTGTGTGGCCCAGTCAAGTTGACACACGAAATTAACCATCACAGAGAAGGAGAGAGAGAGTGCAACTGACCTAGCTTAAGTCGTGTGCCCACCCCTTTGGCTGGTAGAAGGCAGGGTATTTTGTGAGTTCTAGAGATTTTGAACCATGGGGCAGAACTGATTTCCTAAAGGGAAAGTGGAGAGCTGTTACCAGGAGAACGAGAATAAATAGTGGGAAGCTACAAAACAACTGGCTCTTCTTGAAGGATGGTTTTATTTTTCTTATTTTGTTACTTGCTTCCATGTGAGTAAACATCAAAACACATCTGTGCTGCTTTGCTTGACTTCTTCCAGCTCCTCTATACAAGAGGGAGAACAGCTGGGATGGGAAAAAATATTTTTTTTCCTTTCTCTCTTCACCTCCAGTCCTCAGTAGAGATGACTGTTTGAGGGGTGATGGTTACCTCCAAGTCCTTGCTCGTGGGGGTCTGTGCTAATGATTGAGCACTCGAATGCTGCCTCACTCTGAAGAGGTCCTTCAATACTGTAAAAGGCATTCACAAGACATCCCTGCCCCGGAAGAGTTTGAATCTGTTGGACTTTGTGCATTTTTCTTCTTTTCTATCCTTCACCTACTAGTTGTGGCTACTACGAACCCATATAGTTCTTCGGGAATTAAAGAGACACGCTTTCCTCAAAGTGCTTTGCATCTATGGGTCAGAAGTGGTCATAATGTACTGTTTGTTAGAAGGACACGTTGCTAGGTACCAGGAAGTTATCATAGGGCATGTAAGTCTACCATGTCTACAATGTGAAGGATGCCTCGTTAGATGCAGCACTCTTGTGCAATGTACAATCTGTCTACTTTATATGGCAGGCCTGAACTACGGAGGGAGAGAGAGACCACCAGAAATCAGGAAAGCACAACTTATTTAACGCTCTTATGAATGGTGTGTGCTGGGGGGTGGTTGGAGTTCCCTTTGTGTTCTCACCAATAGCTGAACCGCTGATCAGATTCAAGACAGAACCTTGAATCCAAAACTCCTTTAGTGTGGCAAGTCCACCATAGTTCCTGAGGAAGCTGCCTTCGAGGAATTGGGGACCACTGCTCTCTTTTTAGGGGAATTCCTGAGATACCTGCATATCTCAGACCCGACAAGCAGGGAGTGGCAATGGGCATATTGCTATTCCAGGATACAACTGCTGTGAGATCCTCTTCAGAGGTTTATAAGCCTGACTTCTCATTAGCACGTTAGATACAAGGCATGACTCATGGCAAATCTACAGACCCATGATAGGGTAGACAAGATCAATAGTCTAAAATGAAAACAGATTTTAAAATGAACAGAAATTTAATGCTTTTTCCTGTATGCCAATGGATCACATGGTACACACCCTGGGGTAGGCATAGCCCACTTTGTAGACCACTGATCTGGAGCCTGGTACTCCCCTTACAACACCTGTACAGGCAGGACTAATTGAGTACAACACCGTGGGCCTGGAGACATCCTCACCCTCCATTACAACAAGTGGGCACGTGGTTTCTAGGCCAAGAGTTGGCAAATTATAGCCCATTGGCCATACCTGGCCAGCCCTCTCTTTCTACAAAGTGTTTTTGGGACACAGCCACACTCACTTGGTTATGTATCGTCCATACCTTTTTTCACACTATAAAGGCAGAGCTGAGTAATTGCCACGGAGAGCAGATGGTCCACAAAACCTCAAATACTACCTGACCCTTTACAGAAAAAGGTTGCCAACCCCTGCTCCAGGCAGGTAGTATAGATCCCTGTGTGTTGGTAATAAAAGGTAAGACTTGTCTGCTGCCTTTGCTCTGGAGTTAGGCCAGAGTTTGCGGCATAGCTCGTTGTGTTAATGAGGCTCAGCTTGGCCCTTCCTTCGGGGGATTAGCACCTAATCCCGGATAGCTTTCTTAGAAAGCTCATTCACTGGTCACAAGGACGCAGAGAAGTGAGTGTGGATGAAACTGGTCCTGGTCACCTGAAGTCCATGCCTTACACGGCGTGGGTCAGCTGTGTCCTCTCTGCTAGCTGGCCCCGCTGCTACCTACCTCCAGGTGATGTGCCTGCTGCTCAGCACAAGTGACAGAGACAGGTAAGGCCTTCCCCACTGCAGTGCTGCACAGCTGCTGCACATCCCCAAGGGGGCGGGGCAAATGCATGCTGAAATGTTTGTGTGCACATGTGAATACACTGGTTAGGACTATCCCCAACTCCAGCTAATGCAAGCCTGGTAGACACATGCGTTTTTGCATATCCATGCACCCTTCTTTTGGGAACTGCCGCTAAATGAAAATCCAAATATTTAATTCCTAGCAATTAGTTTGGGCTTGAGTGGTATTCATTTTTATTCAGAACTCAGGTCCTAGGCCTTATATTATTCAGCTTTCAGTCCCACGTGACAAACTTCCACAGTTCCTCTGAGATGTCCTGATTCTCGCTGGTGAGAATGGCAGAGACTGCTGGTTCCTTACCTAACAGCCATCTACCCTATAAGCCCTGATTTTGAGACAGTCTCTGCCACTTAGGCTGGAGTGCAACCTCCACCTCCTGGGTTCAAGTGATTCTCCTGCCTCAGCTTCCCAAGTAGCTGGGACTACAAGTGCACGCCACCATGCCCGGCTAATTTTTTGTATTTTTGGTAGAGACAGGGTTTTGCTATGTTGGTCAGGCTGGTCTAGAACTCTTGGCCTCAGGTGATCTGCCCATCTTGGCCTCCCAAAGTGCTGGGATTACAGGCATGAGCCACCGCACCTGGCCCCTATAAGCTCTGATTTTATTGGAAACGTGTCCTTTAGTGAATTGTGCCTCTGGAACAGGGACGGACATGTTGTGCTTCATTTGTACTTTATCCTTTTTGTCCTTGGTGCAGAGGTATTACATGCCCTAATGCTGGCTCTTTGGGGCCATGAAAATTGCAGAAGTCACGGCTCTTCCCACTTCAGTCACTGAGCCAACACCAGTACTCACTTACTTCAAAATTTATCTTTCCATGAGAGGAAAGAAAAACCCCACCTTGTTTTTAGTTTGAACACAACTGCATCAAATTCCTTACTGATGACTGAAAACATTAAGGAAAAGCTCAGAGTGAACAAGAAATAGGAGATCAGCTTTCCTTATAGATGCACAAAATGACACAGCAGGCCTGGGTTTTTTGTTTTTAATTTTGGAGCAGGGTCTTCTGTCCCCCCAGCTGGAGTGCAGTGGTGTGATCATAGCTTAGTGCAGCCTTGACCTCGTGTGCTTAAGCAGTCCTCCACCTCAGCCTCTCGAGTAGCTGGGACTACAGGCATGGGCCATCGTGTCTGGCCTAAGCCTGAGTTTGAGGTCTAGATCTGTCATTCTCTCATCCTGTGCCCCAGAGCCAGTCACTTCCTCTTAAAAGGCTCGGTGTCAAGGCAAGACCACTGCACTCTGAGGCCCCCTTGATCTCTAGGCCCCGGCATTAAAATATATGGGAGATTTCCACCCTTCCTCAGGGGGCTTGCAGGCTGAGGGAGTGAGAATTTCCTCTCCAGCAGCATGGGCAAATTCGTAAAAAGAAATAAATAAATTGCTTGCTTTTAATGGCCACAAAACCTCAAAGTCTAGTTACCACCAACCAGTCCCTCCTCAGTAAGGCTGGTTGAATCCAGAAAGGCTTTCTCTGGAAGAGCCCAGAAACCTGCTGTCTCATTTCAAAAGCCATCTTCCTTCCCCGAGACAAACATGGTGGAAAGGAGGCCTGCCTGATAACACTGAGGGTTTGGGGGCCAGATTTTTTTCTGCAGGCAGTTTTGGACATTTATTTTAATCTTCTTTATGTGAGCTTTAAAACACATTTAGAAAAGTATACTAACTGGTTGTAGTGGCTCATACCTGTAATCTCAGAACTTTGGGAGGCTGAGGCAGGAGGATCATTTGAGCTCAGGAGTTCACGTAGTGAGACCCCATCTCAACAAAACATCAAAACATTAGCCAGGTCTGGTGGCATGCACCTGTAGTCCCAGCTACTCAGGAGGCTGAGATGGGAGGATCACCTTAGCCTTGGGAGGTTGAGGCTGCAGTGAGCTGAGACTGTGTCCCTGCACTCCAGCCTGGATGACAGAGTGAGACCCTGTCTCAAAAGAAAAGAAAAAATACATTAAACATAATGAACAGTTACTGTTTTTTAAAATAAAGTAAACCCCTTATTAGGTCAAGAAACAGAACTTTGCGAGACCCCTGGAGCCCTCCTGCCAATCCCTTCTCAATTGCATTCCCCCTATTTAATGGTAACCACTGCCTCTATTTTTTTTTTTTTTTTTTTTTGAGATGGAGTTTCGCTCTTGTCACCCAGGCTGGAGTGCAATGGTGCGATCTCGGCTCACTGCAACCTCCACCTCCCAGGTTCAAGTGATTCTCCTGCCTCAGCCTCCTGAGTAGCTGAGATTACACGCGCCCGCCACCACGCCTGGCTAATTTTTTGTATTTTTAGTAGAGACAGGGTTTCAACATGTTGGTCAGGCTGGTCTTGAACTCCTGAACTCTTGTGACCCACCCGCCTCAGCCTCCCAAAGTGCTGGGATTACAGGTGTGAGCCACCGTACCTGGCCCCCCACTGCCTCTGCTTTTATGTTCATTCATGTCTTTGATTTTCTTTAAAATTTTACTACAGACATATATGTCCATGGCCACTATTATTTGATGATACCTGCTATTGAAATTTATAGAAATGGGTCCATACAGGATGTGTTCTTCATATCTGGCTTCATTCACCAACATGATGTTTATGAGATTCATTCTTGTTGTTGCAAATAGCTGTAGCTTATTCACTGTCATTGTCATGTAGCATTTTATTGCATCAATAGGTTTTCACAAATTCATATCATTGCAGATACTTGTTACCAATTTGGGGATTTCAGAATAGATTTGTTCTGAGTGTTCTTGTCCCTGCCTCCCTGTGCATATTTCAGTAGGATGTCCACCCTGCAGTAGAATTGCTGGGTCATGGGGTATGTTCCGTTGGCTTTGCTAGGTGATGCCAAAGTGATTCTGTGGATTTATACTCCCAGCAACTGTACATGAGAGGTCTTCGTGCCCCACATCTTTGTCAACACTGGAGAATGCTATTCTGTAAGGTTAGCTACTCTGGGTGGTATGCACGGCTATATCTCTGTGTGTGTGTGTGTGTGTGTTTGTGTGTGACAGAGATTTTCTTTTTTCTTTTTTTTAAGTTTTAGGGTACATGTGCACAATGTGCAGGTTAGTTCCATATGTATACATGTGCCACGTTGGTGTGCTGCACCCATTAACTCATCATTTAACATTAGGTATATCTCCTAATGCTATCCCTCCCCCCTCCCCCCACCCCACAACAGGCCCCGGTGTGTGATGTTCCCCTTCCTATGTCCATGTGTTCTCATTGTTCAATTCTCACCTATGAGTGAGAACATGTAGTGTTTGGTTTTTTGTCCTTGTGATAGTTTGCTGAGAATGATGGTTTCCGGCTTCATCCATGTCCCTACAAAGGACATGAACTCATCATTTTTTATGGCTGCATAGTATTCCATGGTGTATATGTGCCACATTTTCTTAATCCAGTCTATCACTGATGGACATTTGGGTTGGTTCCAAGTCTTTGCTATTGTGAATAGTGCCACAGTAAACATACATGTGCATGTGTCTTTGTAGCAGCATGATTTATAATCCTTTGGGTATATACCCAGTAATGGGATGACTGGGTCAGATGGTATTTCTAGTTCTAGATCCCTGAGGAATCACCACACTGACTTCCACAATGGTTGAACTAGTTTACAGTCCCACCAACAGTGTAAAAGTGTTCCTATTTCTCCACATCCTCTCCAGCACCTGTTGTTTCCTGACTTTTTAATGATGGCCATTCTAACTGGTGTGAGATGGTATCTCATTGTGGTTTTGATTTGCATTTCTCTGATGGCCAGTGATGATGAACATTTTTTCATGCATCTTTTGGCTGCATAAATGTCTTCTTTTGAGAAGTGTCTGTTCATATCCTTTGCCCACTTTTTGATGGGGTTGTTTGTTTTTTTCTTGTAAATTTGTTTGAGTTCATTGTAGATTCTGGATATTAGCCCTTTGTCAGATGAGTAGACTGCAAAAATTTTCTCCCATTCTGTAGGTTGCCTGTTCACTCTGCTGGTAGTTTCTTTTGCTGTGCAGAAGCTCTTTAGTTTAATTAGATCCCATTTGTCAATTTTGGCTTTTGTTGCCATTGCTTTTGGTGTTTTAGACATGAAGTCCTTGCCCATGCCTATGTCCTGAATGGTATTGCCTAGGTTTGCTTCTAGGGCTTTTATGGTTTTAGGTCTAACATTTAAGTCTTTAATCCATCTTGAATTAATTTTTATATAAGGTGTAAGGAAGGGATCCAGTTTCAGCTTTTTACATATGGCTAGCCAGTTTTCCCAGCACCATTTATTACATAGGGAATCCTTACCCCATTTCTTGTTTTTGTCAGGTTTGTCAAAGATCAGATAGTTGTAGATATGCGGCATCATTTCTGAGGGCTCTGTTCTGTTCCATTGGTCTATATCTCTGTTTTGGTACCAGTATCATGCTGTTTTGGTTACTGTAGCCTTGTAGTATAGTTTGAAGTCAGGTAGTGTGATGCCTCCAGCTTTGTTCTTTTGGCTTAGGATTGACTTGGCAATGTGGGCTCTTTTTTGGTTCCATATGAACTTTAAAGTAGTTTTTTCCAATTCTGTGAAGAAAGTCATTGGTAGCTTGATGGGGATGGCATTGAATCTATAAATTACCTTGGACAGTTTGGCCATTTTCACGATATTGATTCTTCCTACCCATGAGCATGGAATGTTCTTCCATTTGTTTGTATCCTCTTTTATTTCATTGAGCAGTGGTTTGTATTTCTCCTTGAAGAGGTCCTTGACGTCCCTTGTAAGTTGGATTCCTAGATATTTTATTCTCTTTGAAGCAATTGTGAATGGGAGTTCACTCATGATTTGGCTCTCTGTTTGTCTGTTATTGCTGTATAAGAATGCTTGTGATTTTTGCACATTGATTTTGTATCCCGAGACTTTGCTGAAGTTGCCTATCAGCTTAAGGAGATTTTGGGCTAAGATGATGGGGTTTTCTAGATATACAATCATGTCATCTGCAAACAAGGACAATTTGACTTCCTCTTTTCTTAATTGAATACCCTTTATTTCCTTCTCCTGCCTGATTGCCCTGGCCAGAACTTCCAATACTATGTTGAATAGGAGTGGTGAGAGAGGGCATCCCTGTCTTGTGCCAGTTTTCAAAGGGAATGCTTCCAGTTTTTGCCCATTCAGTATGATATTGGCTGTAGGTTTGTCATAGATAGCTCTTATTATTTTGAGATACATCCCATCAATACCTAATTTACTGAGAATTTTTAGCATGAAGGGCTGTTGAATTTTGTCAAAGGCCTTTTCTGCATCTATTGGGATAATCGTGGTTTTTGTCGTTGGTTCTGTTTATATGCTGGATTATGTTTATTGATTTGCGTATGTTGAACCAGCCTTGCATCCCAGGAATGAAGCCCACTTGATCATGGTGGATAAGCTTTTTGATATGCTGCTGGATTTGGTTTGCCAGTATTTTATTGAGGATTTTTGCTTTGATGTTCATCAGGGATATTGGCCTAAAATTCTCTTTTTTTGTTGTGTCTCTGCCCGGCTTTGGTATCAGGATGATGCTGGCCTCATAAAATGAGTTAGGGAGGATTCCCTCTTTTTCTATTGATTGGAATAGTTTCAGAAGGAATGGTACCAGCTCCTCCTTGTACCTCTGGTAGAATTTGGCTATGAATCTGTCTGGTCCTGGACTTTTTTTGGTTGGTAAGCTATTAATTATTGCCTGAATTTCAGAGCCTGTTATTGGTCTATTCAGAGATTCAACTTCTTCTTGGTTTAGTCTTGGGAGGGTGTATGTGTCCAGGAATTTATCCATTTCTTCTAGATTTTCTAGTTTATTTGCGTAGAGGTGTTTATAGTATTCTCTGATGGTAGTCTGTATTTCTGTGGGATTGGTGGTGACATCCCCTTTATCATTTTTGTTGCACCTATTTGATTCTTCTCTCTTTTCTTTATTAGTCTTGCTAGTGGTCTATCAATTTTGTTGATCTTTTCAAAAAAACACCTCCTGGATTCATTGATTTTTTGAAGGTTTTTTTGTGTCTCTATTTCCTTCAGTTCTGCTCTGATCTTAGTTATTTCTCGCCTTCTGCTAGCTTTTGAATGTGTTTGCTCTTGCTTCTCTAGTTCTTTTAATTGTGATGTTAGGGTGTCAATTTTAGATCTTTCCTGCTTTCTCTTGTGGGCATTTAGTGCTATAAATTTCCCTCTACACACTGCTTTAAATGTGTTGCAGAGATTGTGGTATGTTATATCTTTGTTCTCATTGGTTTCAAAGAACATCTTCATTTCTGCCTTCATTTCGTTATGTACCTGGTAGTCATTCAGGAGCAGGTTGTTCAGTTGCCATGTAGTTGAGCAGTTTTGAGTGAGTTTCTTAATCCTGAGTTCTAGTTTGATTGCACTGTGGTCTGAGAGACAGTTTGTTATAATTTCTGTTCTTTTACATTTGCTGAGGAGTGCTTTACTTCCAACTATGTGGTCAATTTTGGAATAGGTGTGGTGTGGTGCTGAGAAGAATGTATATTCTGTTGATTTGGGGTGGAGAGTTCTGTAGATGTCTATTGGGTCTGCTTGGTGCAGAGCTGATTTCAATTCCTGGATATCCTTGTTAACTTTCTGTCTCATTGATCTGTCTAATGTTGACAGTGGGTTGTTGAAGTCTCCCATTATTATTCTGTGGGAGTCTAAGTCTCTTTGTAGGTCTCTAAGGACTTGCTTTATGAATCTGGGTGCTCCTATATTGGATGCATATATATTTAGGATAGTTAGCTCTTCTTGTTGAATTGATCCCTTTACCATTATGTAATGGCCTTCTTTGTCTCTTTTGATCTTTGTTGGTTTAAAGTCTGTTTTATCAGAGATTAGGATTGCAACCTCTGCCTTTTTTTGTTTTCCAGTTGCTTGGTAGATCTTCCTCCATCCCTTTATTTTGAGCCTATGTGTGTCTCTGCCTGTGAGATGGGTTTCCTGAATACAGCACACTGATGGGTCTTGACTCTTTATCCAATTTGCCAGTCTGTGTCTTTTAATTGGAGCATTTGGCCCATTTACATTTAAGGTTAATATTGTTATCTGTGAATTTGATCCTGTCATTATGATGTTAGTTGGTTATTTTGCTTGTTAGTTGATGCAGTTTCTTCCTAGCCTCGATGGTCTTTACAATTTGGCATGTTTTTGCAGTGGCTGGTACCGGTTGTTCCTTTCCATGTTTAGTGCTTCCTTCAGGAGCTCTTTTAGGGCAGGCCTGGTGGTGACAAAATCTCTCAGCATTTGCTTGTCTGTAAAGGATTTTATTTCTCCTTCACTTATGAAGCTTAGTTTGGCTGGATATGAGATTCTGGGTTGAAAATTCTTTTCTTTAAGAATGTTGAATATTGGCCCCCAGTCTCTTCTGGCTTGTAGAGTTTCTGCCGAGAGATCCGCTGTTAGTCTGATGGGGTTCCCTTTGTGGGTAACCCGACATTTCTCTCTGGCTGCCCTTAACATTTTTTCCTTCATTTCAACTTTGGTGAATCTGACAATTAGGTGTCTTGGAGTTGCTCTTCTTGAGGAGTATCTTTGTGGCGTTCTCGTGACAGAGATTTTCTAACCTAATTTTCATTATTGCATTAGCCTAATTTTTTTAAAAAATTTCTTTTTTTTTTTTTTGAGATAGGGTCTCTATTACCCAGGCTGGAGTGCAGTGGCAGAATACCAGCTTAACTGGGCTCAAGCAGTCCTCCAACCTCAGCCTCCTGAATAGCTGATACTAAACGCCCATGCCATGGTGCCCAACTAATTTTTTTTTTTTTTTTTTTGAGACAGATTCTTGCACTGTCACCCAGGCTAGAGTGCAGTGGTGTGATCTTGGCTCACTGCAACCTCCGCCTCCTTGTTTCAAGAGATGTTCTGCATTCGTCTGATGTTTTCTCATGGTGTCTCACTCGTTCTTCTCTATAAGCTGGGAGTTGGGTCTAAAGGCTTCATTAGAGAAATCTCAGTGTGGCTTTAATGTGCATCTGTTGGATTTTGTTTGTTTGTTTTTTGTTTTTTTGTTTGAGATAGAGTTTTGCTCTTGTCACCCAGGCTGGAGTGGAATGGTGCGATATCAGCTCACTGCAGTCTCTGCCTCCTGGGTTGAAGTGATTCTCCTGCCTCAGCCTCCTGAGCAGCTGGGATTACAGGTGGCCACCACCACGCCCAGCTAATTTTTGTATTTTTAGTAGAGATGGGGTTTCACCGTGTTGGCCAGCCTGGTCTTGTACTCCTGAAGTCGTGATCCACCTGCCTTGGCCTCCCAAAGTGCTGGAATTACAGGTGTGAACCACGGCGCCCAGCCACATCTGTTGGATTTGTAATGAGATTGAGCACCTTTTCATGTATTTACTGGCCATTTGGAATTCTTCTCTCTTGAGGTGCCTGCTCAAGTCTCTTGCCTGTTGTTCTGTTCGCTATGTGTCTTTTTCCTGTTGATTTGCAGGAGTTCTTTATCTTACACGTGTTGAAAATGGCTTGTCCCACTCTGTGGTTTGCCTTTTTACTTTTTTTTAATTTCACTCCTGTCACCCAGGCTGGAGTGCAGTGGCATGTTTTCAGCTTATTACAACCTCCATCTCCTGGGCTCAAGTGATCCTCCTGCCTCAGCCTCTGGAGTAGCTGGGACTACAGGTGCGTGCCACCACACCTGGCTCATTTTTGTATTTGTAGTAGAGATGGAGTTTTGCTACATTGGCCAGGCTGGTCTTGAACTCCTGGCCTCAGGTGATCCACCTGCCTTGGCCTCTCAAACTGCTGGGATTACAGGTGTGAGCCACTATGCCTGGTCTGTCTTTTTCTTTTTGTAAGGGTATCTTTCGGTGAGCGGAAGTTTTAAATTTTAATGTCCAATTTATCAATATTTCTGTAATATGTTCAAGAAATCTTCCCTAACCTGGGGTCACAAAGATGATTATAGATGATCTCCCTGGTCGCCTTCCATAACTGGGTCTAAGGTCCTCCTGGAAGTGTTGTTTGTGCATGGTGTGAGGTGGAGGCCCGGTTTCATTTCCTCCCGTAATGACATTAAGAAAATGGTCCTTTCCTTAGCCCTCTGCAGTGCTCCCTTCCTTGTAACCTGAGGGTCCCTGTGTGCATGGGTCTGTTTTGGAGATATCCATTCTATCCATTGGTCTATTTTTCTAAATTTTTATACCAATGTATACTTTCTTAGCTGCCATAGGTTTATAATAAGTCTTGAGGCCTACCTATGCAAGCTCTCCCTCTGAGTTACTTTGATGGTGCTGTGGCTAGGATTTTGACATTTCACAGGAGACTTGGCTCAAACCTTATGCCCCTTTTTTGAGGTAGGATTATGGGGTTACTATTCTTTCCTGGGCTGTGATCTCGGAAGTAACTTAGTTTTCCAGTTGGTCCTTTCCAGGGACTCTTCTCACTTGTGTCTTATTAAATAAAGATTTGACTTGAGACCACGGAAGTCCAGTGTTCAGAATGCCTGTATCTGTTATGTTCTACTTTTTGGGACAGGTGGACATACAGGAACTGAATCTGAAATAGGTGGTAAGGAAAATCCCCTGAAATTTGAAAATGGGTGCCTGATTGGCGGCTGCACGCTGTAGAGAGAATGAACTCTAGAGTCAGGTTTTTGGGCTCAATTCCTGGATACACCAGTTACTAGCCCTATGACCTTGGGGACATTGATTAATACCCTGGCCTCAGTTTCCTCATCAGTAAAATGGGGATAGAAATAGCATCTACCTCATGGGTGTTTGTGAGGATTAAATGCGATTATATAAAAAAAGGGCCTGGCACAGAATAAGTGCTTGGTAAATCTTAGCCATGATTATTTTTGTTGAAAAGAATTCATCTTTCTTCCAAGGGCTTTGAGACTAACCTAGGAGGTAGCAAAACCCATTCCTTTTGTGTTTCTGAGGTACAGAGGCTTTACTTGTTGGAGACTCAGCACAGGCCGTGATGATGGTCCTAACATTACCACCTGCCCCTCAGCACTCAGAAAAGCAGTTCATTTGTGGCTGTTGACCTGAGGCAAAATTGATACAAATAAAGTTTATTTGGGCCACATTTGAGAATTGCAGCCAGGAGCAGATTCAAGTTGCCTTGAATATGCATTCCAATTAACAGCAGTTACAGGCAGATTTTGTTTTTTTCCTGAGATTACAAGTGGTTTTTTTTTTTTTTGAGACAGGGTCTCACTGTGTTGCCTAGGCTGGCCTTCAGTGGGATGATCACAGCTCACTGCAGCCTCCACATCCAGGGGTCAAGTAATCCTCCTTCCCCAGCCTCCTGGGTAGCTCAGACTACAGGTGTGTGCTACCAGGCCTGGCTTATTTTTTGTAGGGATAAAATTTTGCTATGTTGTCCAGGCTGGTCTCGAATTCCTGGGCTCAAGCAATCCTCCCGCTTCAGCCTCCCAAAGTTCTGGGATTACAGATGTGAGCCACCTTACCCGGCCACAAGTGGATTTTTAAAGGCAAAAAAAGTGGTATGGGGAATGGGCTGACACAAAGTTGTTTGTCAGAAATTCTCATGGGTTTACAGAAATATCGATTAGTGATTGGCTATCTATTGTTAAACTATAGGGTGTGGATTCTAGTGTGGGGTGTGGCATTATTAGGTTAATTTATAACTAAATGTGGAAAGAGCAAATAGTCTCGAGAGATGAATACGTAGCTCAAAGTGGGGAGTAGGGCATGATTGTAGTCTCATTTTAATGTCTGTCTGGGCCTGATAATTAAAAGGACTTGCATTTCTCAGATAAAAGCTGTTTTTTCTGCCCCTGGCTAATAGTTATCTAATATACTCGACTCCTTTAGTTCTTTGAACCTTACGTTTTGGAGGTTATAGAAGTTACAGATGGCAGGAGTCAGAGGCACGGGCCGGGCCCTATTCTGTGCTTGACCACCTTGCTGCTGTGGTAGGGCATTCACCACTCTTCCCGTCTCTCCTGGTCCATGGCCCTTCATCGCTGGAGGTGGAGTTGTTACAGAGGCCAAATATGGGGAGAAACAGTTTACATTCGGTTTACTGGGGAGCCAAAATGAAAGACCCCAGTGGAGTGGAGCAATGAGTTTACACCTTTAGAAGACTGGAAAGAAACTAAAAAAGGAGGCATCTCCTCATTGCACTGGAAGAAGGTGAAGGGCGATGCGATCTTGGGAAAGCTGGGGGCTGGGGTGGATGAACTGCATTGGTTGGTCAGTGTCAGGCAGAATAATCGGCACGCCCAGCCCACCATTGTCCCAAGTCAAGCCAGTTGGTACTGGTGCAGAGAAGTAACTTCAGCTTCTGGTCTCAAAGCCATCCTCTGAAGGGTGCCACCATCTCTCAAGCCCTTTTAGAAATGAAGATGGACTGGTGGTGGCGTGGGAGGGCAGACCTAAGTCTGGTATCTCAGTGGAGCCAGACAGAAGGGCAGGCAACTCTAGTTACATTAAAATAGCAATGTATTGTCGAGGGGTTGGAATTGCACACTTACAATTGCACTATTCTATCTATAGTATTATCACATTTAATGATAAATACGTATTTGTGTATATGTATATCCGAAAAGATCTGGAAGGTTATTTCTGCAGCTTTAAAAGAAATTGTCTTTGGGTAGAATTATTAGCACTTTTGATGTTCCTCTATTTTTTTTTTGTATTTATACTATATATCTGCATAACTTTCTGGTTAAACGAGTTTAAGTTTATAATTTAAATAAAAAGAGAAGGAGCATCATTTGGCCGCACCTCCCTCAACTTCAGATGTAACTTGCGGGTGTGGAGGACAGGGCAGGGAGGCCAGCTGGGGTGTTCCTCCAAGAGTCAGCGTTGATGATCGGGCCTCACTCTGTTCCCTATACAGGTTGGTCACTGCCACCTCTCCAGACCCTCTGGCCCCCTCACTCTAAGGTTCTAATGTTATTTCTATTTCAATATGGGGATGAGAAATAAAAACAGAAGCTGCCTATCTGGATCAGGAAAAGGCGAGAGGGTGTCTTTCTTCCATCTGGGTTTTCTCTGTGACTGTTAACTGGATGCTTACAATGCATGGGGCAGGGTAACCTCCTGCCACTTATAGTGGTGGGGGTTGATGGCAGTGACTTAAGAAAATTAGGGAATAAATGTTTCAGTTTTTTCTCCAGTAACAGAAGGAGGGAGGAGTTGAGGCAGGTATGGTGGCTCCAAAAGGTTATTGATGTCAGCTCCTCCTGTGTATGCCTGCCACTCCTGTGGGTGGTTGTGAGCACTGAGCTCACAAGATGACTGCTGGACCATCCCTGCTGTGGCCGTGTCCCTGTTTCAGTCAGGATTGGACAGGGACAGGGGCAGATGCACCTCCCAAAAGGCCTCATCCCCAGGCTCGCCAGCATATTTAGTGACATTAATCTGTGCAAGAGGCTTGGAATGCAGTTTTTTGTTTTTGTTTCTTTTTAAACAAACGTATTGTCCTGTTACTAAGGAAGGAGGAAGAATAGACTTTGGACAGGCAACAAGTACTGTCACATAGTCCAAAAGCTCTGATTCTCACAGAAAAGTCCATAATCTTTAAGTGCTGCAGAGATTTAAGGATCAAGGTAAATTTATAAAAAGTTGGGAAACCAAAGGTATTATACAGTCCCATGGGAAGAGTTTGCTCGACAAGATGGTTCTTATGCTGTAGTTGGTGAGCCAGGGTCTCGCTCCACGTTCACCCTCAGGGCTCAGTGGGGTTGGGGTTAGCCTGATCTGCAGCTAGGCTGGCACCTGTCAGTGCCTGGATGATTGTTCCAACACAGACAGTCCGTAGGAAGCTGACACAAGAGCTGACGGTTCTTGTTTGTCATCCCCTATATTTCTTTCTGTCCCCACTCAGCTGGGCCTTCCTGCATTCTTTTGACAGTCGCTAAAGTCACAGACATACTTGACTTTGCCGTTTTTAGAGGGGACCTGTCACCTTTCAATAAACAAGAGGGAAGATCTTTGAGCAGTGAGTTCCAGAGACCCTGTCAAAAAGAAAAACCTCAGACAAGTTTAGCAGAGTTTAAGTGAGAAAAAAACAAACACTCAGAAAACAAAAACACATGATGTGTGAATCAGGCAGCCCTCTGATTCAGAATGGGTTCTAAGAACTCAGTCAGCAATGTGATCAAGTGTTATGGATGCACGGAAAACAGAAGTGAGGTACGTATAGGGCTTAACTGGTTCCTGCTCATCGTTTGCCTTATTTGATCGTTGGCGGCCTGTGATTGAAGGAAGCTCAGTTGCTGTGGTGGTGGAGACTCAGCTATTTCTTACAAAAGCATACTCCTAAATTTAGGCTTTCAGTTCGTTTAAGTAGTAAGCCAGGCTGCCTGCAGTTAGTTAAGTAAGGACTTGGGTGCAAAGGCTTCCTCAGGCCAAATTTAGGTTATTTTAACACCCCCAATGGCCAGAGACAGGCTTCTTGGAAGCCAACTGCTCGGAGTAAAACTGTGATGACATTTCCTTTTGAAACATGTACTCCTTGAAATTTGGAAGACATTTTGGGCTAATAGATGTTCTCTGTGCCTGAAAATAAGGATGGCTTCTTCCAAAATGCAGGTGAGTCAGCCCTTCCCTGGAAAGAACTTGCTGACTGCTGCAATTAGGGGCAGTCCACAAAAGAAAAACCATAAGGCTGCATCAAAGCACTGGCTCCTCTCTCAGAGAACAGAGGAGAAGCTGCCCCTCAGAGGAAGGAAGGTGACTTTCCAGCAGGCAGATGCTGAGTCAGGAGGAAGGTTGCTTCAGGATGTTATGTTAAACAAAACAAAAAACAGGCCAGGCGCCCTGGCTCACGCCTGTAATCCCAGCACTTTGGGAGGATCACCTGAGGTTAGGTGTTTGAGACCAGCCTAGCCAACATGGTGAAACCCCGTCCCTACTAAAAATACAGAAATTAGCCGGGTGTGGTGGTGCACGCCTGTAATCCCAGCTACTCGGGAGGCTGAGGCAGGAGAATCGCTTGAACCCGGGAGGCAGAGGTTGCAGTAAACTGAGATCGCGCCACTGCAATCCAGCGTGGGGGACAGAGCGAGACACCGTTTCAAAACCAACCAACCAACCAAAAAAACAAGGAGTCATCTGACCCCCGCACCCAGCAGAGGCTGAACTTGGAACAAGTACAGATACCATCAGAACTATGATCTCTTTCAGATCAAAGAGGCTCATGGTACATTCTAGCTTTGCTTGTTCTCTGATTCTAGACATTTTCTGCCTTGAAATAGATTTCCTGGGGTGCGCCCGCCCGCCTTGCCTCAGCTCTCAAATACATCCTGGGAGCAAGGAGCCCTGCGGCAGGCAGCTGCCCAGCGCTCGGCCCTCTGCTGCCCTCTGCTGGAATGTCGCTGCCAACACCACTAGTGCTTATCCTCAAAGCTTTGGCCATTCCTGGTACTTCTTTTTGGTCTGTTAACAGAGAGAAGCTGACAAGCAAATTACAGACCTTTGTGACTTAGAACTGAATACTAAGTAAAATCAATGCTCCATTAACACAGAATGAGCAACATGACTGTTAAAAAAGCAATGATAGGGTCGGGCGCAGTGGTTCCCGCCTGTAATCCCAGCACTTTGGGAGGCCAAGGCAGGTGGATCACGAGGTCAGAAGATCCAGACCATCCTGGCCAACATGGTGAAATGCAGTCTCTACTTAAAAAAAAAAAAAAAAAAAAAAAAAAGCCGGGTGTGGTGGCGCACTCCTGTAGTCCCAGCTACTCTGGAGGCGGAGGCAGAGTAATTGGTTGAACCCAGGAGTGGAGGTTGCAGTGAGCCGAGATGGTGCCACTGCAGCTTGGTGACAGAGCGAGACTCTGTCTCAAAAAAAAAAAAAAAAAAAAAGGCAATGATAGAGACAATTTAACTTAATTACCAGGCAAGAAAGACCGTAAATTTCTTGTACTTAACAAGAAATGCTTCTCAATGGCCATATTGTGCAAAATATTGTGCGCATACTAAAAGGGACACATGAAATAAGTTATGTACTCTCTGCTTGCGGGAGTTTATAATCATATAACTCAGAAGGAGGGGAAGTCATTACAAAATGAGACAGATCCAGATATATCCCACGAGAGAGCACCAGATAGTGATGGGCTCACATTCAGCTAGAGATCAGGGAGGTTGCAGAAAAGCAGCCGATGCAGCCAGGCTGCTGAGGAGGTGCAGACATTCTGGGGAGAGGACAACAGGGACGAGGTCTCAGCAGGAGGGAAGAATGCTGTGTGTATGTAAGTGTGTGTGTATAAAGAACTGTATATCTGTGCCCATATGTTTGGAAAGAGTGTTACTAGGTTGCCTTGGGTTCCTTAGAGTCTAATTCAAAAAGCTATTGAATGCTTCAGGTAGGGTTGGACCAGTAAAGACTGAGCAGTGAGATAACATTTTGAGATAGGAATAATTGCCCCCTCCTGACTGTTTAACAAAGCTCTTTTTACTATGAAATAAAACCAGCTATAGAAAACCACACAAAAGACAAGTATAGCTTAATGATTGCAACATGGACACCCAAACACAGCAGCCTCCCACACCCGTAAGTAACCACTATTCTGACTTTTATAGCAATTACTTATTTGCATTTCTTTCTAGTTTGTCATCTAAATGTGTAGTCCTAGATACTGTAGTTTAATATTGTTCCCCCTTTTGAATACTGTCATGTGTCCTCAAGTTATTTTTAATTTACGTGTTCCCCTCCATCTTTTCCTTTCCCTTTAAATGTATGGGCTTAAGAATCTGGGCCACTTGACCTGTGATCTGGATCTTAGATTGCGTGTACGTGGTCATCTCTCATGTTCTTCTGACCTTTGTGATCCTGCAGATGGGCAGCTGGATCCAGAGGCTGGCTCACCTTCAGGCTTGAGCCCTTGGTAAGAAGCTAGGTGGTGAGGCTTCTTTCATCTCGTAATCTCTCTTTTATGTGCACGATGTTAGCAGCCATCGATTCTTAATGTCTACGTGGACTAACTCATTGGCCGTTGCCAAACGGTGATATTAAATGGTGATATTCTGAAACAATCTTTTGGTTGTTTCATTTGTTAGAATACGTCTATAAGGAGAAGATTTACCATGGCAGCAGTTCTTTAGAAAAAGGTAATTCTAAGCATCTTGTGTAGTTTTGGATAGTCACACCCTCGTACGGCTGACCCCTTAGTGGTTGGCTCTCTCAGAATCTTGCAGAGGCCAAACTGGACCCAGGAATAGTGGCCCAGAACTGCTGCCACTGGCCACTTGTGGACATAATCAGAGGACCCTTACCCCACCTGCCACTCTTCCAGTGACCTACTCCCCCATGGGGTGGAATAGCTGTTTCTGTCCATATGGAAGATTAAACACTCTAAATTATCTTCCACTTGAAAACTGGAAATAAAATGCTAGACAGAACAACATATTTAAAAAATGTAATACTGAGCCTCTTTGAAAGAAATCTGGAGAGGTCAAAAAACAAGAAGGAAGCAAGAATCCTGTGAAGTAATACCAAGGGTTTCCCCTACAGACAGGAGACTTTCAGCTTCCTTTTTGATAGTTGCAGGGGAGATTGGAGGGTAGGCGATAAGGCTAGGGCTTGCCCAAGGGGTGAGTCTATGTTAGGAGACTCTTCTGCGTAAGGGTGGGAACCCAACAGGCTACAATCTGGTGGCAGGAGTGAGCAAGAAATAAACCTAATATGCTGAAGAGGATAGTAAGGAGAATTGCCTGTTTCAACCTTGACACCAGATGGGAGGGAATAAAAATATCTCCCATGAGAATTTGTAATGACAAGCTGGCTCTCTGAGTTGTGGTCCAAATTTATGTAACCTGTGTGGTAAAAAAAAAAACAAAACCTCAAACAGATAATTACATTTAGAATGGTTCTGGGTTGAGACTGGGTTCAGTGGCTCATGCCTGTAATCCCAGCACTTTGGGAGGCTGAGGTGGGCAGATCACCTGAGATCAGGAGTTCAAGACCAGCCTAGCTAACATGGCGAAACCCCGTCTCTACTAAAAATACAAAAATTAGCTGGGTGTAGTGGTGCACACCTGTAAGCCCAGCTACTTGGGAGACAGGTAGGATAATTGGTTGAACTCAGGAGATGGAGGTTGCAGTGAGCCGAGATCACACTGTTGCATTCCAGCCTGGGAGAAAGAACGTGACTTCATCTCAAAAAAAAAAACAAAAAAATACAGGAATGCTTCTGGGTTGATAGTGTCCCCAGGCAAATGGCAGAAGCAAGCATAAAAACTTTCTGGAGGACTGCAATCTGAACAACGGCTTCAGAGATTTCCTATGGTGAATTTCTTTACTTTTAAGTAAGTGAGTATTTCAAGGTCAAAAATCTTAAAAAGAAAAGGGAAATGAGGCACCTGACTGAAGGCCAGTTGGAAAAATCAATATCCAAAACAGACTCTAAAGACTTTGAGTATTAAAATCATCAGATGCAAAGTATAAAATAGCTATATGTAATATGTCTAAATAAATAAAAACAACTTGAAAATATGATTGGAAAAGAGACTGTAAAGCATGACCAAGCAAATTTGCAAAAGAAGTAAAATTTATAGCAATAAAAATTAATAATTGAAAATAAAACTCCAAGGATAGATTAAATAAATCAGATTTTAGATGAAGCTGAGGAGAGAACTAGTGAATGGGAAAATAAATTCAAAGAAGTTATCCATAACATAGATCAGAGGGATAAAGACATAAAAACGAGACAGGTAACAAGACATAGAGGAGAGAGAAGAGTGTCTAATGACCAGCTAGAGTTTCAGAAGGAGACAATGTCAATGAGGCAATGTTGAAGAGACAATGGCTGAGAATTTTCCAAATCTGATGAAAGCAGATTTCATCAGATTTAGAAAGCCCAAGAAATATCAAGTAGTATAGATAGAAATAAGGCTGGGCACGGTGGCTCACACCTGTAATCCCAGCACTTTGGGAGGCTGAGGCAGGTGGATCACGAGGTCAGGAGATCGAGGCCATCCTGGCTAACACAGTGAAACCCCGTCTCTACTCTAAAAATACAAAAAATTAGCCGGGTGTGGTGGCGGGCACCTACAGTCTCAGCTACTTGGGAGGCTGAGGCAGGAGAATGGCGTGAACCTGGGAGGCGGAGCTTGCAGTGAGCCGAGATGGCGCAGCTGCACTCCAGCCTGGGTGACAGAGTGAGACTCCGTCTCAAAGAAAAAAATAAAGAAACAAATCTACCAAGACGCACCATAAGCAAACCATGGAACACCACCACAAAGATGAGATCATAAAAATAGCCATATTAAAAAGAAACAGCAATTAGAGAAGGTTGAGTCTTAATTTTTTTTTTTAATTGAGACGGAGTCTTGCTCTGTTGTTCAGGCTGGAGTGCAGTGGCTCAATCTTGGCTCACTGCAACCTCCGCCTCCTGGGTTCAAGCAATTGTCCTACCTCAGCTTCCCAAGTAGATGGGATTATAGGCATGTGCTGCCATGCCTGGCTAATTTTTGTGTTTTTAGTGGAGACAGGGTTTCACCATGTTGACCAGGCTGGTCTCGAACTCATGACCTCAAGTAATCCACCAGCCTTGGGCTCCCAAAATGCTGGGATTGCAGGTGTGAGCCACCGTGCCCACCCTAATTTTTTTGATATATAATATTTGTATATATATACCGGGAACGTGTAATATTTTGTTACACACACAGACTATGTAATGATCAAGTCATTATTTAGGACGTCCACTGCCTCAAGCATTTATCATTTCTGGGTGTTCGGAGTATTTCAAGTCCTCTCTTCTAGCGGCTTTGAAACATATAACACGTTGTTAACTCTAGTCACCCTACTCTACTACAGACATTAGAATGTATTCCCTCTATTTAACTGTATGTTCATACCCATAAACCTACCTCTCTTCATTCTCCTTGCCCCAACACAATTCCCAGTCTCTGGCAACTATTATTCTACTCTCTGCCTCCACAAGATGAAATTTTTTTAGCTCCCACATATGAGTGAGTACGTGTGATATTTGTCTTTCTGTGCCTGGCTTATTTCACTTAATATGATAACTTCTAATTTCATCCATTTGCTGCAAATGACAGGATTCTATTTTTTTTTTATGGCCAAACAGTATTCCATTGGGTACATATTACTGAATTTTCTTTACCATTCATCCACTGATGGACCCATAGGTTGATCCCATATCTTTGCTATTGTGAATAGTGCAGGCATCCCTTTGATATACTGATTCCTTTTTCTTTGGGTAAATACCCACTAGTGAGATTGCTGGATTATATGATAGTTCTATTTTTCATTTTTTGGAGAAATATCCATACTGTTTTCCATAATGGCTAACTTACGTGCCCACTGATGGCATATAAGAGTTCTCTTTTCTTTGTATTCTCCTCAGCATCTTTTCTGTCTTTTTGGTAATAGCTATTCTAACTGGGGTAAAATTATATCTCATTGATTTGCATTTCCCTGATGATTAGTGATGTTGAGGATTTTTAAATATACCTGTTGGCCATTTGTATGTCTTCTTTGGAGAAATATCTATTCATGTCCTTTGCCCCATCTTTAAATTTAGTTTTTTTTCTTTTTTGCTGTTGAGTTCCTTGTATGCTTTTGATATCAGTCTCTTGTTGAATGAATAGTCTGCAAATATTTTATCCCATTCAACAGGTTTTTTTCTTTACTATGTTGATCATTTCCTTTGTGTGCAGAAGCTTTTTAGTTTAATATAGTTTCATTTGTCTACATGGATACACATTTTGTTGTCTGTGCTTTTGAAGTCTTAATCATAAAATATTTGCCTAGGTGAATGTCTTAGTGTTTCCCTATATTTTCTTCTAGTAGTTTTATAGTTTTGGGTCTTACATTTAAGTCTTTAATCAATGTTTGAGTTGATTTTTGTATATAGTGAGAGGTAGGGGTTTGATTTTATTCTTCTGCATATGGAAATTCAGTTTTGCCAGCACCATTTATTGAAGAGACTGTCCTTTTTCCAGTATATATCCTTGTTGCCTTTGTCAAAAATCAGTTGGCTGTAAATACATAAATTTATTTTTGGGTTCTCTCTTCTGTTTCATTGATCTATGTGTTTATTTTTATATCACTATCATGCTGTTTTGTTTATTATAGCCTTGTAATATATTTTGGAGTTAGGTAATGTGATGCCTCCAATGTTATTCTTTTTCCTCAGGATTGCTTTGGCTATTTGGGCTCTTTTTGGGTTCCATATAAATTTTAAGACTTTTTTTTCTATTTCTGTGAAAAATGTTATCGGTATTTTGATAGGGATTACATTGAATCCGTAGATTACTTTGGGTAGTATGATCATTTTAACAATATGAATTCTTATCCATGAGCATTGGATGTCTTTCCATTTGTTTGTGTCCTCTTTAATTTCTTTCATTAGTGTTTTATAGTTTTCCTTGTGGAAGTCTTTCACCTCCTTGGTTAAATTTATTCCTAGGCTTTTTTTTTTTTTTTTGGTAGCTGTTGTAAATGGGATTGCTTTCTTGATTTTCTTTTTCAGCTAGCTCATTATTGGTGTATAGAAATGCAGCTGATTTTATATGTTGATTTTTGTATCCTGCAACTTTACTGAATTAATTTATTAGATCCATGAGTTTTTTTGGTAGAGTCTTTAGGTTTTTCTAAATAAAAGATCATGCCATCTGCAATGAGGGACCATTTGACTTCCCTGTTTTGCATTTGGATGCTTTTTATTTCTTTCTCTCGCCCGATTGCTCTAGCTAAGACTTCCAGTACTGTGTTTGATAGGAATGGTGAGAGTGAACATCCTTGTCTTACTGCAGTTCTTAGAGGAAAGGCTTTCAGCTTTTCCCCACTAAGTATGACAGTAACTGTGGGTTTGTGTCTTTATGTTGAGATATGTTCTGTGTCTAGCTTGTTGAATTTTTATCATAAAGAGATGTTGAATTTTATCAAATGCTTTTTCTGTATCTGTTGAGATGATCATATGGTTTTTGTCCTTGATTCTATTGATAAATCATGTTTATTGATTTGTCCATGTTGAACCATCCTTGCATCCCTGAGATATTTCCCGCTTGATCATGGTGTATTATCTTTTTTGAAGTGCTATTGGATTCACTTTGCTAGTATTTTGGTGAGGATTTTTGTCTCTGTGTTCATCAGGGATATTGGCCTATAGTTTCCTTTTTTTGTTGTGTTCTTGTCTGGTTTTGGTATCAGGGTGATGCTGGCATCATAGAATGAGTTAGGGATAATTCTTTTCTCTTCAGTTTTCTAGAAGTTTGAGGAAAACTGGTGTTAGTTATTCTTTATAAGTTTGGTAGAGTGGCAGCAAAGCTATCCAGCTCCAAAGTTTTTCTTTGTTGGGAGACTTACTTGTTACTGGTTTTCTATTTAAGAAGTCTGGTTCTTAATAGCAAAAATGGAAGCCAGAAGACAGTAGCATAATAGCTTCAATTTAATAATAGAAAATAACTTTCAAACTATAATTCCATACTTACACAATATTTCTCAAGTATTAGGACAAAATTAAGAGATTTTTTAAAAAACCCAAATTTGAGCATTTAGTAATAGACCTTTACCAGAAGAAAATTCAAGGATGAACTTTAGGAAGAAAGAGAAGGTTCCAGAGAGGTAAAAAAGAATGATAAACACAGACACTGGTAAATGTGTGGATATCAATAAGCTAACATTAACCCTGTAAAATAATGATATTAATAAGTCTGTATTTGTGGAGGCAAAACAAAATAGGCCCAAAATACTGAACAAAAATAGCATGTAAGTTATTAGTGTTATGATTAGCAAAAACATATTTTATCCTTCTAGTATTGTTTGGGAGGAAGGTAAGGATGTTGATTAACTTTAGTCTTTATAAGAATATGCATCTTAAAACATCGGGGGTAAAGCAGGAGGGATAGAGAAAGAGAAGAATAATCAGTAGATCAGTAGAAACCTACAGTCAGTAATCTACAATAGGGATCTGTAGAAAATTAAGATGATAAAAATAAATTGAAACTTACCTTTAATCCCAACAAAGGTAAATGGACCACAATTCAGTTACAAGGTAAAGAATGTCAGATTGGATTTAAATAAAATTATGCCATTAAATGAGACATAAGGATACAAAAAATGTGCAAAGTCAAAGGATAGAAAAGCTGGTAACTTCAAAATAATTAAAGACAGACTTTACTGGAAAGTTATAATAATTCTAAACTTGTGTATATCTAATAACACAGTATCACAATATTTTAAGCAAAATGACAAATCTAGGAGAAAGTGACAAATCCATCATTATAGTGCAAAATTTGAACACATTGCTCTCAGTAAGTTTTGGATTAAGCAGACAAAAAGCAGTGGGATATAGGAAATTTGAACAGCGCAATTAGCATGCATTGTATAAAGAACATACAGAAACAGTTGGAGAATATGCATCTTTTGCTAGTACATAAGAAATATTAATAAAATTATCCACATGCTAGATCACAAATCTAGCTTTTACAAATTTTGGAAATTCAGTACCATATAGAACATATTCTCTGACAACAGTCCAATTGTGAGATATAAATATCTAAAACTAAAAAAATCCTCTGTATCATTCAGTGCTCAAATCAAAAAATCACTGTAGCCATTTTGAGCAGAAAAGGTCTTCATACTAGGAATCAGGTGACAACAAAATTGTTGGAAGGCATGGAGAATTGAACTTTAGGTGGGGTTTATGGAGATGGTACCCAGAACAATATCCCAAGGGCACTGCCTTGGACTCTGCCAGGGCAGGAGGGTGGGAACCAGGGCACTGTGCAGGTTTCCTGTGGCAGCTGTCCTGCCACTAGTAACTGTTGAGTTGAACAGGCCACTGGACCGTGATCCAGGCATCTCAGTCTGTTTGGGCTGCTATCACAAAGTACCTTAGATTGGGCAATTTGTAAACAATATAAATTTATTGCTCACAATTATGGAGGCTGGGAAACCCAAGATCAAAGCACCAGAAGAATGTGTGTCTGGTGAGGGCCTGTTTCGTAAGTGGTGCCTTCCCATTGTGTCCTCATATGGTGGAACCCTCTTTTCTTTTTATTTCTTTTTCTTTTTTTTCTTTTTTTTTTTTTTTTTTTGAGATGGGGGTCTCACTCTATTGCCTGGGCTGGAGTGCACTGGCATGATCACAGCTCACTGCAGCCTCAACCTCCTGGACTCAAGCTATCTTCTCACCTCAACCTCCCAAGTAGCTGGGACTACAGGAGCACACCACCACGCCCAGATAATTTTTGTATTTTTTGTAAAGACACGGTTTTACTGTGTTGCCCAGGCTGGTTTCGAACTCCTGGGCTCAAGTAATCCTCCTGCCTCAGCCTCCCAAAGTGCTGGGATTACAGGTGTGAGCTGCTGCGCCTGGCAGGCCTTTTTTAAGGGCACTAATCCCATCTGTGAGGGTGGAGTCCTTATGGCATAGTCACCTCCCAAAGACTCCCACCTCTGAACACTTGCTTTAGAGGATAGATATCAGTGTATGAGCTCAAGGGGATATGAACATTCAGGTCATAGCCCAGGGATCAGGAAGCAGCCCCTGCTGCCATCACAGCTGCTGCATACCCACAAAGCCAGTGCCTGCACATGAGAACTCTGAGTTCAGTGCTGCCACCATCAAAACCAACTCTTAACACTCAAAAAACCCAGAGAGACTAGACATGGGAGTGCTATGGAAGAAAAACAAAACATTCCATGACCTTGCCTATCAGCAGGAAGAGGGTGTTTACTTCTGTTCCTCCTTTCAAATCATGTGCAGGTGTGTCCAATAGAGGAACCTAATTCACATTCAGAACTGTAGCTGCGAGGTAGTCTGACATATGAAGTTTTTCACTTTTTGGACTCTGTAGTACTTCTGTAGTGTAGAAAGAGGTTTGTAGAAAAGAGGATAAATGCCAGTTTACCAAATCCATCACCCCTCATGGATCAAAGGAAAAAACTCTGATGTAAATATTTTTAAAGTTGAACAATAAAATACAACATATCAAAACTTGTGAGGTACAGCTAAAATGACACCCAGAAATGGATAGTTTAAGTGGTTATATCAGAAAAGAAAGGCTCAACATCAATGAGCTAAGATTCCAACTTAAAAAATGTAAGAATAAACCTGGCATATCATACCCAAAGAAAAAGAGCAGTTTAGAAATAATAAGAGTACAATATTGACATAGGAAAGAAAGACACAGTAGAAAAGATCAACAAAACCAAGAACTGGTTCATAGAAAAAAAGCAATAAAATAGACTTCAGGCAAAATTATCCCATAAAAAAGAGAAAAGATGTAAATAACAATGATAGGAATGAAAAGGGAAATAAAAACAACAGATGCGGCAGACATTACGATAGTAAAAGGAAATTATGAACAACTTTTTGCAAATAAATTGGAAGGCTTAGATTAAATTATTACGTTCTTAGAAAAACATAACTAAATTAACTTAAGAATAAGTAGAAAAATGAATAGTTTTATGATCTTAACCAAATTGGATCAGTTGTTAATATCATCCCTTGAAGACACCAAGTTCAGAAGGTTTTGTAGGTGACTTTCACCAAACTTAAAAAGAGTAGATAATTCTGCTTATAAGCAAACCCTTTCAGAGAACTTATTTTGAGAAGAGCTGGATTTTTAATAGAATTCTATTCTTAAATGTTGGCAATTATTTAAACATTTTTGTCAGTGCAGGCAAAACAAAATATGTCTGCAGGATGGTTTCAGCCCACAGTCTGACAGTTTGCAACCCCTGATCTAAACCTTACAAAGGAGAGCTGATCCAAATCATAGTGCAATTAAACTGAATGATTTAGGTCTAACATTAAGAAAATTTGCTGATGGAATTATGAGACACTGATATGCATTTCCAGAGATGGTTATGGAAATAGGCTCTGAAGGCTAAAAATTATAGCTGACTGAAGTACTCCTAATAAGACTCATGTGCAGTCTTGCCTGGAGGCAGAGGGATGGACCAGATGATCTTTCTGGGTTGTTTCATGGATTCTTCTGGTCTTTATAATAAATGCAGTTTTCTCAATGCATCCCTTCTGTGTTACCATCTGATCCAATAGTAAACAGTGATTTGATGCTTCCTCCAGACAATCTTGCTTCAGGAAAAAAGGATTAGAATATTTAGGCCCAATTTGGGGCTGAGAATCTTTCACAGCATACAGTTACTTACATGTCTTTGATTAGGCGAGTTAATATAGTGTAGTGATTAATAGCACAGACTTTGGATCCAAATTCTTTTAATTTGATCTTGCTTCCGTCACTTCATAGCTATATGGCTTTTCCTTGCCTTTGTTTCCTCAGTGGTGAAATGGGAATAAGACAGGATCCCTGTTTTAAAGGCATTCACACTCTAGTTGTGGGAGACGACAAAAAAAAAAAGTGCTGGGGGTGGTGGCTCACATCTGTACTCCCAGCACTTTGGGAGGCCGAGATGGGAGGATTGCTTGAGGCCAGGAGTTTGAGATCAACCTGGGTAACATTACAAAACCCCATCTCTACAAAAAATACAAAAATTAGGCAGGCATGGTGGTGTGTGCCTATAGTCCCAGCTATTTGGGAGGCTGAGGTGGGAGAATAGCTTGAGCCCTGAAGTGAGAGGAGGTTGAGGCTGCAGTGAGCCAAGACTGCATCACTGCACTCCAGCCTGGGCAACAGCAAAACTCCATCTCAAAAAAAAAAAACAAAGATGCATAGTATGTATCAGCTAGCAGACTATTTCCCCATCCTTGAATCTGGCCTTGGCCGTGTGATTGGTGTGGCTAATAGCATGGGGCAGAAGTGTTGGTCCTCTAGTCCTGAGTCTGAGTCTCAAGTGTTGATGTGTTTGCAGTTGCTTTCTTGCACTTCTGTTACTGCTATGACTAATTTGCTAATCCCCGGGGAATGGAAAGATAGATGGAGCCGAGCTACATTCAGCCTAGATTATTCAGTCCCTAGCTGCTTACGGAAGTATGAATGAGCCCAACAGAGACCAGCAGAACTGCCCAGCCCTGCCTAGACTAGCCACCTCCCCAGCTGACTGGCAGATGAAGGAGAATTAACAAATTCCTGTTATTTTAAGCCATGGAGTTCTGGGTGTTTTTTTTACACAGCCATAGCTCACTGACATAAACAGCTGAGATTTATCAAGGTCTACTTTGTGCCCAGGACTCTTCATTTTCACAACAGTTGTGGGGTAGGTACAGGGCATGCTAACTTAATTAAAATGTAATTAATGGAAATTTGATATAGTGCAATAAAGATATTAATAAAATCATGCTTTGTGTGCAAAGTTTGAAATGAGGCAAATTTCTATTATACATCTTGTCTCCTTCCATCGCTCCCCCACCCCCAACCAAATCTTGTCAAACATCATGGAACATCAAGGTTACATGACTGGTTGTAACCAAGGCTGACTGGCTGAGTGCATTGTAAATGGTGCCTGCTTGACAGCAGAAATGTTTGATATTCTTTGTCTGGATTAGCTTAAATTACTGCATTTTGTATAATGAGAAGTCTATACTGAATTTGTCATATAAAAAGAACAACTACTTTGGACCATCATTATTAGCTCCAATGAATAGATGAGGGAAGTGAGACGTAGAGAGGTTAAGATCATGTGGTTAGTAAATGGGTACTGCCTTCTAGGATGATGGACAATGCCAGAAGTTAGATAAATCCCAAATGCCTAAAATGGTTTTTCCTCATCACAGGACACAGTTTAGGAGTATCTAGTCGCTGCAGGGTATCTGACTTCAGGCTGAGAGGGTCCATCCAGGTTTACCAGACCATGTGCCCTTTGCTTTCTGTCTTCAGATTCTAGAATTTCTGGTGATTCAGGTATTGATTTTGCATATTCTCCCTGGCCTTTGATATTTTCAACCTTGTATTTAACACTACTAGTAATGTGATTGTTCTCTGCTCCCTGTGTCCATGACTTTTAATCATTTCCTACTTTATTAATGTGCTTTGCTAATTTGGATTAAATTTTAAAAAATCATCCATCTCTGTCTTTTCCATTTTTTTCAGCAGTGTTCTCACCTCTGCCCTCAGGCTCATAGAAACACCAACATGGCACATGTATACATATGTAACAAACCAGCACGTTGTGCACATGTACCCTAGAACTTAAAGTATAATTAAAAAACAAAACAAAACAAAACAAAAAAAGAAAAAAAGAAACTGGGCCTAAATGGGAATTAGGTCCTTCCCATGCTCTTAGTGGGCTTTCTTGGCTCTGGAATAAATTCCTGGCCCTTTGTTGCCCTCTAGTGGCCTCCTGAATTACTGCTTCATGTATTTGACGTGTTTAATCCACTGTATTGTGGAAGCACTTGTCGGGACCAACAGTTTTAAAGGATATAGTTCATAACTGCATTTCATCTCTCACTGGATCCAGCCTCCTTCATGATAGTAAGTTATGTGTTTGAGGAAAGCTTAGACATTTAAAGATTTGAGGCAAATTGTTAAAAGTTATTTCAGAGAACCCCAGGAAAGCTCTGCTGTAACGTTTTGACCTCCAGTTGAGCCCTGTGATAACAGATACTTTTCCTCTCAGTGTTAATGAGAAGCCAATGAATAAGTCAATCGACAAACATTTACTGAGCACCTATCAAGTACCACACACTCTTTTAGATGCTGGGACCTAGGTGGAAGAAAGTGTCAAGCTCTTGCGTTGCTTTTCAAAAACTATTCTGCTATTATCATTTAAAAAAGCTAACAACCAGCCCACTCACTTTACATGACTTACGTGAAGAGGAAAAGTTCATGTTACCTTTTCTAACCCCAGGTGAATCTACATCACTTTTTATAGTCCTGGCTTGGTTAGTTGTATTACGATCAGGCGAGTCATCAATAATGGGTTAAATAAAGTAAGATTTATGGTAACCAAATTTTTCATAACAAATGTACAATGAGCAAATTCAATTTTCTACAGCAAATAGTAAAACAAGTGTCATAGTCTCTGGGTTAAGGTTATGTAACAGTAAACCATGGCAGCTAAAATAGAATTTTGCAAGAATTCTTGTGGCAAATGAAGCACCCAGTTTTATGATCTGGCTTGAAAGGGCCTTTACTCCAACTTGGCTAAGATTCATCTTTTTGGTATCCTTGAGACTAGCTGGGCTTGCTATTCTCAAAGCATTTGTGGTGATAGTATTTTTATTTTTTTAAATCTTCTTAATGACCATTTTTGGAACATGTAGCTTCTGATTTCAAGTATAATCTTAAGACTGAAAAAACTCCTGTGGTTGGTAGCTTTCTATTTTTACATGCAATGCTGATGGCCAAAGTTGCTGTTGTTTAGGAGCTTGCCTTCTTGTAGGGGAGAGAGCCTGTGATCGGGTAAGTAAGTAAGCCCAGAGGAGCAATGCCTGGGTTAAAAGTCAGACTGGGCTAAATGTCACAGTTCTCTCTGGCTCTATCCCTAGATCTTTGGGCTTCCAAGGAGAATATTCAAAACATGACTTAATATAACACCTGCTGTGGTACTGCACCAGCTGTTAAATCTTCACAGGGTCTGTTGTCCCTGACTGGCTTGACCTGGCCCTGGGCCCTGGCGGGATTGGAAATGTCCTCCTGACTGGTGTTAGTTGGGGGTCACTTCCTCACGCCATGCTGAAGGCATGCGACCTCCCCTGCAGGAGTCAGTGCTTAGCACAAGTCTCCTTCTAAAAGGTCAGCGCCTTTTGAGGAGTTTCCCTCTGTCTGTGTGGAAAAGGGTGGAGGGGGAGTTTGTGGAGATACTGAACAGCTACTTTAGGTAGTCTCCCTCCCTCAGGCCCCTCCCATGAAGAGCGCCATGCAGTGAAGCAGGTCCAGGTTTTGTGGTTGATACGTTTTGGCTCTATGTCTCCACCCAAATCTCATGTTCAATTGTAATTCTCAGTGTTAAGAGGTGGGGCCGGGTGGGAGGTGATGGGATCATGGGGGTGTTTCTTATGAATGGTTTAGCACCATCCTCTTGGTACTGTCGTAATGATTGTACTGTCGAGTTCTTGTAGGATCTGGTTGTTTAAAAGTGTGTGGCACCTCCTGCCTTGCTCTCTCTTGCTCCTGCTTCCGTCATGAGAAACGCCTGCTCCCCCTTCACCTTCTGCCATGATCAGAAGCTTCCTGAGGCCTCCCCAGAAGCAGAAACCTCTATGCTTCCTGTACATCCTGCAGAACCATGAGCCAGTTAAACCACTTTTCTTATAAATTACCCAGTCTCAAGTATTTCTTTATAGCAATGCGATAACGGACCATTAGTCTGGTGGGGCCTGAAGGTTGACATAATTGTGTATATGTGAGTGGTCTTTAAGCAAGAGAGCCCAAAATTTGGAATAAAAACTAGATACAAAAAGGAACATTTATTTAGAATGAGAAAGATGTCATCAGAAATTAAATTTTTTAAGCTAACTAATGCTAGAAATGTCACAAAATTGGGTCGCCTTTCTTGGTGGCTAGGAGGAATGGACTTGAAAGAGAGGGCTGGCGGTTGGAGAATTAGCAATGCCAGAGAAAGGTGAGAGTTCTAGAGGCCCCATGAGTGAGCCAGGGGCCTAAGAGTGGCTGTGAGAGGAACAAGTTCCCTTCAACTTTTGGAGCACTGGTCCTCAACTGGAAGGAGCATCAGCTGGAAACTGGTTCAAAATGCAGATTCTAGGTCCTCACCCCAGACCAAGTGAATCAGAAACTCAGGGATGGGGTCCAGCCATCTGTGTTTCAACAAGCCCCCCAGATGATTTAGAAGCATACTCAAGTTTGACAACCCCTGATGGAGAGGAGAGTGGAACCCTATTATGCATGTGAGCATCTCCTGGTAAAAATATAATTACTGGCCAGGCATGGTAGCTCATAATTGTAATCTCAACACTTTGGGAGGCCAGGGTGGGAGGATCACTTAAGCCCAGGAGTGCAAGATCAGCCTGGGCAACATAGACCCTGTTTCTACAAAAAAGAAAAAAATTTAGCTGGATATGGTGGGGCACACCTGTGGTCCCAGCTACTCAAGAGACTGAGGTGGGAGAATGGCTTGAGCCTAGGAGGTCGAGGCTACAGCAAGCCGAGATCGTGCCACTGCACTCGAGCCTGGGCAACAGAATGAGACCCTGTCTCAAAAGAGTGGCTGAATTTTTTTTTTTTAAATAATGTATTTTATGAGGTGAGTGTAGTGGTGCCCTCAGCTGAGGTAGGAGGCTGAGGTAGGAGAATCGTTTGAGCCCAGGAGTTTGTGGCTGCAATGTGCTATGATTGCACCCATGAATAGCCACTGCACTCTAGCCTGGGCAATGTAGTAAGATCCGGTATTTAAAAATATATCCAGATACACACACACACACGCATACACACACACACACACACACACACACACACACACACATATTTAGGCAATACATACACAGATGATATCTTTCATAAAGCAAACCAACTCATCAGCTTTTATGTCATGGTTGAGTGTCTGAGAGATAAGTGATACCATCCACCATGATTGGGTGCTAAAGAGAATACATTTTAAGGCTGGGTGTAGAAGGGAAAATTCTCAAATCTCAGTATTCTCCACAGTATAGTTTATTAGCCAGAGACACATGGTAGGTTGTTTTTCTGCTAAATTTATGCAAGTGATTTTTAAAATTTTGCATCATTTACAAACAACCACAACAACATCGAATTCAGGGTAGAAATTTATTTTATTGTTTGCCATTAACTGAGCTAACCTATTTTTCTTTTAACTTTCCATTTTTTCCAGCTTTTCCTTCTGTGTTCATGGTTGGGGTGTTAATAGCATGTCTAAACTAATTGCATTCCTGATGGTCTAATTCTAGTCACTGTCATTTTTGGCAGGAAAATTTTGAGTTTGGCATGTTCTCACACTGCACACAGGCATGCTAAATTAGCTGAGAAGGATCTGAGAATGCTAGATTTTTATAACCAGGCAGAATAAGTCCAAAAATACCATCAAGGATTGTACAGAACAGTTAAGAATTCTGCTTGGTAGGCACTGGGCATAGAGCTGCCAAAACAACAAAACAAAACAATAAAACCTAGAAAAGAATTGCATCTACTCCAGGGAAAGCTTGTCTGATGACCTCTCTTGCCACTCTGGTGTTACTGGTGTGGGCTGTCAAGATGCATATTAACGTTTTAGTGAAGAGGTCTTTGGGCTACACATGACATGACAGAAACCCAACTTGAACTGATTCTTACAAGGAGAGAATATATCACCTCTCACAACTGAGAAGACCAGGAGGAATCAGGCATGGCTGGCTCCAGGGGCTCAAATGATACCGTGTTAGGCAGTCTCTCAAATGGCTCTCAATGATCCTGGCCTCCTGGTACTCATGCCCTATGTAATCCCTTCCCCTTGAGTGTAGTTGGACCTAAAATTTGCTTCTAACAAATAGAATACAATAAAAATGATGGGATGTCATTTCTGAGATTAGGTTGCAGAGGGACTGTGACCTGGGCCTTGCATGCCATTGCTTGCTCTTCTCACAGAGCCCTCCATCTGCAGGAATCAAGTTGTCATGTTGGGAGTAGTCCTATGGAGAGGCCCCGGTGGCAAGAAACTGATGTCTCCAGCTCTCAGCAAGAACCCGAGGCCCGCCAACGCTCACGTGAATGAGCTCAGATACAGGTGTGCTCTGAAACCTGCTGCCAGGTGAGTGCAGTTCTTCCCTCAGGGAGCCCTGAGATGATTGCCGCCTCTGGGGAGACCTTGAATCAGAACCGCCCAGCTAAGCTGCTTCTGCATTTCTGACCCACAGCACAGGTGAGATAGTAAACATGTTGCTTTAAGTGGCTTCTTTTTGGGGGTAATTCATTAGTCACACTCGGTAACCAGCACCAATGCCATCTACACGTGGTCCCTCTCCATCTCCCCCAGAGCTTTCCTCTGTGTGGCCTTCATGACCAGGCAGAGATGGCAAAACAGTGGCCGGGAACTCCAGACTCATGGCCTAGCTCCCTCAAATAGTGACTTTCTCCTTTGCAGTAGATAAGGAAAATATCCTGGGATTGAGTCTCATGAAACTGACTTGGGTTGCTTTCTGCTGGAGCCCTTAGCATTGATTTTCCTTTGTGTTGTTCCCTCTGTCAGTTTGGAAACGTGAAAGATAACCAGAAAGTTCCATGTCAGTCTTTGTGGCCTCCCCGCTTTCAGCCTCCCTGAGTTCTAGCCTAGGCCAAAAGTGACACTGGAGTTTCTTCTGCTTTTTTTTTTTTTCTCCATTGGTGAAGCTTGACAAAAATCGAGGTGGTGGGACAGAGAAGGTACAGACAACTTAGATGAGGCAGTGGTAGGTGCCTCTGCCGCTAAAGAGTGCTATTGTTAATTTATTTATTGACCATTAATAGTTATTAGTGACTACTAAAGTGTTTGTAGTTTTAATTTTTATTTTCTGTCTTTATGACCAAGCATTGATTAGTTTCTATAAGCCTCCTGGGCCCAGTGATTGGCTCAACTGCTGAAATTATACCATATAGTTATATAAAAATGTACCAAGCGTTTAGTGGCTGCTGCAGAGCTCTGTTCCCAGTGGGGCTCACGGCTGCAGCATTCATCCTGAGTTTTGCCTTCCCCCCTGTAGTTGGGAGTGGAGGAATGTCATATGCAAAGGCCAGGGCTATAGATTTAGGGACGTGGGTTTGAGTCCTGGTTAGAGTGTTGCCTTGGCCTTTCTGAGCTGTAGTCTCTTTTTATGTAAAACGAGGATTTTAGTGCCTGCCTCATAGAGCTGTTATAACTATTAAATGACACAAAACTTATGCTGTTGTTTATATTTATTTACTCCTGGAGCATACTAAATGTTTTATACATTGTCCATAGAAATAATGTTTTAATGTCCCTCTTAAAATGCAGAAACTGGCTGGACACAGTGGCTCACGCCTGTAATCCCAGCACTTTGGGAGGCTGAGGCAGGCAGATCACAGGTCAAGAGATCAAGACCAGCCTGGCCAATATGGTGAAACCCTGTCTCTAGTAAAAATACGAAAATTAGCTGGGTGTGGTGTCACGCGCGGTTGTCCCAGCTACTCAGGAGGCTGAGGCAGGAGAATTGCTTGAACCTGGAAGGCAGAGGTTGCAGTGAGCCAAGATTGTGCCCCTGCACTCCAGCCTGGTGACCATCTCCAAAAAAAAAAAGGCAGAAACCAAATCTGAACAGACACCTCATATAATGATGCAATTACTTCAACAACTTCTGAAGTCTTCTAATGACATAGCTTAGTCTGCTATAGATTTTTATTTTTACTTTTTGGTAGACACATATATTGTTGACTTAAGTTGATCTTTTAATGAGTGAAAAACCCTCCCAGTTCTTTTTTACATGGACTGTTGACAAACCTCATATCTGACTCTGCACTCGTCCCAGTGAGTATTTGTACTCAAACACTTGGCTTTACATTGATGCCTATGACACTCGTTTTGTTGTTTGTGGACATATTCATTTTATCTGCCTGGTCTTTTTGAATTTTTTTTTTTTTTTGCCTTTGCCCAGTAAATCAGTTGGATGTGCACTATGCTGGATGAATAATTTGACCATTTCATGACCAGGCCATCCATCTTGTCAGTTGAGACATTGCAAGATCTAGTCCAGAGACCCTTGGCACAGCAGTAGAGACCCCTTTTGGCTCACACTTGCTGAATGATCAATCTGTACTTTCTTTTTCTAGCCAGCTATGGATGCTCCTAATCGTTCTAATCTTCAACCCACATAGCTCCGTATTCCCCACCTGGATGCCATGAAAGCCTTTTCTAAATGCTTTGTTAAAATTCACAGCCTGTGTCTACATTATTATAATTATCATGAAAAGAAAACAGGCCAGGAGCAGTGGCTCACGTCTGTAATACTCGCATTTTGGGAGGCCAAGGTGGACAGATCGTTTGAGGTCAGGAGTTCAGGACCAGTCTGGCCAATATAATGAAACCCCATCTCTACTAAAAATACAAGAATTAGCTGGGCATGGTGGTGCATGCCTGTAATCCCAGCTACTTGGGAGGCTGAGGCAGGAGAATCACTTGAACTAGGGAGGCGGAGGTTGCAGTGAGCTGAGCTCACTCCACTGCACTCCAGCCCGGGTGACAGAGGGAAGCTCTGTCTCCAAAAGAAAACAAAACAAAAAAGAAAACAAAAGGTCATTCTATATCATCAGCTGTCCCTTTGTTGAGCAGAAGTTTCAAGAGGCAGGTTCCTTTATTACTTGTGAATGATGCTATTGCTACCATGTAAGAGTTTCTGCTTTTCCACATTTTTGCCAATAGTTGGTATTATCAGATTTTTTAAATCAATTTTTCTGAGGGTGGAATGGTATCTTACTGTTTTTGTAATTAGAAATTCCTCCTCACTAGTGAAATAGAGCATGTTTTATATTCATTGACAATTTGGGTTTTCTTTTATATAACTTGCCTGTTTATATTCTTTGCTCATTTTTTTGAACTTTCATTTTAAACTTGATATATCTTGATATTTCTAGATATGTGCACATATAGAGGGCTAGTATTTTGTTTTTAACAACTGCAGAATGTTACATTTTATGGATATAGCATGATTTATTTAACCATATTCTTCTAATATTTAGTTTTTTTCCTAGTTTTTGTTTCCTACTATAAACATCACCTTACTTGATATCATTTGGCCAGTATATCCACAGATAGGTTCCATTCCAGGAGAGAAATTGTAGATTGTTTTTAAAGTTTGTGCATTTTATATTTTAAGCGATATTATTAAATAGCTTTCCAAAAATGTTGCACCAATTTACACTCTTTCCCCAACAAGTATCTCATCTGTTGTGATGTTGTGTCAGGACAGGGCTATGTATGTTCTTCAACTGATTAGGCCATTTGTACAACATGCCTGCGGCATTGTCTTCACTTCTCTCTTTTTTTTTTTTTTCCAAGAGAGCTCGCTCCATGGTACAATCATCGTCTCTTGCCTAGCTTTCCACAGGATTCTGGGGGAGAATGTATTTTCACTTAGCAAGTATCTGCTCTCCCTCCCCATACCCCCGCCACCCCTTTATGGGAAGAGCATATTATCCCACTGATGTTGGGTGGCCATGTGACTTCCTTCAGACATCAGAGTGTAAATGAATGAGACATGAGCAGAGGCTTTACGTATGCTTGTATGGCTTAGCTTCCCTCCTGTGCAACTGCCATTTTCCATGAGAAGAGCATGCCCAGGGTGGTTCTGGTTCAGAGCGAGAGACAGAGGGAGCCTGACCCACAGCCTAAAGCAGTCACACCAGCCAACCCACTGATCCGTGAGTGAGAAATACATGCTTTTATTGTACTTGCCAAGATTTTTGGGTTTGGGTTGTTACATGGCATGATTGCAACAATTGTTGACTAATATAAGCTTCTCACATTTATATTTTTAAAATGCTATATACTTGGAAACATATATATATTTTTACAGAAGTGCATAGCATATTTATGATTGTGTTACACAGGTTTTCCTGCTGTCTTTATTTGTCTTTTCCTTATTAGATTGGTTATCCCCTCTTTTATTTTCCCTTATCCTACCTAAAGAAGTCTCCTTTCTTTTCCAAGTAATCCATGTTAACAGCCTACTATGCAGCCATCTATATTTTCTCCATATTATATACTTATATACAATAATATGAATGCATATATGCAGGACACTCCTCATATGACCTTTGCTCATTTCTCCATTGCATTTTTTATATCCTTGTCAATATGTAGAACCTTTTTTTGCATATTGTAGGTATGAATCCTGTGCCTACATTGAAGTACATTTTTTCTTAATCTACTATATGTCTATTGTTTTGGCGCAGGTTATCACTGACCTAGCAAATGCTATCATGAGTTTAGGAGTGTGCTGCATACATGCATATGCATACATTCAAAATATGTAGCAAATATGTATTGGCTGCAGTATGCACAGTACCAATCAAACACAGTGAACACTTGCTAAAATGTCCAATATGGTTTTATCAGTGTACACTGGCTGAATGCCAGCCCTGAACACACACATACACAATAGAAATTTCTGTCATTATTTTGTTCTACAGAAATGGAGCAATATTATGAACATTTTTGCCCTATATTTTTAATTATTGTTTTCCACACAATACCTCATTCCTTAAATTTCAACTCCAATATGGCTCTATTCATTCCATTTAATTGCTGTATAAAGCCGTATTGAATGGGCTAGATGTATCAGTGTTTATTCAACAGTATCCTATTAATGGCCTTTTTCTTTGTACTGGTGTTTTTGCTACTGGGAAGAATGCTGCAATTAGCATTCTTGAGCAAATATTGATGTGCCTGGTGCTTTTATCTTGAGAGCATCAAGTCCCCGGAATGGAACAGGTGGATTGATTGAGTGGTAACTTTTGTTAGATGACGTCAGATAGTTTTTCAAAGTTCAGTAACAATTTACACTTTTTACCATCAAGATTTAAAGAAATCCTTTCCCCTACATCCCACTCAGCTATAAGTAAGTGGCTTTCTGATTTTCGCCAGTAAGTATAGGTATACAATAATGATCTGCATTTCCCAAACTGCTAGTGAGCTGAACACTTTTTCATGTCTTGGCTACTTGGATCTTCTCTCCATGTCTTTGCTCATTTCTCCATGGCATTTTTTATGTCCTTATCAATATGTAGAACCTTTTTTTGTGTATTGTAGGTATGGATCTTATGCCTACATTGAAATACTTTTTTTCTTAATCTACTATATATGTCTATTGTTTTGGCGCAGGTTATCACTGCCCTAGCAAATGCTATCATGAGTTTGGGAATGTGCTGCATCTTTCTCATGTCTTTCTTTATATCTCTCTCTCCCTTCCCTCCCTCCCTCCTCCCCCCTTTCCTCTTCTTCCCCATTTCTCTCTCTCTCTCTGTGCCTGTTTTCCTTCCTTTCTCTGTCTTAGGATCTCCTTTTTTCTACCTCCTGCTTTGTCTGCTTCCTTTCATCTACTCCTTACCTCCTTGCTTCTCCAGCTCCATGGGAATACTCATTTTCAGTGCAGAGAGCACTGTGTTTTTCTGCTTGTGTCACTTACAAAACCAAGTCAGACCGAAGAGGTATTGTGGAGCAGCCCAGTAAGGGGTTAAAGCCGTGTGTTTTCAAAATCGGCTGAATGTAAATTTCTCTGGGAAGGTTTTTCTTTTTATATGAATCCCTCAGACCCATCCTCAGAGATTTTGATTCTGTAGGTCTAGATGGGTGTCAGTGGGTATTTATTTCCAAATCTATCCAGGTAATTACAGTACCTGGCCATCTGTGGGTGAGTGCTGGCTCAGGGAAGTTGGACAAGTGCTCCCCAATGTGGGGGTAGCTTGCTTGGGTGACTGGACAAGACAGGCCATTGCAGTCTTAGATAATTGGCTTCCACAACCACCCAGCTCAGCACAAGACAGCAGGGAGGGGTTCCAGTGGAGTAGAGACATTAGTGAAGTCGTGGTCTACTGGCCCGATTCTGCATCTCAAATGGCAGCTTTGCATGAATGCAGCCGCAGTGTGGCAAATGGGCACAGGGGGGCAGTGTGGCCCCACGTGTCTCCGAAGCCCTCTGATCCTGCATGAGGCCTGACCCGGGCTGGGACCCAGGCTCCAGGAAAGCTGTGAGCTGGTGAAGGGCTCTCCCACTGCCTTCTTCCCCTTCCACTCTTAGTCCCTGTCCCACAGAACCTGGCTTTCAGATGATGAAAGTTCATCCACCATTTACTGAGCATGAATTATCTCATGTCGAACACTGTCCTGGGTTATTTCATTTAATCTTCATAATAATCCAAGAAAGGCATATGATTTCCACCCTACACAGAGGAAGCTGCAGTTTGGGGAAGTTAATTAGTTTCTCAGTGATGGCAGAGCCAGGATTAAGACCAAAGCCTGTTTGACTCCAACCCCAGTTGAGTGGAATTCTTTGCATTCAGTAACTGCTGCTTAATACAGGTAACGATTAGTTGATTCTGAATATATTAGGTACTAATTTACCAGTTAATTTATTCATGCACGCTGATTATTTCCCCTTCCTTCCTTCTTTAAAGGGATCAGTAAGAATAACCGAGTTAGCTAAGAAAGCTCAAAGCCGGAGGTCTGTTTGGATTTTAACAGGAGTCTCTGAAGAAACAAAGAATGAAATAGCTGATGGTGAAATAGTGGCCATGGGGTTGCCTTCTCCGTTCAACTAGGCCAGGGTATCACACTGACAGTCTGCAGACCGAATGCAGGATTTTATTTGGCTAACATGATGTTATTTAAAAATCTAAATTCCAGTGGTTTTGTTGTTTATTTAGAGACAGAGTCTCCTTCTGTTGCCCAGGCTATTCCAGTGGTTTTAGGTGGGACGTCTGCTTTTCAGTTTATCACAATCCCACCCTTCCCCTTTCTGTACATCTTTCTGCTTTGCTCGTTGATGCTACCTGCCTGACATCCGCTAACAGCAGTGCCGAGCTGATGGGTCCTGTCACACTCCTGCAAGATGAGAACTGGCTTTGGGCCCTGCTCCGTCTCTTTCCCTTGCTCCACTTCCCTCCCAGGTGCTTCCCTCCCAGGTGCCATCATTGGCCCTCACACCTGTGATGGGTGCGTCAGTCAGTCTGCTCTGCTGCTTCTAGCACCCAGATCAGTCCCAGGTTCACCAGGGCTAAATTTAACCTGCAGCTGCTTCATCAGATGCTCGGGTATTTTCAGCCCCAGGAGCCTCGAGTGGCTGAGCTGGAAGTAGCTGAGGGCTGCTGGCCAGGGCTTACGTCCAGTGTTGTGGATTGAAATTAGCATCCAGGTTGGTCCAAGGTCTTGGCTACCCCCGACACTGTGCTTCCATTTTTCTTAACTGAAGATGAGGAGAAGAGAGAAGGCAAGAACCGACAGAGAATAAGACAACACAAAATAGACCCTGGGATCCCTCTGAATTTCCTCCATCATTCCTCCCTTCTCCACAGCCAGGAATGCCCCTCTGGTTGGTGGCCTAGCAGAGGGTACAGTCTGCATCACACAGTGAAGGGCTGCCAGCCGGCCTGTTCTCTCCTGAGGCACTGTTTTGGGGAGCCGCCAGCCTTGCTCTGAGCTCTAGCGTTCTTCATGTGTCTGTCATTCAGTGTCCTTTCCTGACCTGGGCATTCACCGACAGGACTATGTTGGCCCATGACCTCTGAAAGTTTCCTGCTGATGTGTGCTGTGGAGTCAATAGTCCCTCTGGCCAAGTAAGCAGATGCATGTGCAGAACTGCAGGCTGTCAGTGGCATTTACAAAGAGAAGAGGAATGTGGGTCCAGAGATGGGGCGGGTGGCCTTGAGGGGAGGGGAGGAGAGGAGATGCATGTGCAGGGGGGGTTGCAGCCCCTAGGTCCTGGGGCCCTGGGATGGAGGAGGTGCCTGCCTGGGCATGAACCATCCTGCCTATCCTCAGCTGGTGTCCTTGGCAACAGGCTGTCAGCCATCATCAAACCTCCTGTGAAGCCAAGTGAAGCAAAGTCCTCCCTTTCTCCCTAAATCCTACATGTCCAACGCAGGAGATGTTCCCCTGACTACTTCTTTAGTAGATGCCCCAGTGGGTGGCAGCTCTAGCCCACGGCTCCAACAGTAGAAGGGCTGTAGGGATCCTTTGTTTGGATCTGCTCATGTTACAGACAGGCAAGCTGTAGCCCTCAGAGGTTGTAAGTTTCATGGCTGGAACCCTGACCTCCTGTTATGAGTCCTCAGCACCCTTCTCTCTTTCACACCAATATTCACAATACCTAACAATCAGGATTCTGTACCAGGCACTATTTCATTTTATTTGTTTGAGATAGGGCCTCGCTCTGTCACGCAGGCTGGAGTGTGGTGGCATGATCATGGCTCACTTCAGCCTCAACTTCCCTGGGCTCAATCGATCCTCCTGCTTCAGCCTTCTGGGTGGCTGGGATTAGAGGCACATGCCACTATGCCTGGCTAATTTTCCATTTTTTGTAGAGACGAGGTCCTGCTATGTTGCCAGGGTGGGCTCCAACTCCTGGGTGCAAGCGATCCCTGCCTTGACCTCCCAAAGGACTGAAATTATAGGCGTGAGCCACTGTGCGGGGCCCACCAGGCACTATTGTAAACACTTCTCAGGTGTTAACTCATTTAGACCTTGCACCCACCCTGTGTGAGGTAGGCACTGCTACCATCCCCATTTCACAGATGAGGACGCTGAGACTCAGGTAAGTGACTTGCTCAAGGTCCTGCAGGAATTGAAGCTGGGTGTTCTGGCTCCAGAGCCCAAGTTCTTCACTACTGTGCATACTGCCTCTCACAGGACTTCCTGGGACTGCCTATTTCATGTCCATCTCCTGCACCAGATTGTAAACCACTTGATGAAAAGCATTCTGTTTTAGTCCCCCTGGGGTCCCCCAGATTACGCCAGAGCTCAACACAGTGGAAGCTCAAGCAAATGTTGGTTGAATGAAAGTATGAATGAATGGAAGAAGAAAAGCATCAGTTAAACCATTGTTCCTTACCCTGCGTTTCTTGGAACCAATGTCTCTGAGAGCTTCCTCAGTATAGGGTGGGACATTTTGGCCTCTGGGGAGAACCCAGCTGGGTATGAAAGCAGCCCTTCCCTGGGTGGGACCCTCCTGGCTTCTCACTCCACCTGTGTGACGATGAAGCGGGAGTGCTGCATGTTTTCTTCTGCAGAGCAAACACCTGGGTTGTTTTGGCAACTGTCCTGTAGACTGAGGAGCACGCGGAGCATGTGGAGTGTCCAGCTGACTCCTGTGACTGTGGCAGCAGCGTCACCTCTGTGTGGGGCCAGAGGCAGTGAGGGCTCCCTCTTCTGTGCCTCAGCCGCTGTGTTCTTGAGGCTCAGACCCACAAAGGTCTCTGAGTATCCACTTTTCTGAGGCTAATGCAGGGGGAGGGACCCAATGTGGATAGGGGTAAGGTTGGGGTGGGGTGAGGGGTGCCGAGTAGATGGAGCTTGCACTGGGCCCTGGGAAACATACTGAGAGTCAGAGATTTGCATGCAGCTGGATTGCATGTGGACTGGGGAAGCCCCGTGGGGAGTCACGGTGGCTGTTCAGAGGTCCTGAATCGAGGCAGTGGGTCTGAGCTTTACACCCTCTTCATCCACCAGTTATGGGGACATAGTGGCTGCCTCAGGGATGGGAGCAGACCTTGGGCAAGTAGCTCCTTAATTAGAAGCAGCCTTCCTAGAAAGGAGGATTTGTGAGCCATCAGCAAGCAACACTTGGGCCAGGGTGGTGGCTCATGCCTGTAATCCCAGCACTTTGGGAGGTCAAGGAGGGAGGATTGCTTGAACCCAGGAATTTGAGGTTGCAATGAGCTGTGATCACCCCACTACACTATAGCCTGGGCAGCAGAGTGAGACCCTGTCTCTAATTAATAAGCAACACTCCCCATTGTCGGGGAATGAGGTGCTAAGTCTTAAAGAAGGATCTGGGGAGGTACCACAACATCTGTCAGACACATTCACCTGGAAGACAACAAGAAACAGCTATGGCTGTTTCTTCAGCCCATGGCTGTTTCTCTTGTCATCTTCCAGGTGAGTGTATCTGGCAGTGGATGTTGTGGTGACATCCAGGTGAGTGTATCTGGCAGTGGATGTTGTGGTGACTTCCAGGTGAGTGTGTCTGGCAGTGGATGTCATGGTGACAGCAAGAGAAGCAGCCCTGGACTGAAGCCATGCTGAGAAGCAGCAACAACAGGAGAAACAATGGTTCTGAGTGCCAGAATCACCACTTAGCAGCAGCACCTCCTGGGAATTTGTTAGAAATACACATTCTCAGCCCCATGTCAGATCCGGTCAGGAACTCTGGGGATGGGGCCCAGGAATCTGTATCTTAACAAGCCCTCAAGATGATTGTGATGCAAGCCAAAGTTTGAGAACCACAGTTCTAGACTACCCCATTGGCAGGACTGATAGAAGACTTCAAAGAGTATTTATTGAGTTCACATATTTTGTAGAAGGTGGCATTCAAGGTGTGTTGCAGATTGAATACAACCCTTCTCTCCCTCTTCCTCACCCTGATGGAAACTCTGGACCAAGTATGAGAACCTTAAAGAGCAACAAAGTACATGGAGCCAATCATTGCTTTGGCCCAAATCCTACATCCACAGGAAAAGGGAACAGAAGATATATTTTTATCCAAGATTTGTCACACCTGTGGGCCTCCAAAGATCAGGAAAATAAGACATTAGTACTCTCCAATCTTTTTCAAGTTGTAATATGCTAATAACTGATGGGTTAAATTACAAATCATGATCTGTCCCCAAAGACTCTCAATACACATAACTACTTAGAAACAGCAATTAGCCTTGGAAATTAATGGTTAAAACCAACACAATGTATCACTAAACTATGTCCTCAGAGCAAGTAGTGGTGTTTGAAGAACCTCCCAGTAGGAGAAAACACTTGTGAAAAAGTTAGTTTAGGTAGGCTAATTTAAAAACCAGCATAGGCCGTCTTTTGGATCACTGTTTATGTAAAATCATGTTAGTAAGTATCTTAAGTTTTAACTCCTATGTATTCAAGACAAACGGTTAATTTATTAAATTTTAATTTTTCTGAATCAGAAGTTGACACTTAGATCATCTTTTTTGGTTGCTTTAATTAACATGCTTCTACTTTCCGTTGCTTTGTGGTTGCATGGTATCAGAAGCCACTCCTTTATTTTCAACTTCTTAAAATCACTTTGTTTTACATTTCATTTTTGCATATAGTACATAGCTGGATTTGTTTTTAAGCCAACCTGACAGTCTGTTTTTTAATGGGTTAATTCAGTTTGTTTATATTTAGTGACAACTGGTAATACAGTTGACCCTTGAACAACACGGATATGAACTGGGAGACTCTACTAATACGCAGATTCAACAAAACTCGGATTGAAAATACAGTATGCCCTGGATGTGAAACCCACTTGAACAGAGGGCTGACTTTTCACATAGGCAGGTTCCACAGGGCTGACTTCGGGACTTGGGAATGAGCAGATTTGGGCATCTGAAACCAAAACCCCAAGTGTAACAAAGGATAACTATACTCACTTTCCTTCTGCCAACTTAAGTATGTTTACTGTTTGTTCTATTTTTTTATTTTCTATTTTTTTTGAGATGGAGTCTCGCTCTGTCACCCAGACTGGAGTGCAGCGACACGATCTTGGCTCACTGCAATCTCCACCTCCTGGGTTCAAGCGATTCTCCTGGCTCAGCCTCCTGAGTAGCTGGAATTAAAGGTGCGTGCCACCATGCCTGGCTAATTTTTGTATTTTTATTAGAGATGGGGTTTCACTGTGTTGGCCAGGCTGTTCTCAAACTCCTCCTTACCTCAGGTGATCCCCCCACCTCAGCCTCCCAAAGTGCTGGGATTACAGGCGTGAGCCACAGCGCCCGGCCTGTTGTTCGTTTTGTTTTGCTGGTTCCTCTTTATCCCTTTTCTTATGGTTTGGTTAAGTTACCATTTAGTCCCTTTTTCCCTGTTGTTAATTTTTAGCAGCTTCATTGAGGTATAATTGACATGTACAATAAACTGCACATTTTAGAGTATGCAAGTTGGTAAGTTTTGACATATGTACAGGTCCTAAAACAGTCACCAAAATTCAGGTGATGAACATATTTATCATCCTTAAAAGTTTCCTAGTGCCCTTTTGTAGTTTCTTCCTCCCATCAACTTTCTGTTACAGTTTGTACTTTAAAGAATTTTATATAAATGGAATCATACAGTATGTGTATGTTTTTGTTTGGCTTCCTTCAGTCAGCATTCTTCTGTTTTTGAGATTATAAGTTGTGTGCCAGTAGCTTCTTTGTTTTTATTGCTGAGTAGTATTCCATTGTATGGATATGCCATAGTTGACATTCGCCTGTTAGATCCATGGTATGGGTATGCCATAGTTGGCGTTCATTTACCTGTTGATGAACATTTAAGTGGTTTCCAGTTTGGTGCTATTACAAATAATGCTGCTATGAACGCTCATGTGTAGATCTTTGTGTGGATGTACGTTTTCATTTATCTTGGCTAAATACCTACAGTTGGAATGTCTGGACCAAACAGTAGGACTATGTTTAACATATTATGAAATGTTCATATTGTTTTTATTTTTTTTTAATTTTAATTTCTTATTTTTTTGAGAAGGAGTCTCTGTTGCCCAGGCTGGAGTGCAGTGGCACGATCTCAGCTCGCTGTAACCTCTGCCCCTCGGGGGTCAAGCAATTCCCCTGCTTCAGCCTCCTGAGTAGCTGGGACTACAGGTGCCTGCCACCGCACCCGGCTAATTTTTGTATTTTTAGTAGAGATAGATTTCACCATCTTGGCCAGACTGGTCTTGAACTGCTGAACTCATGATCCACCTGCCTCAGCCTCCCAAAGTGCTGGGATTACGGGCGTGAGCCACTGTGCCCAGCCTCATACTATTTTTAAAGTCATCGTTCCACAGATAGCGGGTCTGTAAAATGACCCACTATCAGTGTATGATAATTCAGTTTATTCATGCGTCTCCAACCTTAGTATGTTTAGTCTTTTTAATTTAAGCACTCTAATAGGTGTGTCAAACCTAAATAACAGAGAAGGAGATGCTGAAAGAAAGATTTATTCAGGAATGGGCATTGAAATGGGAATATCTGTGGGCATATTGAGGAAGATAAAGGAAGGCAAAAGTTTTTAAAGGTAAAACAAAGAGGATTATGTAAGTTGTTTTCCGACAATTATCCTTGGCCACTAGGACCAACAGCAAGGTGGCATTGATGCAATTGCTAGGCAGATATCCTTGTAGAAGTAGTTTTTTGTAAGGTAGTGGCAGCCTTTGTGCAAGGTTGTGGTTTTTGCAGAGTCTTTTGTGATAGTTCCTGTTATCAGGCATACGTGCATGAAAGCCCTTCCTTCATGGCCTTCCCTAGCTCCATTTGTCAGGGTTTTGACAGAAGTGACTCCATTTTGATTCTGACAACTTTTGCGGATCTATGATGGTATCTGATTGTGGTTTGAATTTGCATTTCTCTAATGTAATGATGTTGAGAATGTTTTAAAGGTTTATTTGCCATCTGTATATCTTATTTGGTGAAATGTGTTTTCAAATCTGCCCATTTTTAATAGTTGTTTGTATCTTTTTTTATTGTTTGTCTCTTATTACTGGGTTTGAGAGTTCATTATATATTTTGGATAAGATTCATTTATCAGACATACAATTTGTAAATATTTTCTCCCGATTTCTGGCCTTTCATTCTTAACAGTATCTTTCAAAGCGCAGAAATTTTTGTCTTCAATGAAGTCAAATTGTCAACTTTTCCATTTATGGATTGTGCATTGAAAACTATAGCTATGAAACCTTCACTTAATATAAGGTCACAAAGATATTTTCCTAGATTTCCTTCTAGAAGTTTTGTAGTTTTAGGTTTTACACTTGAGTCTATGATCAATTTCGAGTTAATTCTTGAATATGACATAAGAGGATCAAGGCACTTTTTTTTGCATATGGATATATAATTGTGTCAGCATCATTTATTAGGAAGAACATTCTTTCTTCTCTGAATTTCTTTTGCACCTTTATAAAAAATCAGTTGTCACAGCCATAAAAAATGATGAGTTCATGTCCTTTGTAGGGACACGGATAAAACTGGAAACCATCATTCTCAGCAAACTATCGCAAGGACAAAAAACCAAACACCACATGTTCTCACTCATAGGTGGGAATTGAACAATGAGAACACAGGGACACAGGAAGGGGAACATCACACACCGGGGACTGTTGTGGGGTGGGGGGAGGGGGGAGGGATAGCATTAGGAAATATACCTAATGCTAAATGACGAGTTACTGGGTGCAGCAAAACAACATGGCACATGTATACATATGTAACAAACCTGCACATTGGGCACATGTACCCTAAAAAAGTATAAAAAAAAAATCATCCATTCATATGTGGGTCTACTTCCAGACTCTGCTGTTCCATTGATCTATTTGTCTATGTTTATACTAATGCCATACTGTCTTGATATTTGTAGATTTATAATAAACACTGAAATCAGGTGGTGTTAATTCTTCAGTTTTATTCTTTTCAAAGTTATTTGTCTATTCTCTGTCTTTTGCATTTCCAAATAAATTCAGTCTTTCACCACTACGTATGATATTAGCTATGGGTTTTTCTTTTTTTTTTTTTTTTTTTGAGACAGAGTGTCGCTCTGTTGCCCAGGCTGGAGGGCAGTGGCGTGATCTTGGCTCACAGTGACCTCCGCCTCCCTGGTTCAAGCAATTCCCCTGCCTCAGCCTCCTGAATAGCTGGGATTACAGGCGCATGCCACCATGCCCAGCTTTTTTTGTATTTTTTTTTAGTAGAGATGGGGTTTCAGCATGTTAGCCAGGCTGCTCTCAAACTCCTGATCTCAGGCAATCTGCTGGCTTTGGCCTCCCAAAGTGCTGGGATTACAGGCATGAACCGCTGCACCCAGCTGAGGCTGTGGGTTTTTCATAGACGCTCTTTAGCTGATTGGGAAAGTTCCCTTCTATTTGGATTTGTTGAGAGTTTTTATCTGGAATTAGACGCGGGATATTGTCAAATGATTTTTCTGAATCCATTGAAATGATTAGGTGTTTTTTCATTTTAGTTTGTTCATATGGTGAATTATATTGAAAAAATATTGCTTTGTTTATTTATTTTTGAGTTGGGGTCTCACTCTGTCGCCCAGCCTGTAGTGCAGTGGCACAATCTCAGCTCACTGCAACCTCCATCTCCTGAGTTCAAATGATTCTTGTGGCTCAGCTCCCCAGTAGCTGGGATTATAGGCACCCGCTACCATGCCTGGCTAATTTTTGTATTTTTAGTAGAGACAGAGTTTCACCATGTTGCTCAGGCTGGTCTTGAATTCCTGACCTCAAGTGATCTGCCCACCTTGGCCTCCCAAGGTGTGGGATTACAGGCATGAGCCACTGCACCTGGCCTATTTTTGAATATTAAACAAATCTTGCATTCTTGAGATTAAACTCCTCTTGGTCATGACTGACTGACAGCTTAAACGGGATAATACATCATGTTATCTTGGTCAGATAACATGTCAGTTAAACAGTTGTCTTTTAAAGTATAGTAAGAAAAAATCATGTTATCTTGGTCAGATAACATCAGTCAGTTACACAGTTGTCTTTTAAAGTATAATAATAAGAAAAAAATCTTATGCATTTACCACTGTAGTGATCATTTCCAGTGGTCTTCAGTCTTCAGTCCACACTTACATTTGGCATCCTTTTACTTGCCTTCCTCCCCTTCCCTTTCTCTCTCCCTCTTACCTTTCTGAAAGACTTTTTCACTTTTTGCAATGTGAATCTGCTGGTGATACATTCTTTCAGTTTTATATGTCTAAAAATGTATTTAATTCACCTCATTTTTGAAAGATATTTTTACTGGGTATAGATTTTTTTTTTCTCTCAGTCCTTCAAAGATTTTGCTTCATTGTTGTCTCACTTGCACTGCTTCCAACAAAGTCTGCCCAAATGCTTATCTTGGTTCCTCTGGATGTAAAGTATCTTTTCTCTCTGACTGGTTTTAAGACTTTTTTTTTTTTTTTTTTTTAAAGACAGGGTCTCGCTCTGTCACCCAGTCTGGAGTGCAGTGATATGATCTCGGCTCATTGCAGCCTCTGCCTCAGGTCCTTGAGCAATTTTCCTGTCTCAGCCTCCTGAGTAGCTGGGACTACAGGCGCCTGCCACCAGACCTGGCTAATTTTTGTATTTTTTGTAGAGATGGGCCTTTGCCATGTTGTCCAGGCTGGTCTCAAACTCCTGGGCTCAAGTGATCCTCCCGTCTCAGCCTCCCAAAGTGCTGGGATTATAGGTGTGAGCCACCATACCTGGCAAGACTTTAACTTAACACTTCTTTGGAAAATGTGATTGTCATGTGCCTTGGTACAGTTGTTTTATGTTTCTTGAGCTTGGGATTTGTTGAACTTCTTAGATCTGTTTATAATTTTAGTTAAATTTTGAAACATTTCAGATATATTCACTTATTTTTTCTGTTCCTTTCTCTTTGTTCTCTCCTCTGGAGACTCTAATGACACATGTATTAGGAAACACCTGATGTTTCCTACAGATCAATAACAATCTGTTATTTTATATTTGAGTGTTTTTTTCTCCCTGTGTTTTATTTTAGATAGCTTCTATACCTATGTCTTTAAATTCACTAACCTTTTTTTCTGTACTGTCTAATCTGCTTTTACTTCCCTAGTGTGTTTTAAATCTCAAATATTGTCATTTTCATCTCTGGAAGTTCAATTTGGGTCTTTACAAAATATCTCCCATGTTTCTACATGACACATTCACCATTTCCTCTAGCTTTCTGAACACATAGAATATAGTTGTAAGTTTTAATGTCCTTTTCTTCTAAGTCTAGCATCTGTTTTCAATCTGGGTTGGCTTCAGTTGATTGATTTTTTTTCTCCTTATAATGGATTGTAGTTTTCCACTTCTTTGTGTGTCTTGTGAAATTTGATTGGCTGCCAGATATTATGTTTACCTTGTTGGTACCAGAATATCCACATGGAGTATCTTCCAAGACCCCTAGTGGATACGTGAAACCAAGGATAATACAGAACTCTATAAATATTATGCACAAATTTCTTTTTCCTTGTTCACAATTCCACAGATTGAAGATTTGTTCTTACCATAGGTCTTAGCAACTTAAGCATATATATGTATTTTACCTATCCAAGGAAAATGTTCACCTTTTCACTTAAAGGAAGCACTTATTGGCTTCTCTTTGGTGTATCTGAATTGCCAGCATTACTACTCTCGTGTTTTGTTGCCATTATTAAGTAAAATAAGAGTTGCTTGAACATAAGCACTGCAATACTGCCGCGTTCAATCTGCTAACCCAGATGGCTACTGACTAATGGGAGGATAGGGTATACAACAGTGTGGATATGCTGGACAAAGGGATGATTCATGTCCTGGGCAGGACAGAGCAGGAGAGTGTGAGATGTTAATCTTGCTACTCAGAAAGGTGCACAATTTAAAATTTGTTGAGTTTTCCATTTAATATTTTTAAGCCACAGTTGACCATGGGTAACTGAAACTGCAGAAGGTGAAAATGTGAATAAGAAGAGACTACTGTATTTTTATGTTTTTATAAATATTCTTGAGATTTGTTTTGGGATGCAGTTAATATTTTGGAGCAATTTGATTCTTTCAGGGGTTATTTTTAAGGTTGTTATGTGGGGCCAGAACTGTCTTTAGGTTTAGTTGTTTCTCACTATTGAGGTAAGACACTTTGGAGTATCTGCCACATAACCTCTGAATCATAATGTTTTCTAATTTGGATGGCAGAAAAAAGGCACCATTTTTGGGCTGGCATGTGTTCTATGTTCTATTTCATTTAACTCTTTCAGGTAGTTCTTCTCATACGTGCTCTGATCAGTATTTGCTGAATACTTGAGAAAAACCCTCTGCAGATCTCTGGAGCATGCTCTCTCTCTCACTCTGTCTTTCTCTGCAGTTCTCTCCTTTATGGTACCCTAGCCCACATGCCAGCCATGTGAACTCTAGCTGCCTTGGTCTTCTTGGCTTTTCAGCTTTTTAACTCAAAGAATCTGTCAAGCTCCCCAGGTTCATTTCTTGTTTATTTCTTTAAGGGATCACTTTTCTTTGTTGCCTGGTGTTCAGTGCCTTAAAAATCATAGTTTCATATTTTTTTCCTCTCTGTATATGTTTTTAAAAGTGGTTTTAGGAATGAGGGCAAATATAGTCCTTGTCCCTCCATCTTCCTTGGAAACAGAAGTTCCCAGATTCTGCCTTTAGTCAAAGCCTCAATGGAAGAAATCCTGCAGAAGGTTACTCCCTACATTCACTCTCAGTGGGAGGCTCTTCTTCTCGACATCCTCCTTTCTGGCTGAGTGGAGGCCTGAGGGCTGTGGTTCAGACAGGGTTCTTGGGAGCTATGCCTAGGTTGTGGGATTGGAAAGCCCAACTCTTTCTGTGAGGGTGAAAAAGTAAAAGTGCTGCCCTTATCTTAGATAAGAGAGAGTCAGAGTATAGACACAGATCTTTTCTTTAAAACGCCTTTGCCTGTATTTTCCTATTGCCCAGGCTGGAATGCAGTGATGTGATCATGGCTCACTGCAACCTTCACTTTCCAGGTTCAAGTGATACTTCTGCCTCAGCCTCCTGAGTAGCTAGGGCTATAGACATGCTTCACCATGCCTGGCTAATTTTTGTGTTTTTAGTGGAGATGGGTTTTTGCCATGTTTCCCAGGTTGGTCTTGAACTCCTGAGCTCAGACAATCCTCCTGCCTTGGCCTCTCAAAGTGCTGGAATTATAGGCATGAGCCACTGCACCCGGCCGGCTCTGGCCTTTTTATTCCGTTCTGACAAGTGAAATCCTGTCAAGTAGGAGGTCCGGTACATCAGGAAATCTGAAGGGACTGAGGCTTAGGTGATGCAGAGTCAGAGGGATGGCATGCTGAACAGGGAAGGCAGGTGGAGGAGAATTTTTCTGTAAACTTGAAAACAGAGAACTATCAGAAGGAAAGGCCATCTGTATTTAAAAACTTATCACACATCTTTGTAAGACCGTGTATAAAAAACCTGTTTGAAAAGCCAATTCAATCTCACACATTTGTCTCTTGTATAACAGAGCCTTTAAAAGCCTCCAAAGACCATTTTCTGCTCATTGGTCTTCAAAGGTAGTGGTATTCGACTTGAGAATGGTTACCTTAGAAGTTATATAAATGGTCACTTTTTTTTTTGTCAGACAAAATCTTTTGACTCCAGGTCTGTGTCTTTTCCCACTTCCTCAAGAGAAACACATCAATAAATGTGATGAATCCCTGGCCTTCTAGAATGTTACTAGAGGTTTACTGTTGACAGGAGCAAAAATGGGTTTGAAGCATCCAATTCCAGAGTGTAAGTCTGCACATAGAACAAACAAAAGAGAGCAAGTGGATTTGGGTGATGGGACTCAGGTTTGTTAGGTTTCTGGAACAGGAAGATTGAAGATGCACAGCAGAATGTTGGTGGGGGCGGGGGGGGGGCTGGAAGCCACAGGATGAACACAACCTGTTTTAGGACATCAATTTTAACATTGGTAAATATTTAAAACACAGTTTAAAGGCAAACAGATGTATTATGATATAAAAGAAAAATTTTACCAAATGTTAAGATAAAATGGTTAGACTTGGAAGAAGTACTGAGCCTTGGGTGACCTTAGACCATGCCCTCAGACTCCAGAGGGCGGAGGAAGTTCTGGTTATTCCTCTGCATAGACAGGGATACTTCAGTGGGGAAAACTGAGAAAACTTGCTCTAAAACTACAGTGCCCCTAAAAAGGGAAAAAGAGAGAGAGCCCCTTATGGAAGGCCTGCAACTGTCTAGTGGGCTTGGAGGGAGATGTTGATGGGCCAAGCCCATGCAGAAGGCCTTGAGAGCTGCCCAAATGGGGACAAGACCATTGGATTCACTCATTCACCCATCCATCCACCTGATAAGGATTTATTAAATGCTTCCTATGTATCTAGGATCATAATTAGCAATGAAGACAAAAATCGATAAGAAAGACTGTATTCTCAAGGAATTCAATGCCTAGTGCAAGAGTCTCAATGTTCTTCCTGCCCCAACATATATAATTACAAAAATATATGTTAAATCTCTTGTCTAATGTCAGATACTGTTCCAAGTGATTTACACGAAGTGGCTCATTTAATCTTTACAATAACCCTATAATTCACATACTATTATCATCTCTGTTACACAGCTGAGGGGCAGGTGGACTGTGTTTTCGAGGCTGAGTCATTGTTCAGAAGGCATACATGTTTATAAATCATTATAATACAGGGATATCAGTGTAAGTGGAACAAGAGTATGAGACTAATTATTTCTAAGGAAGTGGAGACCCCTGATTCCAGATGGATGACCAACAGGGCATGGAAACCCCGACGTGGAAATCCGTTCTTTTTCCTGCTTCTTATCACAGAATCTCAGGCCCTGTGATGTGACTCTTCACAGCATTTAACCTATAGTGAACAACTTCAGTAGCAAAGCATTCCTGACCTCACAGGCAGCCCATTCTGTCTTTGGCTAGCTTGAATGTTCGGATATATTATACTGTATATTGTACCAGAATTCATCTCCCGATAATTTCTGAAAACCTGCCCTAGTTCTGTTTCTCTTTTTCCCCGGCTTTACAGAGGTATAACTGACAAATAGCAATTGTTTGTATTTATAGTGTACAATGCAATGCTTTGCCTAATTCTGCTTTTTAGAACAGCTTTCCCTAATGTTCTACGTATGACGTTAATAAGCATTACATGGGGAAATAAAAGATGAGATTGTGATTCAGTAAGTTTGGTAAATAAACTTGAACAAAGGTTTCTTTATTAGAGGATTTTCTCAGAATCTTCTGTATGCTAATGTGCTTTGTGAACTTCAGAGGGGCTTACCTTTGTGGCATTTTCCAATTTTATTTACCCACACAACTCTTTTCTTGAATGCCACATACTAACACTCCACTGGAAATGGCTGGGGAGGTAAGGCTGGGGTGTCTCACAGGTATAAGGAGCCTGGTCCTCCTTTCTCAGGCCAGCTTTTCAAATGGTTGTGTGGGTGCTGTGAATATAATCTCCAAACTAAGCATCCTTGCATCTTTCAGTCTTCTTCATGGTCAGGTTTTCAGACCTTTCTTTCTCTGGTCATCCTTCTCTGGGCAGTTCCACTTTGCCAATGTATGTTCCTCCTAATGCATGGGGTTCAAAACAGAGTATAGTAACTCTAAGGTGGATTTTGGGTTAGTTCCAATGAGCACATCTGGAACCCCTGGGATATTCTCATTCTGCTCCTTTGTTTACAACCTCATAGGGAGGGTTAAACAACTCTTAGCACAGAAATGATGGACTCTAGAAGCAAGAGAAACTACTGGAATTTGGAGCAGTTCAGAGAACAAATAGAATGATTTTTAGTTTTGAAAGTTTGGGATATCTTAAACAATCAAACATTTGGGAGCCTACTATGTACAAGGCACTACAGAGGATAGAAAAGTTGTGAGCCATTAGTCTTTCACTCATAAACCTGAACATTTTGCTCAGGAGATGGTTAACAGAACAGGCCAAAAATATAAGATAGTATCACCAATGCTGAATTATGCAGATTGAGTAGGGTTTTAGGAATTCTAGGAAGATTCGCTGCTAGCTGTTTATGTATTTCCTCCATAGAATCTCATCCATACATTGAGGATGAATAAACATTACTAATGGGTTGAAAGAGGTGGTCTTACTTGAAGAATGTATGTGCTTCCAAATAGCTCAGCAGTGAAGTGAACTTTTGATCATGGAATACTTTTTCCCAATGATATTTTATAAAATTATAAATGTGTTTTCTGGAAGAAGGTAATGTTTACTCCAAGTCAAAAGTCATGTCCTGAACTGGATTCATCTTCTAAAAAGTCATACACTTAAATGCCAAAACAGAGAGTAAGTTTTTTAGGGTACAAAGTATTATTCAGAATAAGTTAAGAAATACAAGTACTTTCTTTTCAAAGTAACTCCCACACTCAAGGTGAGACATTACAGTGGCTAAGAGCACAAATGTTGGAGCCAGACCATCTTGTTTCTATCCCTGTTCTTCTACTTGTTAAGTGAATGACCCTGGCTATGTACTTCTCACTATCTTGTTTAGCTTTTTTTTTTTTTTTTAAAGCAGATGTTAAATAATGCTTATTTCATGGACTGGTATGAGTGTCAGTGCAACACATACAGTCTATGTGTTATAAGTGCTTTGCAGATACAAAGACAGCGTATCTCTTTTTATTTGTTACTATGTAACAAATCACTCTAACACTTAGTAACTTGAAACAAGAATCATCATTTATTATCTTTCATATTTTCTGGCGGTATGGAATTCAGGAGCAGCTTAGCTGGGTGATTCTGTTGAGATTTCTCAAGTTGCAGTCAGATGTCTGCTGGAGCTGAGGTCATCTGAAGGCATAACTGAGGCTGGAAGATCCACTTCCAAGGTGGCTCACTCACGTGGCAGGCAAGTTGGTGCTGGCTATTGTCAGGAGGCCTCAGTTCACCTTCACATGTGCCTCTGCATGGGATTGCTTGAGTGTCCTTACAACATGGCAGTCACCTTCCCCCTGGAGTGAGAGACTTAAGAGACTGATGTGGAAGTGCAATGCCTTTTATGACCTATCTTTGGAAATCATACACGGTTGCTTCACTTTTATTCCACTCTTATTTAATGTGAGAGGCGGCTGCACAAGGGCATGATGCTATCAGTGGGGGTCATCTTGGAGACTGGCTACCACACCCTTCAAAAAGGCACTGTGTCCTATTGTGTTACTGATATTAGGTATAGGAAACTTAAATACAGAATATTTTATTTATTTTATTTATTTTGAGACAGGATCTCACTCTGTGGCTCAGGCTGGAGTGCAGTGGTGCTCACTGCAGCCTTGACCTCCTGGGCTCAATTGATCCTCCCACCTGAGCCTCCCAAGTAACTGGGACTACAGGTGTGCACCACCATGCCCAGCTAATTACAGAATATTTAGAAATCATGGGTCCATGTAGATACTCAGCATTGTTTTCCTGAAGGAGAGTTCTGTTAACATGACTCCATTGCTGTAAATTACATATCACATGTTTTGGATTGGGTTCCCCTGAAAGCAGAGCCTGAGACAATGACTTGGGTACAAGGAGTTTATTTGGGAAGTGGTCCCAGGAAGCAGGAGGATGGGAGTGGGGACATGAGCAGGGAAGAAGGGAAAGCCAATATAAAGGTATGTTATGGAGGCTGCTGTTATAGCCACTTTGGACTTGATTCCTCTGGGACCTCCTAAGAAGGGGACTGAATGCCTCCCAGCATTATCTACCTGAAAGTTGGGAGGCCAGGGCATTTATCCACTGACTCTCTCCTTTCACTGACTGAGGGCTTCCCCATGGGGGTTAGCTTCCCTTGCACTTACGATCTGTGCTTGTGCTCAGGCTGAGGGGCCCCATGGGATTGGAGAAGACTCAGACAAAAAGTGGAACTGTTGGCTCTTGCTGGAGGGAGGATCCTGTCAGCACAAGTGGGTCTGGGCTCACACAGCTGTGGCAGAAATCAGAGGTGGGCTGAGGGATGTGATGTAGACACCAGAGGCATTCACTACATCAGGTTTGTAGGAGTTAGGGATTAGGTGGCTGTGATAGTTCAACTCCTCCAAGAAGCAGATGTTAAGATGGGAGTAGATGTGCAAGGACTGTTTTGGGGAATATGCCTTGAGGAAGAGGAGGAGGGAGCTGGAGGATGCTGGGAGAGCTGTCAGACTGTGATACAAGTCTGCCCCTGGGGAGGAGAGAGGGAAGGAGGAAAGGTTGGGTAGAAAGTCTTAGGTTGTTGTGCAGGTCTAGGAAAGGTTCAGCCAGGCTGACGGGGAGGCCTCAAGCCAGAGTCCTCATTGGAAGAGTCTAGGTTTCACAGGCACAGACCTGCCTTTGTGTCCCAGCCTGCATGAAGCATGGCCTCTGTGCAAACAAACACAGTGGTGGGTTCCGAGCACCTCAGCTCAGCTGTCAGGCAGTTATTCTCCCTGCAGTCATTGATCTGAGAGGTCTATTTTTGTGGCTGCCACAGGTAGTGTCATGCGTGGACAGTACAGGTAGTTGCAACAAAACTTGTATTCTGGGGAAACCAGAGGTCGTACACCCATATATGCTAAGATACCTCCTTCCTCTTTCTGTTTGCCACATTGTCTGAAATTCCACCATAAGGGAGCAAGCCTTTTGTTTAATTGTTGCCCTCTCTTCTGGCTCAATTCTGAAAGAAGTAACAGATTGAATCACTAATACTTTCAGATAAACATATTATCCAAATTCTTTAATTCTATGACAGATGGAAGGGTTCTGGGACAACACGAGGGCATGTGGAATTAAGGAAAATGGCACAGATCTGAAGGACTGAGGGCCACACTGGGCACTCTTTCCAAGTACGCCACAGCCCGCCTGCTGGAAATGGAGCCAAACCGGCATTCAGACTCTGTAGTGCATAGCAGGTGAAATGTCCTTCAAATGAAGTGTCTGTCCAGCGCCACTTTTTTCTAAATCTGAAATATTTTGAGGGAGGGTGTATTTTTCTGAGTGGTTTGAGAAATTAAATGAATATTGCCTAGGTGGCTGGAATATTTGAGTGGGGAAGTGGGGTTGGGGGAGGAAACGATCCCAAGAGTTTTCAGATGGTGATCCATGAGCCACTTGGAAAAGAATCCTAAAAGCTTAAACATATTAATTTCCTGTTCTCCCTGACCCATGTCCCCTCACACAAGATCAACTGATTTAGAACTTCTGGGGATGAGACCCAGGAATGAGTAATTTTACCAGTGTTTCTGGTGATGCTTGTGAACACTAAAATTGGAGAACCACGGGTTCAAGGCTAATTGTAGTAGGACGAATGACATAAAGATCATAGCTAGGGCAGTTTAGTTTCTAACACATAACTGAGGTCTTTCTATATCTTCTCTCCTGAATTGTAGAAACCAACTGCCTCCAACTTCCAGCTACATCCTTGATATCCCAAACTCAATGTGTACATAGCCAAACACCGAATCACTGACCTGGTCCTTGCTAAGAGGCTTCTCCACCAGCCTTCCCCATTACAGTATTGACAGCTGTGTCCTTTCCCATTTGCTCAGACCAGGCTCATCTTCCCCCCACCCCCCTACCCCTCACACTTCATAGCATCCAGTTAGCTCAGTTTCACAATATAGCCAGAATCATCTTAACACTTCTCTCCACCTCCACTGCTCCCTTTCTGTTCTGATTGCCATAATCACTCGTCTGACTTTTGACAAGAGCCTCCTGACAGGTCTCCCTGCCTCAGTCTTTGCAATTTGCCCTGCCCCCACCTTGACCCTTGGCTGAAAACCACTCAATGGCCCCCTACTTCTCTTCAAGTAGAAACCAAAGTCCTTACAGTGGCTTAGTTAGGACCCCAACTGTCCCCTGACCTCATCTTCTATTCCCTCATTTCTTCTGCTTTAGCCATGCTCGCCTCCCTGCTGTCCTGGAGTACATGAAGCATGGCCTTGCCCCAGGACCTTCGCATTGGCTGCCCTTTCTGCCTGGACCCCTCTTCCCTCGGATCTCTGGGTAGCTCTCTCTCTCACCTCCTTTGCTTAAGTGTTACCTTCTCCGTGAGGCCTGCTATGACCTCCCCTATTTAAACTGCAACCCTTCCTGTTCTGAATTCCCTTTACCTGTCTTGATTTCTTTTGCATAGCACAGTGTATTCTAATATGCTATATAACTTACTTATTATGTTTATTTCCTACCTCTCCCCAACAGAAGGTGAGCTCTAAATGAGCAGGGATTTTTGTTTTATTCACTGCTGGACCCCAGGGTCTGGAACAGTGCCTGGCATATGGAAGATATTCAGTAAATGTTTGCTAAATGAGTGACTGAATTGCATAGAGTGGAATGAGAGGAAGCACGTGTTTTTATGAAATGATTCCTTATAGAGAATTTGCCATATCCAGATCAAAAGAGGCCTGTGAGTTTAGGTCATCCATAGAAAGATACAAATCACTTTGGAAGAGTGAGCAGTAAACTTCAATTCAGTGTTTACTGTGTGCTAGAAACCACACTAAGCATTTTCACCAGCATTATCTCTTTAAATCATTTCCAACAACCAACCCTGTGATGGGGGTCTACTATTCTTATTTTACAAATGGGAGAGTTGAGGCCCAGAGAGGTTAAGGAACTTGTCCAGGGTTGCACAGCTAAGTGTCAGACTCAGAATGTGACCTAATGCTGTGAGTCCAAAGTCTGAGTAGACTGCTTCTTCAGAGTGTGGCCCTTCCTAGTGATACTTCTGTTTAAGTGTCTGTTTACTTAACCTCGATTGGTCCCTTTAAAAATCAAAGTTTCATATCTGATCTTTGACAAACCTGACAAAAACAAGAAATGGGGAAAGGATTCCCTATTTAATAAATGGTGCTGGGAAAACTGGCTAGCCATATGTAGAAAGCTGAAACTGGATCCCTTCCTTACACCTTATACAAAAATTAATTCAAGATGGATTAAAGACTTAAATGTTAGACCTAAAACCATTAAAATCCTACAAGAAAACCTAGGCAATACCATTCAGGACATAGGCGTGGGCAAGGACTTCATGTCTAAAACACGAAAAGCAATGGCAACAAAAGCCAAAATTGACAAATGGGATCTAATTAAACTAAAGAGCTTCTGCACAGCAAAAGAAACTACCATCAGAGTGAACAGGCAACCTATAGATTGGGAGAAAATTTTTGCAACCTACTCATCTGACAAAGGGCTAATATCCAGAATCTACAATGAACTCAAACAAATTTACAAGAAAAAAACAAACAACCCCATCAAAAAGTGGGCAAAGGACATGAACAGACACTTCTCAAAAGAAGACATTTATGCAGCCAAAAAACACATGAAGAAATGCTCATCATCACTGGCCATCAGAGAAATGCAAATCAAAACCACAGTGAGATACCATCTCACTCCAGTTAGAATGGCCATCATTAAAAAAGCAGGAAACAACAGGTGCTGGAGAGGATGTGGAGAAATAGGAACACTTTTACACTGTTGGTGGGACTGTAAACTAGTTCAACCATTGTGGAAGTCAGTGTGGCGATTCCTCAGGGATCTAGAACTAGAAATACCATTTGACCCAGCCATCCCATTACTGGGTATATACCCAAAGGACTATAAATCATGCTGCTATAAAGACACATGCACAAGTATGTTTATTGCGGCACTATTCACAATAGCAAAGAGTTGGAACCAACCCAAATGTCCAACAACGATAGACTGGATTAAGAAAATGTGGCACATATACACCATGGAATACTATGCAGCCATAAAAAATGATGAGTTCGTGTCCTTTGTAGGGACATGGATGAAACTGGAAAACATCATTCTCAGTAAACTATCGCAAGGACAAAAAACCAAACACCACATGTTCTCACTCATAGGTGGGAATTGAACAATGAGAACTCATGGACACAGGAAGGGGAACATCACATTCTGGGGACTGTTGTGGGGTGGGGGGAGGGGGGAGGGACAGCATTAGGAGATATACCTAATGCTAAGTGACGAGTTAATGGGTGCAGGAAATCAACATGGCACATGGATACATATGTAACAAACCTGCACATTGTGCACATGTACCCTAAAACCTAAAGTATAATTAAAAAAAAAAAATCAAACTTTACAAGCTTGAAGCTGTGGCTCATACACTTTGTGCTTAAAAATGTTTATTTTGGTTATGCTAATATTGCTTCATTGTTTATTTAGCTGAGTTTCTGTGACACTCATAGGAACATGTGCTCTCACCTCTGTGTACTTTTTTTTGTTGTTGTTTTTGAGACAGGATCTGGCTCTGTCACCCAGGCCGTGATGCAGTGGTGTGAACACAGCTCAGTGCAGCCAGGCTCAAGGAATCCTCCCAACTCAGCCTCCCAAGTAGCTGGGACTACAGGTGCATGCCACTATGCCTGGCTAATTTTTTGTATTTTTTTTTTTTGAGAGATGAGATTTTACCGTGTTCCCAAGGCTGGTCTTGAACTCCTGAGCTCAAGCAATCTGCCTGCCTTGGCCTCTCAAAGTACTGGGATTACAGGTGTGAGCCACCATGCCCAGCCCTGTGCATTTCTGAGATTTTTAGAATCTGCTGCTCTGCTGGCTTTACAAGTTCTTAAGGTTGGTGGAAGGAATCTGTAACTTCAGAGACTCCCTTTCTCCTTCCAGTGGACTTTTAGAACTCTTTAGGGGTCCCTCTGAAGACATATTCAGCACAGGCTGTGTTATAGTACTATCCTATTTCATTCAAGTCAGCAGATTTCTTGAGCATCTCAAGAAGCTAGGCTGCTAGGCTCTGAGGACATAAGATGATAAATGCATGGTCTTGCCTACCTGGGCTCTCAGTGGAGCTAGGGAAAATGACAGAAAATGCTGTATAGCCACGAAGGACCAGAGATCGCATCTCCATGGCATAGGATCAAAGCTGGCTGCAGCGGGAAGTGGGATGAGTTTGCCCAGAGTGAGGGGAAAGGGGATAGATTGACAGGAGGAGGTAAAGTCCAGGTAGGCTTCAGGCAGTGCAGGGCTTGGGAAGTGGGGAAGGGAAAGGCCATTCTAGCAGCAAAGAGGGCCCCAGCGACGGGCAAGGTGCAGTAACATGGTGTGTTTGGGGGGGACTCTACTTGAACTTGATGTTGGGTGGGGAGTGCTGAGAGTAAAGGGTGGGAATGAAATGATGAGATTCCAATTGTGCAGAGCTGGGGATGAAGAGGTGAGGAATCTGTAACCCTTGTGGGAAGGTTTTGAAGGAGGTAGATTCTTGACTTACTTGAGATTATGGTTCTGCAATAGGGTGAGGGGTGGGCAGGACTCATGGCCCACTGTATCATTTAATCCCCTTCGCTGGAGGGAAACCTCTGCCTAGAGTAGACCATTTCTTACATACTTTCCTGTGCCCTGCACTGCTTTGCTTAGATACTTAGTACATACATAGTGAATAAATGTGTGTTTACCCCCTCCCAGTTTATTTCTGTAATTTTATTTTTTTAATGGAGATTTTCTTTTAAGAGCAATTGGAGATAGATTCAGACATCAGGAGATCTGCTCTCACACTGATTGCAGATAGGCAGGTAATTGTGGGCAGCATTCTCTTCAGTTACTTTGCATATTAATTTGCTCATTGTAAGATGGAAAATTTCCTCCTCTTTCTCTTTCCTGGATTAAAAATAATTTTCTTTTTTGAGACAGGGTCTCGCTCTGTCACCCAGGCTGGAGTATAGTGGCACTAACATAGCTCACTGTAGCCTCAACCTCCTGGGCTCAAGTGATCCTCCCATCTCAGCCTCTCAAGTATCCGGGACTATAGGTGTGTGCCACTATACCTGGCTAATTTTTAAAATTTTTGTAGAGATGGGGTCTTGCTATGTTGCTTAGGCTGGTCTTGAACTTCTGGGCCCAAGTCATCTTCCTGCCTCAGCCTCCAAAGTGATGAGATTATAGGTGTGAGCCACTGCACCCAGACCCTCTTTCCTGGATTTTATCAAAATATTTGACTGCTCTGAGAATATTCCTTGTCAGAACAAGTGCATTTGGTATGGGACTAAATTATGGGACATTGTGGGAGTGGATTCACATAGGCTGAAGTGAACAGATGTTTGGGTTACCAATGTTACTGCCTGCATAGAGGGCAAAGGAGATAAGGCAACAGATGGATTTGCCTGCATCCTGGATCTCTTTTAATTTTCTCAGCCGTCAATCAATTCATACATTCAAATAGAAAAAATATATGATCTCTAAAAAACCATGAGAAAAAAAAATCTGCCAACAATTTTGAGTAATGGAAATAATTAGGATTTTTTTTGTTTAACTTAACTACAATCTTTAGTAGAAGTGTGAGTACTCACCTACCACATTCTTTTGATATGTTTATGGGTTTATTTTCAGAGAGGAAAAGTGAGAGAGAGAAAAAATGGAGAGAGAAAGTGGAGAAAGGGAGAGAGGGAGGAGAGAAAGATCTTCAGATATTTAGCTACTTGTCTGCATTAGAGAATCCCTTGAGACACAACTAAAATTAGCCAGAAGCAAATACCCACTAAATGCCAAAGCATACTCCATGGCCCAGAAGACTTGTCTGGTGCTTAGAGGTAAAGTCTGGCCTATTTGTCCCTATGCTGAAGCCTAGTCTATGTCCCTGTTCTCTTGACATCATGTTCCCATAGCAGGTACACAAATTAACTGATGATTGTGATGGAATTCTGTCCTTCTATATCCAGCCTCAATCTGAGAGATTCTTAAAGATTCTTATCTTAAACTTATTCCAAAATAAAAATCCACTCTAGTCACTGGAGAAATTACTTTGTAGGTCTATGTTATTTTCTGTTTATATTTCTTATATGAAGTCCTCATTTTTCTTCAGGGAAAATTATGAAGACTTACATTTTTGTACTGCTTTGTAATTTACAAAGTGCTTGTCGTTCATGACTCCATGGAAATGTTACTATGTTGTGAGGAAGGATATTTTTATCCCATTTCACAGAGAAGAAACTCGAGCTTCTGATATTTTCCTGAAGTCTCTTGGCTAGCACTCAACAGAGTTGTGTCCGGTATCTTTATATACGAACTCCTAGACCAGGATTTGCACCATAAAAAGTACTGACTATTAAACTGCAGTAAACCTGCAAATCTTAGTAGGGAAATCAGTTGTGTTCTAATATCTAACTACCTGATTCAAGCAGAAGTTAAAATAAAAAGTACACATTCAAATAAAAAAGCAGCTAATTATTGAACACTGACTGTGTTAGTAGGACTAGGAATTTAAAAGGTTTATTATCTCTAATTCTCCTGACAGCACTAGGAGGTATGGCACTGTGGTCACTTCCATTTTTCTAGATAAGGAAAGGGCTTATGAAAGTTAAGAAAATGTCAAAGGTCACACAGCTAGTAAACGGCAGAACTGTGAATCCAAGTCAGTTAGATGCCAGAGCTAAGGGATTAACCACTCTTGTGATCGTCAAGGAAAGTTCATCAAAGGTTGTTTTTTTTTACATGACAGAACAACAGCAACTAAAAATAATTATTAAGTGCTTCCTCTATGCAGACATAGTGCTATATGTTTTACATGTAATTTCTCATTCACTCCTTACAACAAATCTATAAAGGGGGAATAATGAATTGCTCCCATTTTACAGATGGTACAACTGAGGCACAGAGGGGTGACGTATCATGCCCAAGTTCACATGACGAGTAAGTAGCAGAGCTGGGATCTGAACCCAAATAATGGTTCTCTCAGGATCTGGGTGTTTCTTATGTATCCAATGCCACAAAACAGTCTTCCCTTGCTCTGTTGTGGTCAAAGTCTTGGAAGGTGTGGGATTGTTCATTATGCTTAGGGCTCCTTGGGCATGTCAGCATCGTCATGCCTTCTTGGACAAGCTGGTAATAAGCAAACTTTTCCTACGTGGAAAGGAAGAATTTAATAGGAACTTTCTACAAGGACTTTGTTATGGAGAGTCTGTCTGGAAATTGTTGAGACTGAGCTGTAAATATGCTTCAAAGATTTTCACTCTAAGGCAGGAGTTGGACAAGTTAGAAGTTTACTTCTATGAGTCTAAAGAAAGAACAAGGTTAGGTTAAGTAGCTATTAATAACAGTTGACAAAAAGAAAAAAAAATCTCTGGGACCGATTATCACAGTCTCTTAAACCAGATTATCAGGCTGCCACTTGCTACTTATTTATTTTATATTATTATTGAATTCAGGTTCACAGAATTGGATTGATCATAACCCTTGGCTTGTAATATATTGTCTACATCGGTCTTTGCAACTTGTTTGTAGTGATTATTGTTTTAAATCCTATTTTAAAGCATAGTTGATAACCGATTGTAATATATGCTTCTGGGTTCTCTGGATCCAGAGATACAACACTGGCATGTGGTTTGTCTGTGGAATATTGACCCACATTCCAGACATAAACTCTAGAAGGAATGGCTGTAGTCAGCCCTGCAACCAAGAACATGGTGGCAAATGGCCCTGCCACAGACATGAAGTCTCTCTCCTTTCCACCAGGGGTTAAGCTTTCAGGGCAGAGTCAGCTACGGGCTTGGTGAGAACATAGTATTTATGACATACTCTCCAAATACCAAGGAGATAAAACAAATAAGTGGAATTTTCCAGGAAAACTGAGGCAATGTTTCCAGTGCCCTGAAAATCCTCAGAATCATCTCTCTGCCATTTAAAAATGTTGCTCATGCTCTCAACCGTTTTTCTTGGGAGGGCCAGCTGGGGTGAGGGCAGCAGAGCCGCTTCTTATGGGAAGTGTTGTGGAATCTGCATCTTGCCCATGGTCTGGTTAGAGACTCTGCCTCCATTTCTTAAGAGTCATTCATAGGGAGAAGGTGAGGTTGCCTTGGAGAGAAATCTCTTCCCAAACCACCCATCTGGCAAAAATTTTCATATTCATCTCTTTCTTCCTTGTCACAACTTCTCTCTGCTTCTATGGAAAACATTTGTTCCAACTTTCCTATACCCGTCAAAGTGGATTTTAATTCTGAAACCAAAGTGAGACCAGGCATTTTGTTTCTAGTGGCTGAGGTCATTGTGACCACTCCTCTTCCAAGGGCGTTTGGCTGAGTTTTCTTTTTTGGTTATTTGTCTCTAATTTGGCAGCATGTTACAGTGGCTGCCATCACATTGAGCAGTTTCAAGTTTCAACTCAAACATTTACTGGTGTATTTTTGAAAATCTTGGACAACATATTTAACTTTGCTAAATTTTAGTATTCATCTGTGAGATAATGGCAACTTCCTCATAAAGCTGTTATGATAATTCAGATGTCCTTTGTAAGGCATTTAGCACAGCACTGGGCACATAGTGTGTGCTCAGTAAATGTTTGTTACTGATATTATTGTGAAATGTGTCTTAATATACTTTCAGTTTTATTTCTTCTCTGTGGATGCCCTGAAGTAGCACTTCTGGGTCCAACAGAATGTGTGCTATACACTTTAATATATGGTGCCAGATTATTATCAAAAAAGTTTGCAAGAATTTAGAGTCTTATTATTAGTGAATAAGTGTAGCTATCTTCCTCAAACCTTACCAACCTTACCAGGAAATTAAAAATCATCTCAATTTTGGCTAATATCATGGGCAGAAATGATTTCTCCTCATTTTAAATTTGCCTTTTCCTGGTATCTAATGAGATTAAGCATCAGTACATAGCTTGTTGGCCATTTTCAGATTCTCTTCTACGTCTGAACAGGCCAGGGCTCTTCATAGTCTTTGTCTATGGGATTTTATAAATATTGCTATTTTAAGTATTACTAATTTATAACAGCTCTATGTGAGTTAAGGATATTACATATGTTGGTCGGGCGCGGTGGCTCACGCTTGTAATCTCAGCACTTTTGGAGGCTGAGGCGGGCAGATCACGAGGTCAGGAGATCAAGACCACGGTGAAACCCCCTCTCTAATAAAAATACAAAAAATTTAGCCGGGCGTAGTGGCGGGCGCCTGTAGTCCCAGCTACTCAGAGAGGCTGAGGCAGGAGAATGGCGTGAACCCAGGAGGTGGAGCTTGCAGTGAGCCGAGATCGTGCCACTGCACTCCAGCCTGGGCGACAGAGCAAGACTCCGTCTCCAAAAAAAAGGATATTACATATGTTGAAAATATATTTTCTCTCATTTTCCTGTTTTGTAATCTTTTGCTATGTTGCCATTTATATTTTTCATATAGATTGATAATAGCCATTTTTCTTTCATGTATCCTGTTATTCATCAAACACTATTGTACACTCAGTATCTATTCAAAACTGCAGAAGACAAAGGTGTTTTTTTTTGGTTGTGAAAGTGGTTTGCCATTTTTATAGCATATTTTTCTTTATATATCAGCTTTTCCCTAATTATTTATTTTGAAGAATTAACCTGAGAGTAAACTTAGGTGTAAAGTTTTGTTCTCATTTTCATTCTCTTTTTCTGTCAAAGAAAAAGAAAAAAAATAACTCTTTAAAACATATATTGTGGCTTCTGATTTTGACTACACGATCATCTAAGGGTTAGTGTCGGAAACTTAAACTTATGGATATTAAGAGGCATAAACCAAAAAATACTCCAGTCTCAAAGCCTCATGTTTTTGTAATTGATTTGAAGAGTTTCTTAATAATGAAGAGCTCTTATTTTGAAGAAATATATTTATAAAATTCAGCAATTTCTTCACTTTCATTTTTTCCCCTTCAAATCCAAGTCAAATTAAGTAGAATAATTTATAAAAGAGTAGTTACAGATACTGTCTCTGGGTAGTAGAATTGGAATGATTTGAATATATTTGTGTGTGTGTGTATCACACATGCAGTTGGACCTTGAACAATGCAGGGGCTAGGGTTGCTGATCCCCTGCACAGCCAAAAATCTGTGTATAACTTTTGACTCTGCAAAAATGTAGCTACTAATAGCCTACTATTAACTGGAAGACTTACATAAACAGTTAACACATATTTTGTGTGTTATATGCATTACATACTATATTCTTACGATAAAGTAAGCTGAAGAAAAGAAAATATTAAGAAATCATAAGGAAGAGGAAATAGATTCACTATTCATTAAGGGGAAGTGGATCATCATAAAGGTCTTGATCCTTGTTGTCTTCTCATTGAGTAGGTTGAGGAGGAAGAGGTTGGTCTTGCTTTCTCAGGGTCAGTAGAGGCATAAGAGGTGGAGAAGGTGGGAGGGGAGGCAGGAGAGGCAAGCACATTTGGTGTAATTTTATGGAAATACATGATGATTTCTGTCGGACTTTTTTGCTTTCTCATTTCTCTAAAAATGTTTCTGTATAGTACCGATCCTTCTTCCACTGTTTGCTTTAGTTTCAGTGCCCCTATCATAGAAGGGTCCACGTTATAAAAGAAGTTAAAAGCAGTTTTGAATAATTGGAATGCTTCTGCTGTATTGTCTAATGTCAATTTGTTTCCTGGCACTGCTTCTTCTACACTATTTCCCTCATTGTCTGGTGCTGGTTTAGAAACACTCATCTCCACCATGTTGTCTTCTGTTAATTCCTGTGGCGTGGCATCTGTTAGCTCTTAAATTTCTCCAAGATCCATATCTTGAAACCCTTCACCCTCCACCGATTTTTTTTCCTTTGGCCATATCCACAATCTCTTTCATGATTTCCTTGATTGGTGCTCTTGTCAATCTTGTGAAGTCATGCACAACATCTGGACACAGTTTCTTTTCCAGCAGGAATTTATTGTTTCAGGAATTAATTGTTTCAGGCTTGATGGCTTTTTCTATGACAACAGTGGTATCTTCAACAGTGTAATCCTTGTAGACTTTGTGATGTTCTCTCTACTGGGGTTTTCTTCCATGGCATTGACAAAATCTTCTCCATAGGGTACTGTGCATAATGAGCTTTAAGGATCCTTGTGATTCTGGGTCTAGAGGCTGAATTAGAGATGTTGTGTTTAGTCACAAATGGACTACTTCAATGCCCTTGATGTTGAACTCATGGGGTTCTGGGTGGTCAGCGGCATTGTCCAATATCAAAAGAACTTTAAAAGGCAGTCCCTTACAGGTAGGGTACTTCCTGACTTCAGGGACAAAGCGTTGATGAAACCAGTTCAGAAAAAGTGTCCTTGTCCAGGCTGCCTTGTTGTACCTCCAAAAGGCTGGCAGCTGGTGTTTCTCTTTTCCCTCCAAGCTTCAGGGTTAGCAGCTTTATAGATAAGGGCAGTTCTATTTATAAACCCTACTTGTGGATGCAGTTCATCTGCAAGTTTTTTCAAATTGTCACAAACCTCTAACATTTTTCCGATATATTTATTGAAAAAAAAAATTGGGTCTAAAAGTGGAGCCATGCAGTTGAAACCCATGTTGTTCAAGGGTCCACCGTTTATGATTTTCTCGTTTTTCTACCAAGAATATGTATTGCTTTCATAATTGGATAAAGGACCACACAATTTAAAAAGGAAAAGAGAGAAAGTCCTTTTTAATGCCCTCGTCTTCCACTAATCGTTCCCCTCATGTTTGCAAACTCATTTTTTAAAAGAACTCCCCTTTTCAGGGATAGCATGCATAGTTTTCCATGTTGGGTGCTCCTGTCTACAAGATTTTTAGTTTCTTTAAGACAAGGCCTGGGTCTCTACATCATTTCCATTCTTCTGGTCCAACTTGGCCCAGCCTCCAGCTTCCCCTGCCAGGAGGGAGTCCTGAGCAAATGCAGAGGCCCTTGTTCCTGGTGCCCTGCAGTGGGTGAGGGAGAGGGGTGAGTAGCAGGTTCAGGCTTGGGGAAGTATGGTGATGAGAACCCGCATTGCAGGAGCTTAAAGTTCTCTAAACCAGCTCTTAGGTTTTTGAAGTTGCATCCAGTATAAATGAAAGGCTTGAATGCTTACTTACGTGTTGGATCAGTGCAGTAAACAAAATGATCAAATGGCAGGAATAGACTGACCTCGCAGTCTCTTCCCATGAGCAGTATTTGTGGGAACAAAGCCGTTTTTGGAGAGCAGAGAAAATAATTTATTGATAGAGGTTTGGGACATTGTCACAAGGGACCGAAAGGATAACACACATAGGAATTTTTCAAATGCTGATATTATCAGAAAAAAGCTTTCATTGAAAGGAGAGCTGTTTATAATTTGATTCCTCCCCCGTGAACCTCAGATCCTTCTTACATCCATGTTTTCCCACAGAGGAGGAAACCCCCGAAAGAGAGAATGAGTGCAGAAAATGGGAAAGCAGGAAATGGGGCCCTAGGAGCTTGAGATGAGGGTGAAACCTCGAGAGGCAAGAAATGCTTCAACAGTGCAATGAGTCATGCAGAGTGAAATTAGGTCTGGGCTTCAGTTTCCTTTCTTTGCTCCCAAATCTTGGCATTATCTTGATTTTTGTCTCTAGATTCTGCTTGTAGTATCTTTATTCCAAAGAGGGAAGGCTGTTTCTGACATCTTCACAGGCCTTAGCATGCTTAATGCTGGAAGGCAAACACATTAGAGTAAACATACATCCCCAATTAAATATAACTAAATATTTGATGAGATATTATGTTGAACCATGTGAAATTGCCATTTATAAAGGTCAAAAATGGTCAGATATTAGCAGTTTCATACTGTTGAATCTAATGACTTTTTTTTTTTTTTTTTTTTGAGGTAGGGTCTCTGTCACCCAGGCTGGGGTTGCAATAGTGCTATCCTGGCTCACTGCAGCCTCGGCTTCCTGTGCTCAAGCAATCCTCCCACCTCAGCCTCCCAAGTAGCTAGGACTACAGGCATGTGCTACCACACCCAGCTAATTTTTTGAAATGTTTTGTGGAGGGTGAGGGCTGAGGTCTTGCTTTTTTGCCCAGCCTTGTTTTGAATTGGCTTCAAGCAGTCCTTCTGTTTACTGGCCTCCCAAATTGTTGGGATTACAGGTATGAGCCCCTGTACCGAGCCCTAGTAACTTTACTTTTGAAATTATTTAACTGTAAGTGCTGCATTTAATTTACAATTCGCTATTATTTGTCAGCATCTATTACATGTGGGCTGGAATTTACATGAACTGAGAAATTCTAACCTGCAGATGGTAATTAGAGGTAATGACATTTTAAATGTTGATGAATACTAAATTTAACAATTAATGGAGTCCACATAATGTGGCATCTGTAAACATTCCATTAAACATTTATTCACTAGAGCCTCTTAATTGTTCTTTTTTATTTTGGAGCTGTTGTAGGTTGGCTTCCTAAAGAGCAGTTTCTGATGGGGAGATTAATGCGCCAGAGATTTATTAGGGGAGCTACTAGGGTTAGCACCTGTGGGGAAGGAAAGTAAGCCAAATTGTTCAGAGGGAGGAGCTGGGCCGCAGTGCATTCGTGCTGGCCTCTGCAGCTCCATAGAGAGCTTGGAGCTAGGATGGCCCTTCCTGTCGTGAGATCAGGCTGTCCTGGGAAGGGGGCATAACCCCAGGCGGGGTGGCTGTCTGCAGGTGAGGGCAATTCCAGAGCGGGCTGGCAGTTGAGGGCCGTTAGCCAACATTCCCAGCAGCTTGGGGCACAGGACCTGCTGTCCTGCTGGGGAGCTGGATGGCAAAGCAGAGCAACCGCAACAGCTGCCTACTTTTTTTTTTAAAGGTTTTTATTAATCCCCTAGCACTGGATCTGAAGGACCCATGGGATCAAGGGGCTCTATTGGGAAGTGCTGACAGTGCTTGAGGCATTTGTTAGGGAGAGAAAGGCTTTTAGGTATATGTAAGAGGAAATAGGACAATATTGGGCAGGGTGAGATTTGTCAGTAGATGTTAAGGTAGAGGGACCTGGATGAGAGTCAGGAATCCTACCTGGTTCTCTAGCTCCTACCAGGGCCCAAGCTGCAACCCTGACTGGACCCATGGTGGCCTCCGCTGTGAACCCAGGGGACAAGGCAAGACTTGGTGACTCCCATCTCTCCTCCTGGCCCTGGCATGCGGGAGCTCTCCAAGTCTCATCTTTTGTTTTGCTTTGTTTTGTCTGAGACTGAGTCTCTCTTGCCCAGGCTGGAGTGCAGTGGCGTGATCTAGGCTCACTGTAGCCTCTGCCTCCTGGGTTCAAGCGATTCTCTGCCTCAGCCTCTCGAGTAGTTGGGACTACAGGGGTGCCACCACCACGCTTAGCTAATTTTTGTACTTTTTTAGTAGAGTTGGGGTTTCACTATGTTGGCCAGGCTAGTCTCAAATTCCTAACCTCAAGTGATCCTCCCACCTTTGCCTCCTAAAGTGCTGAGATTACGGGTATGAGCCACCATGCCCAGCCCCAAGTCTCATCTTGATGGCTCCAGTGTGGAGCAAATCACAGTTCCTAACTCACCCTTTGAAGGGATAAGAAACTCCGAAATGATTCAGATTTCAATTAGGGACTTTGTGAACCTTCTCCTGTCTCCTTGCTCTGATTCCTGGGTTGTTGGTGGGGCAGAAAGCAGAGATAAGATCCAAGCCAGGCCACTTGATAAAGAATCATGCCTTTTTCTCCTTCCTCTCCCTCACGATCCTGAGAAGGCACAGGTGTGACTGGGACACTCCAATTCATTACTGAGCTGAAGGCAGCAGATCACAGAAGGAAAGCTAGAGAACGGGGAGGGGAGCCAAGAGTTAGAAAATCACATGGCACATGTATACATATGTAACAAACCTGCACATTGTGCACATGTACCCTAAAATTTAAAGTATAATAATAATAATAATAGAAAACCACTGACTTAAACACAAGGCCCCATTGCTTTGCAGCACATATACCAAAATTGGAATGAGACTGAGAGATTATCATGGCCCCTGTGCAAAGAGGACACGAAAATTCATGAAGCATTTCATATTTTTTTCAGGGGCTGGTTAAAAAAAATTCTGGAGATGGATAATGATGAGGGCTGAACAACAATGTGAATGTACTTAATGTCACTGAACTGTACAGTTAAAAATGGTTAAAATAGTAAATTTTGTTATATTTTACCACAATTTTTATAAACAAATAAACATGACCCTGAGAGATAAAAGGCTACATAAAGAAATCATAAAGAGCAGCAAGCTATGAAGTGAAAGTCACACAATTATATTAATGATGTCAATTACAGCCAAAAGAAAAGCAAATCTTGAAACCCCTATGCAAGCCCTCAGTCATTGCATATACCATGATATAAGTTCAGATATTAGAATGAGCAGGCTCGATGTCCTCTGGGCTCAAAGCCCAACTCTGACACTTAATAGCTGTGTGACCTTGGACAAGACACCTAACCTCTCTGAGCCTGTTTCCATGTGTATAAAATGAAAATGACATCAATTTAGTCCAAGATGGCCGAATAGGAACAGCTCCAGTCTACAGCTCCCAGTGTGAGCGACGCAGAAGGCGGGTGATTTCTGCATTTCCAACTGAGGTACCGGGTTCATCTCACTGGGGCTTGTCAGACAGCAGGTGCAAGACAGTGGGTGCAGTGCACCGAGCATGAGCCGAAGCAGGGCGAGGCATTGCCTCACCCAGGAAGTGCAAGGGGGTCAGGGAATTCCCTTTCTTAGCCAAGGGAAGCTGTGACAGATGGCACTTGGAAAATCGGGTCACTCCCACCCTAATACTGCACTTTTCCAGTGGTCTTGGAAAACGGCACACCAGGAGATTATATCCTGCACCTGGCTCAGAGGGTCCCACGCCCATGGAGCCTGGCTCATTGCTAGCACAGCCGTCTGAGATTGAACTGCAAGGTGGCAGTGAGGCTGGGGGAGGGGTGCCCACCATTGCTGAGGCTTGAGTAGGTAAACAAAGCAGCTGGGAAGCTCAAACTGGGTGGAGCCCACCACAGCTCAAGGAGGCCTGCCTGCCTGCCTCTGTAGACTCCACCTCTGGGGGCAAAGCATTGCTGAACAAAAGGCAGCAGAAACCTCTGCAGACTTAAATGTCCCTGTCTGACAGCTTTGAAGAGAGTAGTGTTCTCCCAGCATGGAGTTTGAGATCTGAGAACTGACAGACTGACTCCTCAAGTGGGTCCCTGACTCCTGAATAGCCTAACTGGGAGGCACCCCCCCAATATGGGCAGACTGACACCTCACATGGCCAGGTATCCCTCTGAGATGAAGCTTCCAGAGGAATGATCAGGCAGCAACATTTGCTGTTCAGCAATATCCACTGTTCTGCAGCCTCTGCTGCTGATACCCAGGCAAACGGGATCTGGAGTGGACCTCCAGCAAACTCCAACAGACCTGCAGCTGAGGTTCCTGACTGTTAGAAGGAAAACTAACAAACAGAAAGGACATCCACACCAAAACTCCATCTGTATGTCACCATCATCGAAGACCAAAAGTAGATAAAACCACAAAGATGGGGAAAAAACAGAGCAGAAAAGCTGAAAATTTTAAAAATCAAAGTGCCTCTCCCCCTCCAAATGAATGCAGCTCCTCACCAGCAAAGGAACAGAGCTGGATGGAGAATGACTTTGACAAGTTGAGAGAAGGCTTCAGATGATCAAACTTCTCCGAGCTAAAGGAGGAAGTTCGAACCCATCACAAAGAAGCTGAAAACCTTGAAAAAAGATTAGATGAATGGCTAACTAGAATAACCAGTGTAGAGAAGTCTTTAAATGTCCTAATGGAGCTGAAAACTATGGCATGAGAACTACGTGATGCATGCACAAGCTTCAATAGCCGAATCGATCAACTGGAAGAAAGGGTATCAGTGATTGAAGATCAAATGAATGAAATGAAGCGAGAAGAGAAGTTTAGAGAAAAAAAAGTAAAATGAACAAAGCCTCCAAGAAATATGGGACTATGTGAAAAAACCAAATCTACATCTGATTGGTGTACCTGAAAATGACGGGGAGAATGGAATCAAGTTGGAAAACACTCTGCAGGATATTATCCAGGAGAACTTCTGCAATCTAGCAAGGCAGACCAACATTCAAATTCAGGAAATACAGAGAATGCCACAAAGATACTCCTTGAGAAGAGCAACTCCAAGACACATAATTGTCAGATTCACCAAAGTGGAAATGAAGGAAAAAATGTTAAGGGCAGCCAGAGAGAAAGGTTGGGTTATCCACAAAGGGAAGCCCATCAGACTAACAGTGGATCTCTTGGCAGAAACTCTACAAGCCAGAAGAGAGTAGGGGCCAATATTCAACATTCTTAAAGCAAAGAATTTTCAACCCAGAATCTCATATCCAGCCAAACTAAGCTTCATAAGTGAAGGAGAAATAAAATCCTTTACAGACAACCAAATGCTGAGAGATTTTGTCACCACCAGGCCTGCCCTACGAGAGCTCCTGAAGGAAGCACTAAACATGGAAAGGAACAACTGGTACCAGCCACTGCAAAAACATGCCAAATTGTAAAGACCATCGATGCTAGGAAGAAACTGCATCAAATAATGAGCAAAATAACCAGCTAACATCATAATGACAGGATAAAATTCACATATAACAATATTAACCTTAAATGTAAATGAGCTAAATGCTCCAATTAAAAGACACAGACTGGCAAATTGGATAAAGAGTCAAGACCCATCAGTGTGGTGTATTGAGGAGACCCATCTGATGTGCAGAGACACACGTAGGCTCAAAATAAAGGGATGGAGGAAGATTTACCAAGTAAATGGAAAACAAAAAAAAGGCAGGGCTTGCAATCCTAGTCTATGATAAAACAGACTTTAAACCAACAAAGATAAAAAGAGACAAGGCCATTACATAATGGTAAGAGGATCAATTCAACAAGAAGAGCTAACTATCATATATATATATATAGTTATATATATATGATATATATATATGATAGTTATATATATATGATATATATATATCATATATATATCATATATATAATATATATCATATATATATATGTATATATATATATACCCAATACAGGAGCATGCAGATTCATGAAGCAAGTCCTTAGAGACCTACAAAGAGATTTGGACTCCCACACAATAATAATGGGAGACTTTAACACCCCACTGTCAACATTAGACAGATCAATGAGACAGGAAGTTAACAAGGATATCCAGGACTTGAACTCAGCTCTGCACCAAGCAGACCTAACAGACATCTATAGAACTCTCCATCCCAAATCAAAAGAATATACATTCTTCTCAGCACCACATCACACTTATTCCAAAATTGACCACATAGTTGGAAGTAAAGCACTCCTCAGCAAATGTAAAAGAACAGAAATTATAACAAACTGTCTCTCAGACCACAGTGCAATCAAACTAGAACTCAGGATTAAGAAACCCACTCAAAACTGCTCAACTACATGGAAACTGAACAACCTGCTCCTGAATGACTACTGGGTACATAACGAAATCAAGACAGAAATGAAGATGTTCTTTGAAACCAATGAGAACAAAGACACAACATACCACAATCTCTGGGTCACATTTAAAGCAGTATGTAGAGGGAAATTTATAGCACTAAATGCCCACAAGAGAAAGCAGGAAAGATCTAAAATTAACACCCTAACATCACAATTAAAAGAACTAGAGAAGCAAGAGCAACCACATTCAAGGGCTAGCAGAAGGCGAGAAATAACTAAGATCAGAGCAGAACTGAAGGAAATAGAGACACAAAAAAACCTTCAAAAAATCAATGAATCCAGGAGCTGGTTTTTTGAAAAGATCAACAAAACGGATAGACTGCTAGCAAGACTAATAAAGAAGAAAAGAGAGAAGAATCAAATAGACACAATAAAAAATGATAAAGAGGATATCACCACCGATCCCACAGAAATACAGACTACCATCAGAGAATACTATAAACACCTCTATGCAAATAAACTAGAAAATCTAGAAGAAATGGATAAATTCCTGGACACATACACCCTCCCAAGAGTAAACCAGGAAGAAGTTGAATCCCTGAATAGACCAATAATAGGCTCTGAAATTGAGGCAATAATTAATAGCCTACCCACCAAAAAAAGTCCAGGACCAGATGGATTCATAGCCGAATTCTACCAGAGGTACAAGGAGGAGCTGGTACCATTCCTTCTGAAACTATTCCAATCAATAGAAAAAGAGGGAATCCTTCCTAACTCATTTTATGAGGCCAGCATCATCCTGATACCAAAGCCTGGCAGAGACACAACAACAAAAAAGAGAATTTTAGACCAATATCCCTGATGAACATCGATGCAAAAATCCTCAATAAAATACTGGCAAACATAATCTAGCAGCACATCAAAAACTTATCCGCCATTATCAAGTGGGCTTCATCCCTGGGATGCAAAGCTGGTTCAACATATGCAAATCAATAAACATAATCCAGCATATAAATAGAACCAATGACAAAAACCACATGATTATCTCAATAGATGCAGAAAAGGCCTTTGACAAAATTCAACAGCCCTTCATGCTAAAAACTCTCAATAAATTAGGTATTGATGGGACGTATCCCAAAATAAGAGCTATTTATCACAAATCCACAGCCAATATCATACTGAATGGGCAAAAACCTTCTTTGAAAACTGGCACAAGACAGGGATGCCCTCTCTCACTGCTCCTATTCAACATAGTGTTGGAAGTTCTGGCCAGGGCAATCAGACAGGAGAAAGAAATAAAGGGTATTCAATTAGGAAAAGAGGAAGTCAAATTGTCCCTGTTTGCAGATGACATGATTGTATATTTAGAAAACCCCATCGTCTCAGCCCAAAATCTCCTTAAGCTGATAAGCAACTTCAGCAAAGTCTTAGCATACAAAATCAATGTGCAAAAATCACAAGCATTCTTATACACCAATAACAGAGAGCCAAATCATGAGTGAACTCCCATTCACAATTGCTTCAAAGGAATAAAATACCTAGGAATCCAACTTACGAGGGATGTGAAGGACCTCTTCAAGGAGAACTAGAAACCACTGCTCAACGAAATAAAAGAGCACACAAACAAATGAAAGAACATTCCATGCTCATGGACAGGAAGAATCAATATGGTGAAAATGGCCATATTGCCCAAGGTAATTTATAGATTCAATGCCATCCCCATCAAGCTACCAATGACTTTCTTCACAGAATTGGAAAAAACTACTTTACAGTTCATATGGAACCAAAAAAGAGCCCGCATTGCCAAGACAATCCTAAGCCAAAAGAACAAAGCTGGAGGCATCATGCTACCTGAGTTCAAATTATACTACAAGGCTACAGTAACCAAAACAGAGATATAGACCAATGGAACAGAACAGAGCCCTCAGAAATAATACCACACATCTACAACCATCTGATCTTTGACAAACCTGACAAAAACAAGCAATGGGGAAAGGATTCCCTATTTAATAAATAGTGTTGGGAAAACTGGCTACCCATATGTAGAAAGCTGAAACCGGATCCCTTCCTTACACCTTATACAAAAATTAATTCAAGTTGGAGTAAAGACTTAAATGTTAGACCTGAAACCATAAAAGCCCTAGAAGAAAACCTAGGCAATACCATTCAGGACATAGGCATGGGCAAGGACTTCATGTCTAAAACACCAAAAGCAATGGCAACAAAAGCCAAAATTGACAAATGGGATCTAATTAAACTAAAGAGCTTCTGCACAGCAAAAGAAACTACCAGCAGAGTGAACAGGCAACCTACAGAATGGGAGAAAAATTTTGCAATCTACTCATCTGACAAAGGGCTAATATCCAGAATCTTCAAAGAACCCAAACAGATTTACAAGAAAAAAACAACCCCATCAACAAGTGGGTGAAGGACATGAACAGATACTTCTCAAAAGAAGACATTTATGCAGCCAACAGACATATGAAAAAATGTTCATCATCACTGGCCATCAGAGAAATGCAAATCAAAACCACAATGAGATACCATCTCACACCAGTTAGAATGGCAATCATTAAAAAGTCAGGAAACAACAGGTGCTGGAGAGGATATGGAGAAATAAGAACACTTTTACACTGTTGGTGGGACTGTAAACTAGTTCAACCATTGTGGAAGACAGTGTGGCGATTCCTCAAGGATCTGGAACTAGAAATACCATTTGACCCAGCCATCCCATTACTGGGTATATACCCAAAGAATTATAAATCATGCTGCTATAAAGACACATGCACATGTATGTTTATTGTGGAACTATTCACAATAGCAAAGTCTTGGAACCAACCCAAATGTCCAATAACGATAGACTGGATTAAGAAAATGTGGCACATATGCACCATGGAATACTATGCAGCCATAAAAAAGGATGAGTTCATGTCCTTTGTAGGGACATGCATGAAGCTGGAAACCATCATTCTGAGCAAACTATTGCAGGGACAAAATACCGCATGTTCTCACTCATAGGTGGGAATTGAACAGTGAGAACACATGGACACAGGAGGGGGAACATAACACACTGGGGCCTGTCATGGGGTGGGGGGACGGGGGAGGGATAGCATTAGGAGATATACGTAATGTAAATGACAAGTTAATGCATGCAGCACACCAATATGGCACATGTATACATATGTAACTAACCTGCATGTTGTGGTCATGTACCCTACAACTTAAAGTATAATAATAATAAAAAACAATGGAGGAAAAAAGAAAATGACATCAGACTCATATCTATTAGGAGAATAAAAGTATTACAGGCAAGGCGTTTATCATAGTTCCTGGTACCTAGTAGACATTCATTAAATGTGTTTTCCTTCTCTTTCTGTAACACACAAATGCAGTGTGTTGTGGGACACAGGGACTAACTTGACAAATGGTAAGGATAAAATAAAACAAAAAATAAAGGTGATATTTGTGTAGTAGTTTCTGGCAGAGGCAGACCAGATACAGCAAAAACACTCTAAGTTGCTGAAAAAGACTTAAAAACTTCTATTAGGCATAGGGTACTGGCCTAGCTGTTGTAACTAAGAAAGCCCCACATATAATGGCTTAAACAAGATGGGAGTTTATTTTTCTCCATGTGATAATCCAAAAGTAAACTGTTCACAGCTGACAAGGTGGCTCTGTCATTCTCAACACAGGATTTCCATCTTTGGCTCCAATGGGGTTGCTTTGGATCCTGATGTCATCTAGGTAGCGGGAAGGGGGATAAAGGCCAGGGGAAGGGAGGATGTAAATTTCTTTTAAGGACATGACTCAGAAATGACACAGCTCATTCTCACCCAGCATGGCCAAATCCATGCTGTAAAGATGCCAAGGGAAGTACACTTGAACTGGCTGGACAAATTCTCAGCTAAAACACAGGAGTGCTGTTATTAAAGACGGGGAATGTGGATGTTGCTGGACAGGTAGCCATCTCAGCCACATACCTGTGTTATGTTTTCTCTAGTCTACAACTTCAGGCTTTCAAAAACAAACTAAACAACAAAGCTAACGTAAACCCCAAAATATAAGCCTAATTTCTTGCTTGTTATTCAATAAATATTTACAGACTACTTACTATGCACTAGGTACTATTTGAAACATTGCAGATTCAGCAGACTGCAAAACAGATCAGCTTCCTGATCCCAGAAAGCTGTATTCAATAGGCAGAGAAGGTAAACAAATGAAAAGAGAAAAAACAGTAGATACCAGTAAGAGCAAAGATGAAAATTAAGGCAATGGGGAAATGAGCCACTGGGTGGCTCCTCCCATTGGGTGGTTAGGGAAGTCAGCCAGCCATTGGAAGAGCGGGAAGCAGAAAATGCCTGCACGGGAAACTGCAAGGGCAAAGGTTCCAGTGCCGGGAAGATCTTGGAGGGTTTGTGGCACGGAAGGGCTAGTGTGGCTGGATTTAGTGGGAGAGGTAGAAGGGTTATAAGGGGAGGGAAGAGATCAGAAAGGCAGCTGGGAGCAGGCTTGCAGAGAGCTTTGCTAGCCAGGGACAGTTTGTTCTCTGGCATTTTCCAGCACTGATTGCATTGTACACAAAGTAGGCACCCAATGAGTGACGAATTAACAAACTAAAAGATAAAGACCTGAGGCTGTTGACACTCATAGCTTTCCTTTGATTTACTTGGCAAAGATTAGGTTTAACCTCTACTCATCCTTTGCATACCTCTTGCTCAGAACCTCAACACCTCTTTCCCCTTGCAAGATTGTTCTTAGTGTCCTTGGTAGCCCAGTGTCCCCTAGTTAAAAATGGCCTTACGGAAAGAATTTGAGAAAAAGATGGCTATCTGAAGAAGATGACCACATCTCCTCTTTGGCTTTGTCCACTCTGTTCAGCAGCTCCTGTTCTGATTTTTCTCCACAGGGTTTAACAGATCTGGCATCAGCCTGTCACTCTTGGTTAGGGTTAAGTTTGAAGAGGCAGTGTAACAATGGAGTGGCAGGATGGGATGGTAGTTAAGGCTGTGGCCTTTAGAGCCAGACTGCCCGAGTAAGGTACCTAGCCTTCTTGGTCATCAGTTTACTTATCTGTGAAATGGGGAACCATAATGGTTCATGGCTGCAATATTGAAAGCTTTGAAACTAAGATTTTTAGTAACTCACTTGAGGCAACACCTGTCCTGAGTTAATCTGAAACTATTTGGAAGGAAAACTTGACATGAAACTACTTATAATCATTATTTATTCCACTTTTTAAATATTAGTGCATTTTGTTTGATTAGGAGACAGCCATAGACCCTTCTGGGGGAGTTATATAATTTATAATGTAATTTATAATGGGCCATACTTCTTAAAATCTGATAAATTTTGAATTCCAAAACACTGGGCTTCAAGAATTCGGATAAAGGACTGTGAACCATTACTGTCCTTCCTAAAACATGGCAGCTAAAATGAATGTGAGCTGGCAATTGTGGTTAACGTGACAGCTCAAAGTTAAATGGGGAGTGAGAAGGTGTCCGGATGTCATAGAGTCATTCATCAAACTTGCATTTCACCCTTGTGGGTGAGATGGTAAAATGTGGCTCAAATGATACAGCAGGAGGATTTTCCAGGCCTCACAGGAGTGTTTTTCAGGGGGAGGTCTTATAGTGCTCTAGCTCTGGCCAAGCTCTGGCCATTCTCCACCTAATGGTTTCAGAGGTGATTTCTGATAAATGGGGGTTCTTTTGGTTTCAGGTAAGCAACAGAAGTCCACATAAACTAGCTCAAGCTGGAGGATTATCAACGAAGCCAAGGTCAAGAGGCAGCTGGGCCTTAGGGATGTTCTGGAACTAGGAATGAAAGCATCGTGGACAGTTAAGGCTTCCCTCACTCTCTTTTTCCTGCTTCTATGCAAGTCCATCCATCCATCCATGTGGCTGCAGAGCAGCTTTCTCTGCTTACTAATCCACTTGGCAAAAAAACAGCCACTGTCAACAGCTTCTGAGCTGTCTCTCCTGTGTGAATTCCAAGCTCCCCAGGAGTAGGACATGGGCTTGGCCCAATGGGCTAAGGAGATGTGGTGGTGTGTGGGGTCAGGTCACCCTGCCCAAACATGGCTTCTCCCTCAGTAACTTTGTGGGTGTGGAGGAATGGGCAGCTACTAGTAAAATGTGGGAAGGTTGTGTGGGGAAAGTGTGTGAAGGTTAGAGAACAGAAGAGTTGGATTGAGCAGACCCTGCTTCACACCAAACCGAAAACAAATAGTGAAGTGATGGGCAGGTAGGTCAGGCTACAAGCAGAGATGTCTCTGATCCTGTATCTTGAAGGAAAATCACACTCACCTTCACTACCACATCTGTTTGTACCAATGGCGGTTTTTAAAAAAAGGCAAGGTGAGAAACTGATCAGTTCAGGAAGGCATTCTCTGGTTCTTGTTGGGGTAGGATGGGGGAAGGTATAGAAAGGAAGATAGAGCAACAGCACTAGAGAACAAAGGGACAGTTGAAGTGTTTCATCTCCCCAGTCTATCAGTGCACAGGCTGTCCCTGGTTTCCTTCTACACGTAGCTGTGTCTCAACATCAGAACAAAGGATTTCCTCTGGGCCCTTTCATACAGGTCGACCCAAGATCCTTCCTTGCCTATCAGCTCCTGGGGGCTATGACCACTTTAAATGTGGCCCCACCTCATTCTTTCTGCTGAGAGACAAAATCAAGAGAAGTCCAGTTCCCAGGAAGACAGTAGGAGGAAGATTAGGAGGAAGGAGTCCCTGCTCTCCTTCCCTTGGTAGACAAAACCATGCTTTCCTCCCCAAGATTTCACTTAATTGCTGCTCCTTTAAATGTGTAGTTATCTTGCACTTGGCATGTTTACTGGGTGGGATGAAAATCAAGGGTCTGCTTGAGGACTTTTGGAGAGGAGACAAATCCAAATACCTTCTGACTTGGGAGCCACTTGCAAGCTTAGGCCCAATCTGTATGATTGGAGAAAGTAGCCCAGGACTATCTTTTCATATAGATGCAGAGGAGCAGAACAAATAAAGCCTCATTCTTTCATGGTTTACCTGGGGATCAGAAAGTTTATTCTGAGCTTAATTCCATAAGATCTTCTGCAAATATATGTTGCAGTCCCTGGCTCCTTCTTGGCATTTGAGCTAACATGGAGCATTTTCCTCTCTAGCACTCCTAGTTCTGTGATTTAGATTGGCCATGAGGGCAAGGTAACAGAGGAGGAAGGTGAGGAAAGGACCAGAAATACGATGTGTCTGCAGACAGCAGGGGTATCTAGTCTTCTAAGCTGTTGCCTCCCTGATGCAGCCCTAGATTCCCTACAAAGGACCTGCTTCTGCCCCCACCAGTTGCCATGCCAGCAGGTTCAAGGTAACTCCAGCCCAAAGTTTCACACTTAAGAGGCATGCAACCAACAGGTAAGTAACTACAGGAAGGGCTGTGTGTGCAGTTTGGGTAAGATCGGGCCCTGGTAGAAAGAGCTGTGAGCTGGAGGTCTGATAACCTGGGTTTGAGTCATGGCTCTGCATGGTGAAAACTTGGGCAAGTCACTCACTCCTCCTGGACTTCAATTTTCATATCTATAAAATAAGATTGATGACCTCTGGGATACTTCCTGCTCTGACTCGCTGGATTCTCCTTGCCTTTTGAGCATCACATTTCCAGAGCACTCCAGGCCTTTACCTGGAAAGCATGGAGCTAGGAAAGGTGAAACTTGAATAGCCAGTTGGATTAGTCTACTTAGGCTGCTGTAGCAAAGTACCCCACACTGGGCAGCTTAAACAACAGAAACACATCGTCTCACAGTCCTGGAGGCTGGAAGTTCACAATCAAGGTGTCAGCAGGGTTGGTTCCTCCTTAGGGCTGCAAGGGAGAACCTGTCCCAGGCCCCTCCCCTAGCTTCTGGTGGTTTTCGGGCAATCTTTGGTGTTCCTTGGCTTGTAGCTGCATCACCTGGTGTCTGCCTCCATCTTCATGTGGCATTCTCCCTGTGTTTGTGTCCATCTCTGTGTTCAAATTTCCCTGTCCGTGACACCAGTCACATTGGATTAGGGTCCATCCTAATGACCCCATTTCAACTTTATTACCTCTGTAAATACCCTATTTCTGAATAATGTTACATTCTGAGGTACTAGCAGTTAGGACCTCAACTTATCTTTTCTGGAGGAAACAATTCAACCCATAATACTAGTTGTAAGGCTTGGCTAAATATCTCTGCATGGAAGAAGTGGAAAAAGTGAACTAAAAATAAGTTCTGATTTTTTAAAATCAGGTGATATTTTTATGCAATACTCAAAGCTGCGTTTACCAGCTGTTAGCAGGTTTGAGATGTAGTGTCCCGACAAATGATTCTCTCAAAGAAAACATAACATCTTCCTTTCTTTCTTCTCCTTCTTACTTGCTTGTTTCCTCCATTCTTTTTGTTTCTAACTTCAATGCATTTATTCTTACTCCATTCCCCTCCACTCTCCCTACCTGGGTCTTACAAAATAAAGAAAAATCTGTTCTTTATTCTCTGGTTCACCTTCTAGAGGAAAAATGCAGCCAACATCCTTACTGAATCATTACTTCTGCTTTCAAAGCCCCCTTTCTTTCTCTCCACTTTTCCAGGAACTCATAGAAATCTTGGGGCTGGATGAGACCTGAGATGTTTTCTAAGCTCCTAACTGACTTGAGTCTCTTGCACAACAGCCAACAGCCTGCCACTTTTTTTTTTTTTTTTCCAAAGATATGGTCTTAGCCAGGTGCAGTGGCTCACACCTACAATCCCAGAACTTTGGGAGGCTGGGGTGAGTGGATCACGAGGTCAGGAGTTCGAGACCAGCCTGACTAACATGGTGAAACCCCATCTCCACTAAAAATACAAAAGTTAGCTGGGTGTGGTGGCACGTGCCTGTAATCCCAGCTACTCCAGAACCTGAGGCAGGAGAATCGCTTGAACCTGGGAGGCAGAGGTTGCAGTGAGTGGAGATCACACCACTGCACTCCAGCCTGGGTGACAGAGCAAGACTCTGTCTCAAAAAAAAAAAAAAAAAAAAAAAAATATATATATATATATATATATATATATATATATATATGGTCTTGCTCTGTCACCCAGGCTGGAGTGCCGTGGCATGATCATAGCTCACTGCAGCCTTAACTTCCTAGGCTGAAGCAATCCTCCTACCTCAGCCTCACAATTAGCTAGGACTATAGGTATGCACTACCACACCCAGCAAATTTTTAAATTTTTTGTAGAGATGGGGGTCTCCCTATGTTGACTAGGCTGGTCTCAAACTCCTGGACTCAAACGATCCTCTTGCCTCAGCCTCTGAAAGTGCTGGAAATTACAGGTGTGAGCCACCATGTCCAGCTGTCTGCTGCATTTTTAAGCCATCTCTGCATGATTATCTCACCACTTCTGAGGTATACGATTGATGACTATAAGCATTAGGTAGATCTATGTTAGGTTGAAATCCAGGTCCCCATTCTGTCACTTCTGAGCTGCCTGGAGCATGACAGAGCAAAGCCATTGCATCTTCCAAGAGGCAGCCCCAGGAAGCAACACCAGCTACTCCGCTCCAGGCTCCTATTAACATTTGAGAGACAGACTTCTCTGCTTCTTTTTTATTTTTTATTTTTTTAATTTTTATTATTATACTTTAGGTTTTAGGGTACATGTGCACAATGTGCAGGTTTGTTACATATGTATCCATGTGCCGTGTTGGTTTGCTGCACCCATTAACTCGTCATTTAGCATTAGGTATATCTCCTAATGCTGTCCCTGCCCCCTCCCCCCAACCCACAACAGTCCCCAGAGTGTGATGTTCCCTTTCCTGTGTCCATGAGTTCTCATTGTTCAATTCCCATGTATGAGTGAGAACATGCGGTGTTTGGTTTTTTGTCCTTGCGATAGTTTACTGAGAATGATGTTTTCCAGTTTCATCCATGTCCCTACAAAGGACATGAACTCATCATTTTTTATGGCTGCATAGTATTCCATGGTGTATGTGTGCCACATTTTCTTAATCCAGTCTATTGTTGTTGGACATTTGGGTTGGTTCCAAGTCTTTGCTATTGTGAATAGTGCCACAATAAACATACATGTGCATGTGTCTTTATAGCAGCATGATTTATAGTCCTTCAGATATATACCCAGTAATGGGATGGCTGGGTCAAATGGTATTTCTAGTTCTAGATCCCTGAGGAATCGCCACACTGACTTCTACATAGTTGAACTAGTTTACAGTCCCACCAACAGTGTAAAAGTGTTCCTATTTCTCCACATCCTCTCCAGCACCTGTCATTTCCTGACTTTTTAATGATGGCCATTCTAACTGGTGGGAGATGGTATCTCATTGTGGTTTTGATTTGCATTTCTCTGATGGCCAGTGATGATGAGCATTTTTTCATGTGTTTTTTGGCTGCATAAATGTCTTCTTTTGAGAAGTGTCGTTCATGTCCTTCGCCCACTTTTTGATGGGGTTGTTTGTTTTTTTCTTGTAAATTTGTTTGAGTTCATTGTAGATTCTGGATATTAGCCCTTTGTCAGATGAGTAGGTTGCAAAACTTTTCTGCATTCTGTAGGTTGCCTGTTCACTCTGATGGTAGTTTCTTTTGCTGTGCAGGAAGTCAAATTGTCCCTGTTTGCAGATGACATGATTGTATATCTAGAAAACCCCATTGTCTCAGCCCAAAATCTCCTTAAGCTGATAAGCAACTTCAGCAAAGTCTCAGGATGCAAAATCAATGTACAAAAATCACAAGCATTCTTGTACACCAATCACAGACAAACAGAGAGCCAAATCATGAGTGAACTCCCATTCACAATTGCTTCAAAGAGAATAAAATACCTAGGAATCCAACTTACAAGAGATGTGAAGGACCTCTTCAAGAACTACAAACCACTGCTCAATGAAATAAAAGAGGATACAAACAAATGGAAGAACATTCCATGCTCATGGGTTGGAAGAGTCAATATCGTGAAAATGGCCATACTGCCCAAGGTAATTTATAGATTTGATGCCATCCCCATCAAGCTAGTAATGACTTTCTTCACAGAGTTGGAAAAAACTACTTTAAAGTTCATATGGAACCAAAAAAGAGCCCGCATCACCAAGTCAATCCTAAGCCAAAAGAACAAAGCTGGAGGCATCATGCTACCTGACTTCAAACTATACTACAAGGCTACAGTAACCAAAACAGCATGGTACTGGTACCACAACAGAGACATAGATCAATGGAACAGAACAGAGCCCTCAGAAATAATGCCGCATATCTACAACCATCTGATCTTTGACAAACCTGACAAAAACAAGCAATGGGGAAAGGATTCCCTATTTAATAAATGGTGCAGGGAAAACTGGCTAGCCATGTGTAGAAAGCTGAAACTGGATCCCTTACTTACACCTTATACAAAAATTAATTCAAGATGGATTAAAGACTTACATGTTACACCTAAAACCATAAAAACCCTAGAAGAAAACCTAGGCAATACCATTCAGGGCATAGGCGTGGGCAAGGACTTCATGTCTAAAACACCAAAAGCAATGGCAACAAAAGCCAAAATTGACAAATGGGATCTAATTAAAGACTTCTCTGCTTCTAGTAGTTATTTAGCAAGTCAACTTCAGGATCTGTAACTAACTAGTAGAGTGTGATATAGCCTCTTTGACTTGAGTTATAGGTAAAAGCCTTGAATTTCAAGTACCTGCTCTCTCAATTACTACCTTAACTTTTCAGAATCTCAGTCTGTTGGTCCACAGAATGAAGACCATAGGACTTGTGCTCATTCTTCATAGGACTGCTGTGAGAGAAAATAGGACAATGTTTGTGAAAGTGGTTTGTCACTACTACTGTTACTACTATTGCTGCTGCTGCTACTATTAGCTCCTGGCTGGAGGTTCTCTTTCTAGACTGGGTTAAGATAGGAAGTGTACAAGAAAACTTCTGCTGTAAGTCACGTTGAGCTTCTAGGAAGTGGCTGGGGACAGGATGTCTGGAAAAGCCAAGGGGGTTATTCAAATAATTACGTTCCTAATCTGTGACCCAAGTTCTGATTTTTTTGCTGGATTACAGGGCTGCCTGGGAAATGGCCAAGTTCAGTTCTTAGAAGAAAAAAATCTTCTAAGTGCATGTACTGTTTTGGAATGAGTTAAGCAAAACACAGAATGACAGCCATCATTTGGATCCTCTCATCCAAAGCAAGAATTAGCTCCCCTTCAATATCAGAGACTTTAAGAAAAAATGGACAGAAAAGAGTTATTATGTAATGAATGGCAAGAAAAGAAAGTGCTAGGGGTTTGTTCCCTCCTGGCCTACTCTTTCTGACGTACATCCCTTCCAGCATTAAGCAGAACAAAAGAACTGCGTGTGTACAAATTACAGGTGAAATTGTGGGTAGACTGGGGATGGGCTCACCCTCTCAGATGTAGACTTGAGGCCTGGAGGCTCCCACTTGTCAGCACTGATGGACCCACAGCCTCCATTCCACCCCTGTGGTTTGCAAAGTGAGTTTCTCACCATGCGGGGCCTCTTGTTGCCCTGCTCTAGTCTAAGAGAGCATTTGGCAGTCCTTTCAGTCATTCTAATGAAGAGAGAAAGGAGGTTGCTTTCAGGTGCCTGAGGGCCTGCCATCTGCGGTGCTTACACATGAGTGATTTTAGCATCCAGAGAATCACATCAGGAGCTAATTCAAGCCAATCCTAAATTATTTATCTGGGACAGAGTTCTTATTCACTCTCTTGTTCAAGATAGAGATTGTTGCTCCGATATTTTCATAAAACATGTTAATAAATCTCAAATGTTTGCTTCTGTGCCTTTCTGATATCCTAGCCATTATTCATTTTTGTTTTGGATCTGACCTTGGTCGAATAGAGCTACAAGATTTCCCCAGGTCCTTGCTACCACTAGGTGTAGTCAACTGAAAAATAGTTTTGTATCATTGGTGAAACCATCTGGTGGTGGTATGAATATATATTTAGAGATAACCGAAATAAGGACTTTGAACCTTTACCTAAGAATATCCCAAATTAAGCAAAATATAAAATACACATTTTTTAAAGGTGAAGGAACCATATTGGAGTAGTAATTCCCAAGCTTTTCTGTTTATCACAGTTATCCCAGTAGGTCCTCAGTGTGGCCTTTTCAATTCTGGTTTTTTGAAAAAGCTCCACTGATGTTTCTGATAGGCTCCACTCCACTACAATAGTAATTTATGTTTTCTAATTCAAACTCTGCCAGCCCTGGCCTATCAAAATGTGATGTTATTTGTTCTCATTAAATCAAATTATTTTCAATATTATTTATAAACTACAAGCTGAACTTATTTCGTGCATGCTTTTTTTTTTTTTTTTGGAGAAAGTCTCACTCTGTCACCCAAGCCGGAGTGCAGTGAAGTACAGCTCACTGCAGCATTGGACTTCCAGGCTCTCAAGGGATCCTCTTGCCTCAGCCTCCTGTGTAGCTAGGACTACAGGGATGCACCACCACATTCAGCTAATTTATTTTATTTTTTCTAGAAACAGGGTCTTGCTATGTTGCCCAGGCTGGTCTTGAGCTCTTGGCCTCAAGCAATACTCGTGTCTCAGCCTCCCAGAGCACTGAGGTTGCAGGTGTGAACTACCATGCCCAGACTATTCAGAGCATGCTTTTTAAAAATTTAGACCAATTTACAAAATCTTAGCTAAGGTATTCTCTTGCTCGTGGGCAAAGTAATTTATTCTACCTGCCTTGTTTTTATTTAACTCTTCAATTCCCTTATAGTTAAAAAAAATAGGCTTAGTAGGGAATAATTTGAGAAAAATCTTTTCAATGGCCATGCACATGTGATTTTATGTATACAGCTGTGTAAGTCTGGGTTTTTTTGGGTTGCGGCATCAGAATCCACCTCACACTAGCTCAAGCAGAAAATGAATGTATTGGCTCATGTAGCTGCAAAGTCCAAGGATGCAGCTGCTTTAGCTAGAGTCAGAGATTTCATTAATCACTCCACTGCGTTCATAACCTAAGCCCCCTTTTCTCCCAGTGCAAATAGGCTTTCTCCTTATGGCTAAGAGAAGTGGCCACCAGCAGCCTGAGATTTACAACCCACAGCTAAGCAAACCCAATAGAAAAATCTCCCTCCTAATATCTGAATATCAGCTGCAGGAAAGGCTCCATTTATTAACCCGTTCTAGGGTCACATCTCACTGGCGTTGATGGTGTACAGAGAATGACGGCACCACCTAGACCACACAGAGTGGGGAGGCGCTCTTCAGAGAAAAGATAGAGTCGTCTGTGGAACAGGGATTGGCAAACTTTTCTGGAAAGGGCTAGACAGTAAATATTTTAGGCTTTATGAGCTACATACCATCTCTGCTGCAAATTCTTCTTCTCCTACTAAGCTTGCTTAGTACTACACTGAGGAACAAGTACTGGGAGCAGAATCAAAATTATGCAGAAAAGGACAATAGGGACAAAGGAAAGAAGGAGAGAAGAAGAGCGAGGGGTAGGGGATGCAGAAGCGTGTATTTTAGAAAGTCTTTAGGCCACATTTCTCATCACTAACAACAAAACAAGAAGTTGTAGAGCTAGGAAGCTGGAAAATCTATCCTTGGCCATCCATCCTCTGCCAAAAAAAAAAAAAAAAAGAAAATTTATTTCACTTAAACATAGCTACAGGAAAAAGACCACGATCAGTGTCCACACAAAGTTCTTATTTAAAAAAAAATGTAATAATAAGGAGCAGAATAACATTCCGTTAGAAAATGAAAGCATATAAGAAAGACATGCTCACAAAAGGGGTGAAAACCATAACCAAATATTTTATAACAAGCTAAAATAAGGCAAGAAAGTGATAAAAGCTATGGAAAAACAACATACATCAAAGGTAGAAGAACTTAGAAATGACGTGTTTGGAAAGTAGGAATATTCAAAAATAGAGGTAACAGAACTACCTTTAGAAAAAGAAATTTAAAAATCATTTCAGAAATTAAGATTAAACTACATGAAATACTAGAATAAACACATTCATTTTTTAAAAAGGAGATTAAAAGAAGGAAAATTTTAAAAATCCAAAAGAAATGAAGAGAGAATTCGAGAGAAAATAACAGCTCAAAAAGATATCCAAAGATGTTCAAACATGTAAAATAGGAGGTCTTGAAAAAGAAAACCAATCAATGGAAAAGAGCAGATGCTATAAACTATAATAGAAAAAACTTAAAATATAAACCTCAAAGTGACATCTTGAAAGGATATATTTTGTATCTGGGGGAAAATGACTCAGAACAGAATTCAATGAGATATATTCTTGTAAAATTATTGGAATTTACAGGAAAAAAATTCTTTGGGTATTCAGACAAAAGAACCAGACACTTAGAAAACTCAATTACCATCACACTTTTTTTTTTTTTACTGCAATGGTTTATGCTAGGAGAGAAAAAATGTGAATCAACCACTTTAATCAAACTGACATTAAATTATAAATGCTTCAGACAAATTATTCTGAAGATGTGAAAATTCAGGAAATAATATTTCAAAAATCTTTCCTTGGGAGTCTGTTAAAGAAGAATTTCCAGACAAAATGACTGGAGAGACATTGACGTAAAGACTATTGGTGAGCATTAAATGTCTATTAGTCTATAGAACAAAATCTAAATGAAGATTGTAAAGTTATGTGTGTAAGTATGGTGCATGACAGCTGTGTGTTCTGGCAGTATAATGCAACTATCAAAAACTGGGGGAAGAATAGAGTGAGTATATGAACAACAAATTTAATTCACTGATTACCTAATAGATATTAACTGGGAATAAAACATTACTTCAAATTGGATGCTGGGGAATGCTCATGGTAGAAACCAATAGACAACAGTAAAAAATCAGAGCTCTAAACGTATTAAGATAATGGTTAGAATAAAGGTAATGGTTAGAACACAAATAGAAACCTTTCTAAATACCAAAAGATATACCCATAAACATATTTGCTTATATTAATGATACAACATAGCAATGCAGGAATAAACAATTACACTAAAAAATGTTTATGCTTGGAAGAGGAGGAAATGGGTAAAGGGAATATACCTTGTTTTATAGATTTGACTTTGGAACTATGTATATATTTTATCTATTTATAAAACAAAAGTAGGGCTGGGCACAGTGGTTCACACCTGTAATCCCAGCACTTTGGGAGGCTGAGATGGGTGGATTACTTGAGACCAGGAGTTTGAGACGAGTCTAGCCAACATGGCGAAACCCCATCTCTACTTAAAAATACAAAAATTAGCCAGGTGTGGTGGCAGGTGCCTGTAGTCCTAGCTACTTGGGAGGCTGAGGCAGGAGAATCACTTGAACCCAGGAGGCGGGAGGCGGGAGGCGAGAGGTGGGAGGTGGGAGGTGGGAGGCGGGAGGCTACGGTGAGCCAAGATTGTACCATGCACTTCAGCCTGGGCTGCAGAGCAAGACTCTATCTTGAAAACAAACAAAAACCAAACAAACAAAATACCAAAATTGAATTTTAAAAATCAACTCCTAAAAAACAAAAGCGAAATTAAAGAAACCTCATTGCCTATCAACATAGAGGCAAACCCACATAGAAAAAGAGTTTTTTTCTTTTTCTTTTTTTAGTTTCATTTTTTTTTTTAATTAACTTTTAGGTTTGGGGGTATATGTAAAGATTTGTTACATTGGTAAACATATGTCACAGGGGTTTGTTGTATATACTACTGCATCACCCAGGTATTAAGCCCAGTGCCCAAGTTATCTTTTCTGCTCCTCTCCCTCCCCTCACCTCCCCCATCAAGTAGACCCAAGTGTCTGTTGTTTCCTTCTTTGTGTTCATAAGTTCTTATTTAGCTCCCACTTATAAGTGAGAACATGTGGTATTTGGTTTTCTGTTCCTGCGTTAGTTTGCTAAGAGTAATAGCTTCCATCCCCATCCACATTCCTGCAAAAGACATAATCTTGTTCTTTTTTATGGCTGCATAGTATTCAATGGTGTATATGTACCACATTTTCTTCTTCCAATTTGTCATTGATGGGCATTTAGGTTGATTCCATGTCTTTGCTGTTGTGAATAGTGCTGTAATGGACATTCACCTACATGTCTTTATGGTAGGATGATTTCTATTCCTCTGGGTATATACCCAGTAATGGGATTGCTGTGTTGAATGGTAGTTTTCCTTTTAGCTCTTTGAGGAATTACCATACTGCTTCCCACAATGGTTTAATTAATTTCTATTCCCACCAACAGTGTGTAAGTGTTCCCTTTTCTCCACACCCTCGCTAGCATCTGTTGTTTTTTTGACTTTTTAACAATATCCATTTTGACTGGTGCGAGATGGTATCTAATTGTGGTTTTGATTTGCATTTCTCTAACGATCAGTGATATGAAGCTTTATTTCATATGCCTGTTGGCCACATGTATGTCTTCTTTTGAGAAGTGTTTGTTCATGTCCTTTGCCCACTTTTTAATGGAGTTGTTTTTCTCTTGTAAATTTAAGTTCCTTATGGATGCAGGGTATTAGACCTTTGTCAGATGCATAGTTTGCAAATATTTTCTCCCATTCTCTAGGTTGTCTATTTACTCTTGATAATTTATTTTGCTGTGCAGAAACTTGTAAGTTTAATTAGATCTCACTTGTCAATTTTTGCTTTTGTTGTGATTGCTTTTGGTGTGTTTATCATGAAATCTTTGCCCATTTCAATGTCCAGGATATTACTACCTAGGTTGTCTTCCAGGGTTTTTGTAGTTTTAGGTTTTACATTTAAGTCCTTAATCTATCTTGGTTGATTTTTGTGTGTGGTATAAGGACGGGGTACAGCTTCAATCTTCTGTATATGGTTAGCCAGTTATTCCAGCACCATTTATTGAATAGGGAGTCTTTTCCCCATTGCTTGTTTTTGTCAGCTTTGTCAAAGGTCAGATGGTTGTAGATGTGTGGCCTTATTTCTGGGCTCTCTGTTCTGTTTCATTGGTGTAGGTGCCTGTTTTTGTACCAGTATCGTGCTGTTTTGGTTACTGTAGTCTTCTAGTATAGTTTGAAGTCGGGTAATGTGATGCCTCCAGCTTCGTTTTTTTGCTTAGGATTGCCTTGGCTGTTTGGGCTCTTTTTCGATTGCATAGGAATTTTAAAATAGTTTTTTCTATTAATGGTTCTGTAAAGAATGTTGTTGGTGGTTTGATAGGAATACACATATTCCTATGTTTGTATAGGAATACACACATTCCTACATATGATACAGCATAGAATCTGTAAATTGCTTTGGGCAGTATAGCCATTTTAATGATTTTGATTCTCCCTTTCCATGAGCATGGGAAGTTTTTCCATTTGTTTGTGTCTTCTCTGATTTCTTGGAGCAGTGTTTTGTAATTCTCATTGTAGAAATCTTTCATTTCCCTGGTTAGCTGTATTCCTAGGTATTTTACACTTTTTGTGGCAATTATGAATGGCATTGCCTTTCTGATTTGGCTCTCGGTTTGGCTGTTGTTGGTGTATAGAAATGCTAGCGATTTTTGTGCATTGATTTTGTATCCTGCAACTTTGCTGAAGTTGTTTATCAGCTAGAGGAGCTTTTGGGCCAAGACTATGGGGTTTTGTTTTTTCTTTTTTGAGACAGAGCCTCGCTCTTTTCCCCAGGCTACAGTGCGATGGTGCAGTCTCAGCTCACCGCAATCCCCACCTCTTGGGTTCAAGTGATTCTCCTGCCTCAGCCTCCCAAGTAGTTGGGATTACAGGTGCCCACCACCACACCAGGCTAATTTTTTTGGTATTTTTAGTAGAGATGGGGTTTTCACCATGTTGGCCAGGCTGGTCTCAAACTTCTGACCTCAGGTGATCCACCCACCTCAGCCTCCCAAAGTGCTGGGATTACAGGCGTGAGCCACTGCGCCCAGCCTGGGGTTTTCTCATATAGAATCATGTCATCTGCAAACAGAGATAGTTTGACTTCGTGTCTTCCTATTTGGGTGCCCTTTCTTTCTTTCTTCTCCCTGTTTGCTCTGGCTAGGACTTCCAATACTATGTTGAATAAAAGTGATGAGAGACGGCATTGTTGTCTTGTGCAGGTTTTCAAGGGGAATGCTTCCAGCTTTTGCCCATTCAGTATAATGTTGGCTGTGGGTTTGTCATAGATGGTTTCTTATTATTTTGAGGTATGTTCCTTCGATACCTAGTTTATAATGTAAACGGGTTTTGAATTTTTAATATAAATGGGTGTTGAATTTTATCGAAAGCTTTTTCTGTGTCTATTGAGATAATTCTTTTTTGTCTTTAGTTCTGTTTATCTCATGAATCACATTTATTGATTTGTGTATGTTGAATGAAACTTACATGCTGGGGCCTACTTGATCATGGTGTGTTAGCTTTTAGATGTGCTGCTGCATTCAGTTTGCAAATATTTTGTTGAGAATTTTAAAATTGATATTCAAGGATACTGGCCTGAAGTTTTCTTTTTTTGTAGTATCTCTGCCAGGTTTTGGTGTAAAGATGACACTGGCTTCATAGGATGAGTTGGGGAGGAGTACCTTCTCCTCAATTTTTGGGGATAGTTTCTGTAGGAAAGGTACTAGCTCTTCTTTGTACATCTGGTATAATTCAGCTGTGAATCCATCAGGTCCTGGGTTTTTTTTTGGTTAGTAAGCTATTACTGATTCAATTTCAGAGCTCTATTGGTCTGTTTAGGGAATCAATTTCTTCCTGGCTCAATCTTAGGAGTGTGTATGTGTTTAGGAATTTATCCATCTCTTCTGCGTAGAGTTGTTCATAGTAGTTTCTGATGGTTGTTTTATTTCTGTGGGGTCAGTAATAACATTCCCATCATCATTTCTAATTGTGTTTATTTGGATATTCTCTCTTTTCTTCTTTGTTAGTTTAGCTAGTGGCCTACCCATCTTATTAATTTTTTTAAAAAAACAACTCCTGGATTCATTGGGCTTTTGAATGGTTTTTCATGTCTCAATTTTGAGAAAGACTTTTCAAACTGACCCTAAACCACAGTACTTTGACTGTATATTCCCAGTGAGATAAACTCTAAGAATAAAAGGAAGTGTAAAATATTGTATTTTCAATGATTATATTATTGGCAGCAATATTGGTATTATTATTCTAAGTCTGTTTTGTATGTATGAAAGGATAAAACAAAATTTATATATGTGTGTGTGTGTTTATATATATATATATATATATATATATATACATTTTTTTTTTTTGAGACAGGGTCTCGCTCTGTTGCCCAGATTGGAGTGCAGTGGCACCATCTTTGCTCACTACAGCCTCTGCCTCTCAGGCTCAAACGACCCTCCCACCTGAGCCTCCCAAGTACCTGGGACTACAGGCACACACTACCACACTGGGCTAATTTTTGTACTTTTTTGTAGAGAGGGGATCTCACCATGTTGCTCAGGCTGGTCACAAACTCCTGGGCTCAAGCGATCCTCCCACCTCGGCCTACCAAATTGCTGGGATTACAGGCATGAGCCACTGTGCCTGGTCGCAAAATAATAATTTTGATGGTATTACTGAGAAGAGGATTTTTGATAAGGGAGAAAGGAGATTAAGTGGAATCAATGAGGTAGCTATCAATGAGCTTAAGCAAAAAATCTAACATTTTAGGTATTAATTGGATATATTTTTTCATTTAAAAAATGTTCAGAATCCCAATTTCTGGAATGGTGAAGTAGGGCCCTTCAAGATTCTTCACCTCTACAAAAGCAGTGAGAACAATGGCAAAAACCGCCAAAAATAAATGTTTTCAGAATTCTGGAAATTGAAAGCATGCAACAATTTGAGGGGTTTCATTCAAGAAATATGGCTGAACAGCAAGCTTTGTTTAATTTTTTTTTTTTTTGAGACAGGGTCTCACTCTCTCCCCCAGGCTGGACAGAGTTGTGTTCACAGCTTACTGCAGCCTCAATCTCCCAGGCTCAAGTGGTCCTCCCACCTCAGCCTCCAGAGTAGCTGGGACTTACAGGCACGTGCCACCATGCCTAGTTAAATTATTTTTGATTTTAATTTTATTTTTAGTAGAGATGAGGTCTTGCTGTGTTGCTCAGGCTAGTCTTGAACTCCTGAGCTCGAGTGATTCTCCCACCTTAGCCTCCCAAAGTGTTGGGATTACAGGCATGAACCACTGTGCCTGGCCCTAAGCTTTATGTTTTGATTTGCCATAATCTCACTCCTCTAACACCTACCCCACAGTTACCATGTAACAGCCTCACAACTATAATAGCTATGAAAAATAGCAGCTTGGTGGGCACTGGAGGAGGCAGAACATGTTTGGGGGTCCCAAAAAACTCATTACTGGAGAATTGCCACTATTTGACCTGTCTGAAAACTCTCTGGACAGATTCACTCTCAGAGCATTCCTTATGTGACCTGACCAGAGCTCATGCTGTGTGAACAACCCTGCCCTCAGGAAATTTGTTAAAAAATGCTCAACAACAATTGTTGAACAATGCAGCTGCCCAAGGCAGCATTATCACTTAGAACTAAGAAGAGGTTGACTAAAAAAAGGAAAAACCAGGGAATGCGGCTTTGAAAACAGAATAGAGCTTTCAAAAACTTCAACATATTCCATGGAATCTAGAAGGCCACATGCTTGTGCAGGGCTGTGCATAAGCCCAGGAAAGAAAGAGAAGGCTCTGGGTGACCCTGAGGCTTTGCATGGGCAGGAATGAAGGCAAATGCAATGTTGCAAAATGTCCACTGGAGCACTGAAGGTGTGCTCAAACACACAGAGTTCTCAGCAGAGGTTAAGGGGTTAATTGGCTCAGGCATGAATAAATCTCTGTCCAGTCATTAGTTGACCACTAAGTGAAACAAGCAGAGACTTCAGGGGCCACACATGACAAAGAATACAGATTTTACAGAATTAGTCCAGAAAAGTCACTAAATAAGCACTAAATAAGCAGCAGCAATAACAATAAACAGCAATAAAAGAAAAATGCTTGGGCTGGGCTCAGTGGCTCACGCCTATAATTCCAGCATTTTGGGAGGCCGAGGCAGGCAGATCACGAGGTCAGGAAATCGAGACCATCCTGGCCAACATAGTGAAACCCCATCTCTACTAAAAATACAAAAAAAAAAAAAAAAAAAATTAGCTGGGCGTGGTGGCACACTCCTGTAGTCCCAGCTACTTGGGAGGCTGAGGCAGGAGAATCACTTGAACCCTGGAGGCAGAGGTTGCAGTGATCCCAGATCGCACCACTGTACTCCAGTCTAGTGACAGAATGAGACTCTTGTCTCAAAAAAAAAAAAGAAAAAAAGAAAAAGAAAAATGGTTGATGTGGGGAATCTGCTTTTCAGATTTGCCACATTATATTTTTTAAAATGCCTATTTTTTCAACAAAAAGTTATAAGACATGCAAAGAAACAAAGTTTTCTTAATTTGTCTACTGAAAAGACATAGAAACAATGATTAATCCAGTAGCAATAAGCATCCCTACTGCCAAGATTGTGGTGTCTAAATACTATTTCCTACATCAAGAAATAAAAACAGTCCGGGTGCGGTGGCTCACACCTGTAATCCCAGCACTTTGGGAGGCTGAAGCAGGGTGGATCATGAGGTCAGGAGTTCGAGACAAACCTGGCCAATATGGTGAAACCCCGTCTCTACTAAAAATACAAAAATTGGCCAGGCGTGGTGGTGCGCCCTGTAGTCCCAGCTACTCAAAAGGCTGAGGCAGGACAATCACTTGAACCTGGGAGGCAGAGATTGCAGTGAGCTGAGATTGTGCCACTGCACTCCAGTCTGGGCTACAGAGCGAGACTCTGTCTCAAAACAGAAATAAAAACAAAGGGTTTTTTGGAGAAATGGTTGATTGCAGGTTTGAGGAAGGAAATATACAAAATGAGAGCAAAACTTCTTGTAATACCAGAAAAAAGAAAATTATCAAAACCAAGCAGTGTCATGTCAAAAGGACTCAGAAGCCAGTTGAATACACTCCAACTGACCAAAGATGGGATGATTTGAGTCGATAAGGTAATAATTGCAATAGATCAAAAGTCGTCAAACATAGTTAAATTTATCTTAATTTGGGTGCATCCCAAAAGAAGACCAGGAGACAATGAATTGAATTCCAGTGGTTTACTTGAAAGGCGATCCCAAGAAACAACACAAGTTAGGGAGGAAAGTGAGACAGGGAAGGAAGAATGGCAAAATGTGCATGTGACTTGAGATCCCTCTCCTAGATGATGTAGCATGTCTCTAAAAATTGTCCTGCCAAGGGAAGGTGAAGCCACCCCTCATGGTTAAAGGTTGTCTTTTGAGGCATTGAATCTCTGTCATTTCTGGGCTGCCCACAGGTGGGCTCAGCAAGTTCCTATAGCTTTGGAGAAAGCTCTCAAAGAAGCAAAAGGAGGGTGATATGAGAAGCTGTCAATATGCATTGTTACTGTCCAGCACAAATGCAGGTGGAATCTGTGGTGAGCCCAGGGGATATGGGGTTGGACATCAACAGCATCTGCTAAAAATCCTTGAGTTCGTTATGATGATACTAAAACAAAGAAAGAAAGAAGAAGAAACACACCAGCTTATTGTTCTGAAAACCAGTAAATGCAAAGAGTCAGATATTTATTGTGCTTTTCCTGTATGATATGTACGTAGAGGAAATCATATCACTGATGAAAGAATGATTCTTTTATGGATGTGTATCCCAGATAATAAATGATAGAGGAATAATGGAATTCAAATACCACCATTTTAAAACCCCAACAGAATTAATGATCTAGGCAAAGATCATAAATGTCTGCTACTATTACAAAAATAGCCAGACATCATGCACCTCTTTATGGAAGTACACAAATACTCCAACAAAAAAGCATCACCAAAAGTATTAAACCTGAATTTGACCAAGCCCTTAAATTTAACTACCACTTACAGAAAATATAAGCAGTCCAAGGAACATACTAAAAAACAGGGAGACAACCAACACACTCTACATTGCAGGAAGGTCTCCAGGACAAAAGAAACAGTTTACTCAGCAAAACACATGTAATGAAAGGGGAAAAAATTTTCCCTCATCTTGTTAGGGGTGGCAAATATCTGAGTCTCACAGCACCAAATGTTACCAGTGGAAGATACCTGAGTTACTGGCAGCAATTCTGTATGGGTCTGCAGCAACCCCAGTTGTTGCCTCTTCAGAAGAAAGAATTAAACTGAGGGGTATAAGGCAGAAAAAGAGACCAAGGCAAGTTTCAGAGCAGGAGTGGAAGTTTATTTAAAAAGGCTTTAGAACAGGAAAGAGAGGAAGAAATGCAAGTGGGCACGTGAAGTTCAAGTGCAGTGTTTAACCTTGATCCTAGGACTTTATAGGCTGGCCCCTTTCCCATAATTCTTCCCTTAGGGTAGGCTTCCCGCATGCGCAGTGCCCTCCTTACCCTTGGGAGCTGAGCATGTGCAGTGTGTTTAGGAAGTTGAAGGCATGTCCATTTGAGACTTTCTTCCCTTTTCAGATGGAGTGTACCCAGAAGGTCATACTCTGCCGTTTTGTCTCTTAAGGCACATGCCCAGGAAGTTGCGTCTCCCTGGCATCTGCATTCAATTAATATTTTAGTGCAACAGGTGTGGACCATCAGGAAATGGCCTCTCTCTGGTCTGGCTGCCAATTTAGCACTTTTAGAGAGACAATGTGATAACTTCCGAACCATCACCCAACATTCCTAGTGGGTGGGGAAGAGCCCTCTCCTGACCCACTCTTGACTGTCTAACTACCTGCAGCAATATTACTCTGAAAAACAGAGAAAGCCAGAGAAACTAGTTCCTTTTAGTCTTCTTAAATTGAGACAAAATATTGTTTGTTTGAAAACTCACGATTTGTTCTTTTTGGCTAGAGTTGTTTTAAGCAAAGCTGTGAATTCCTACAAACAGAGGAACTCAAAGAAAATTTTCTCTACTGTGAGTCTCTCAGAGGGAAACTGTCAAGCAATCTCTTCATACATCTCTGTAGATATTCCACATATCCATATATATTCCATTTATCTCTACATAACTACAATTTTTCTATATATCCTTAAGTCAATCAATACAAGAAAATCTTTAAAAGTTAGATTGGGTCAGGATAAATGCTGAATTGGCACCTGGGCAGTTATGGCTTAGAGTCTTCCAACACTTTCCAGCTAAAGGAGTTTGTCTTATGTCTATCAGGCTGCCTCCTTTCCCAGGCTGTGAGTATTGGATACTTCTAGTGCATGGCCTAAGCATGTTTCTCCCAGTTTCCCACTATGTATGTACACCAGAAAGCCTTTGAGCAAAATTCAAATAGGAGGGTCAAGGAGGGCAGGCAGTCTCTGGTTCTTTTTGTGCCTTATAAGTGGTTTTGCTCTTAGGAGTTGGCTGCAGACTTGTCCAGGTGCCGCCTACCTCCCTCTTTATGTTCTCTGCTCTCTTCTCTCCCACAGCCTCCGATGACCAAGGTGGCAAGCTCCATTGCTGGTGGGGGTAGCCGTCTGCTCTTTATTTCCCCATCTGGAAAGCTCTGCCTACACGATTTCTAATTTTCAGCCCTTGCCTCAAGGCTGCAGGCAGTCAGCTGCCTGAGAAGCAGTTTGGATGAGGCTGATACAGACCTTCCTTCCCAGTTCCTTCTGCCTCCTCAGCGAACAGTCTAGGTCAGTGACTGAGAGAACTAAAAATAGTTGAACATGCTCTAGCTAGTCATTCTCTAGTGGCTGGGTCAGATGGGGCACCGGAAAAGGGAATCATGGAGCCTGATGTACAGCCCCAAAAACTGCAGCCTCTACCTCCTGGGTTCCAGTGATTCTCCTGCCTCAGCCTCCTGAGTAGCTGGGATTACAGGCACGTGCCACCATGCCTGACTAATTTTTGTATTTTTAACAGAGATGGTGTTTCACCATGTTGGCCAGGCTGGTCTCAAACTCCTGACCTCAGGTGATTGACAAGCCTTGGTCTCCCAATGTGCTAGGATTACAGGCATGAGCCACGGCGCCCATGTCTGGCCCACTGCCGGTGTGTGATTTTGGCAGCAGAAGAGCAATAGAACAGACATTCACACACATACTCACGTGCACTTGATAACATGTGCACATGCTGCATACACAATGACCAAGCACTGCAAAACCTCGTGGAGAAAATACAGTGCTACCTGCAAGTCTAGAGTTGACAAACATGGCTTGGAGGGACCTTCCTGGAGGAAGTGACTAGAAAACCAGATCTGGAGTGAAATGCTGAATGTGGACAGACACAAGGAGAGTAAAGAGGAAAGCAGTCTTTTCCACATAGTTGTTGCAACAGTCAGGAGGATGAGGGTGGTGGGCTCTATGGAGTTGGACAGCCTTGCTGGAAATCTACGTTGTTCCTTACTAGCTGTGTGGCCTTAGGCATGCTCCTTTACATCTGTACTCATCCAGTTTTTCATCTGTAGAGTGGGGATGATGCTTACCATAGGTAGTCGTTGAGGGGATTAAGGGAGGCCATTCATATACAGACCTCGCATGCCCACCTAGCACAAGGTTGGCACATGTAAATTAACTTCTTCCCCTTCTAATCTTTATATAGGAAATGGCACAGAGTGCAAGTCAGTTTATTCACTGCATTCTGAAGCTCATCTGGTTGTAGGTGGAGCCCCTAAGTTTGGCTTAGGCACCAGCTTGACTTGGGGCTTCCTGAAGAACTATGATCTTGTGAATATATCAAGGTAGGTGATACTATACTAGGTCAGTTTAGGTCAGGGTTTTTGGACTGCAGGTCATAACCATTAGTGGTTCAAGAAATCAATTTTATGAGCTGAAATCAGCATTAAGAAAAAAATAGAATAGGTAGAACTGCACAGAAGAGATCCAGCAGTATCAGACTACATGGCACAGAGTTTCACTAATACACGTGTGTGTATGTGTGTGTGTGTCCTGGGTTGCAATGTGAACCATGTTTCTTACTGAGGCTTGCGGTCAAAAAAGTAACAAACAAACAAAAAAACAAACAAAAATTGTGGTCTAGAGGATGAAAGCTTTTGTTGAGGGAGTTCTAAATGTGTGAAATCCAGGCCTTCTAAATGGTAAATTCCTGAAGACAGTTTCATGCTGCTTGTAGCAGTTTTGAAGGCCTGTCGGGGAATTATCTATTTGGACCTTTTCTGGGTAAAGCAGATGGAAATGTTGGTCCAGAATTCCTCACAAGGTGCAGATGACTGAGAGCTGCTTGATTCGTTGAGGAGTTCCCACTGATCACTTTTAGCTGTAAAAAGCACCAGCATTTGGCTCTATGTAATAAGGAGGTGGAGGTATGGAGTGGAAGCGGGTGGAGAATGACATGTAGCTTGACAGTGGGGGTGGCGAAAGGTAGAAGTGAGACTTGTAGGTTTATGAAACTTCCTTTGCTCAGCACATAACTGCTGAGTGTTTACCATGGGCCAGGCCTGTGCTCAGGCCCTGGGAATATACACTTAAATAGGTCAGGCATTCTTCTTGCCCTCATAGTATTTAGTGGTAGAAACCAATAAGGGCCTGCCAAAGAAATAGTTTTATCCAGTGAGTTAAAATTTTTGCTTATCAAGATTTTAGGCTGGGTGCGGTGGCTCATGCCTATAATCCCAGCACATTGGGAGACCAAGGCTAGTCGATCACCTGAGGTCAGGAGTTTGAGACCAGCCTGGCCAACATGGTGAAACACCATCTCTGTTAAACATACACAAATTAGCTAGGCATGGTGGCATGTGCCTGTAATCCCAGCTACTCAGGAGGCTGAGGCAGGAGAATCACTGGAACCCAGGAGGTGGAGGCTGCAGTGAGCTGAGATGGCACCACTGCACTCCAGTCTGGGTGACAGAGCGAAAAAAAAGATTTTAAGTGTCCCTGGGCATAATATGGGACTGCCATATGCTTTTAAACTATTTGTGCTGTATATCATTGTTTTATTCTCTGCCTCTGGTTTAAAAACTAGTTGAGAAAGAAAGAGGTATTTCTCTCTTCTACATACACACCTATGAATACACCCATACATACACAATCATGCATACAGATACACATATTCTCACACAAAATGCTAAATTCAATTGCTTTTTGGTTCTGTGGCCCTGTTTTTTCAATGGGCCAGTGGTCCTTAATAACAGAAAGCTCTCCTTGCCCACTCCAGGATTGAGAAAACCCCCTCATTCTCAGGAGTCGTGGACACCCCACTCTCTGACTTACAAGACCAGGATTTGTGATTTTGTTTATAGAAAATGCTTGTTGTGATTACTTGATAATAAAATACATGCACATTATAAAGTGTTTGGACAGGTTAATAAATTTGCAGAGCCTGGAAATGATACACAGCTGTCTCCTTTTCCCACAGCTAAATCATTCTCCTTTTTGCTCCTGTAGGAAAAATACAGAGACCTTTCCTTCCCCAGGCAGGCTAGGGTGATGACAAGTTGTATAAACTTCACAGAACCATTGTTGGCCATCCGTTGTGCCTTGCTAAGCAGAAGGGAGAACACTATTAATGAAGTTTAGAATGGAGGTCATATGGTTTAGAAGGCACTTAGGGATGAAGTCTTGCATCCATATTTGGGTAGTGGTTTATATACAGCAGCGGTTCTCTACTGGAGATGATACGTGTTTAAAAATTCTCTGGTGGTTTATCTGAACTACACAGGCCCTTTCCATGGTCATATATCCTGGCATCTATCAAATTTTCAGGAGTACGTGTATGTGGTTCAAAAAAGCCCCACGGGTAATTCTGATCCTCTCCCTCCCTCCTCTACCTACTGATATAAAAGATAAAGCACCTAAACCCTGATAAAAGATACAGAGAAAGGGTGTGAAAAATATAAAAACTGGAACACTCCACAGCAGGTACTATTTCTCAGAATGCATCTTTCCCTGCACTGAACAGTCCTCTGACAGTTCTAAATGTGGCATCCTGTGCAGCATTGTGATCTGAGGGCAGACAGAGCTCTTTGCCCGAGGCACATATTATCCCAAAAGCTTGGTAAATAAAGCCACAGCATCGTGCTGGAATGCTCTGTCCTTTTAGAGTGCCGCGCGTTGTTGGCACACTGTTCTGGAGCCCAGTGATACAATGCATTGTTTCAGCCAGCCCCGGTCAGAAACCCTGAGCAAACAAGTCATCTGACTGAAAGGAAAATGGTAGCAATTATTTCCAGTAAATTGCAAATTTAAAAATATTTCCAATGTTTTCGCATCTTGTTTTAGATGTGTCTCTTGTGAGTAGCAAATAGATTTTAAAATTTCTTTTAACTGATTTTTTTTTTTTTTTTTTTTTTGAGACAGAGTTTCACTCTTGTCGCCCAGGCTGGAGTGCAGTGGCATGATCTCACCTCACCACAACCTCTGCCTCCCAGGTTCGAGCAATTTTCTTGCTTCAGCCTCCTGAGTAGCGGGGATTACAGGCATGCACCACCAGGCCTGGCTAATTTTGTATTTTTAGTAGAAATGGGGTTTCTCCATGTTGGTCAGGCTGGTCTCGAACTCCCGACCTCAGGTGATCTGCCCGCCTCAGCCACGCAAAGTGCTGGGGTTACAGGCATGAGCCACCGTTCCTGGCCTTAACTGATTTTATGTGTGTGGGGGGGATATGTGGATCATTCACATTAAGTATACAGAATTTATGTATCATTATCTTTATTGTTTTGGTATTTGTCCCACCTGTTGTTTTTTTGCCCGTCATTTTATTTTGAAATATTTTAACCATTCCACCACCTTTTCCTGTTAGTTTGAAAGTAACATACTTCTACGTCTACTAGTGCAATAGAGTAAAATTAATCACTTTAACTTCCTCCTGACAATTGATATGTCTCAGAACACTTTTAATTCAATTTACCCTGCTTCTAATATATGCTATTCTTGTATATTTTAAATATTGTTTAACTTGAATCCATAAGACATTGGTTCACAATGTTTTAGTTTGCCCATACATACTTACTACTTGGGTTGCTCTTTATTCTTTCATCCTTTAGAATTCCCTTTAGTGATAGCATGCTAGTGTTGAACTCTCAGGTCGTGGTGGTCTGAAAGTGTCTTTATTTCATCCTCCTTTTTAGGGGAACAGGGTTCTCTGTTGGCAGTTATTTCCTTTCAGGACATTGCACTGTCTTCTGGCTCCCAGTGTTGCTGTTGAGAGTTGAGCAGTCAGTCTCCTTCCTCAGATTACAATTTTTTTTCCTCTGGCTGCCTTTAGGATACTTTATTTGTTACTTGTGATTTGCAGTTTCACCATAATGTGTCTGGATTTAAATCATCTTGCTTGGGATTCATTGACCTTTAATCTTTAGATTGTTGCTTCTCATCAGTTCAGGTAAATCCTGAACCCTTCTCTCTTAAAATATAGCCTTCACTCCATGTTCTCTTTCCTCTTCTTCCATTGCTCTGATTAGACATATGTGAGGCCTTCTGTTTCATGTTGCTTAACTTTCATTACATTTGCTTTGTGTTGCATTCTGAATTTCTTATGACTTGCCTTCCAAGTCATTGGTGCCTTTATAGCTGTCTAATCCGATTGTTAATTTCAATTACTGAACTTTTTATTTTCACAAGTTCTTTTAATCCCTGTAGCAAATTTGTAAGGCCTTTTAAAAATTTTCCTATTAGCTGCAGATAGATATTTAAGTGTACGCTTCATTTCTTTTTTCTTTTTTTTTTTGAGGCAGAGTTTCACTCTCTTGCCCAGGCTGGAGTGCATTGGGGCAATCTTGGCTCACTGCAACCTCCACCTCACGGGTTCAAGTGATTCTCCTGCCTCAGCCTTTCCAGTAGCTGGGATTACAGGTATGAGTTACCACATCCAGCTAATTTTTGTATTTTTAGTAGAGATGGGGTCTCACCATGTTGTCCTCAAACTTCTGACTGCAAGTGAGCATCCCGCCTCAGCCTCCCAGAGTGCTGGGATTACGGACGTGAGCCACGGCAGCTGGCCTCATTTTTAAAAAATAAGCATAAAAATTTTATGTTTCATAATTTCAGTATCTGAACCCTTTGTGAATCATTTTTCTGCTGCTCTCATTCATGATGTCTTGTTGTCTATGTGATTATTTTGTGAGCCGTTCATTTTCCTTAGAAAATTATTTTGAGAATTCTTTGAGATGTAGGATGAAAGTATCCCTTCAGGGGGAATTTGCATTTACTTCTGTCCGGCATTTAGGGAACTCTGGACTCTGCCAGTCCTGTTTAATCTAAGTTTATAGTTTTAAGGTGTCTGTAATATGTAGGGGAGGTGAATTTGGACTGCAAGGGCCAGCTTGCAATGTCAGTTGCTTAGATTTTTCTTGATTTGCTCAAGCTAAAGCAACTTTTCTTGCAGTTCCTTATAGGTGTGGGGATAGAGTATCACTGGTTCATCCTCATCCTGAAGTGGAGCCTTTTGGGAGACCTGCTTTATGGCAGGAGGGTCTTTGATTTCTGTTCATCATGTCCTTTCAGGCCCTAAAAAGTGAAGCTCAAAGTCCCCAGATTTGGTAAATACTCTAGGGCAAAAGCACCTTCAATGCTTTGTTACCTCTTGGGGTCCCATTTTCACTTGGATTTGACCTAGCCTGTTTATATTTCTGGAAACAGGATTTTCTAGTTATAAGAAAGAGAACCTCCTAGTTATAAAAATACAGAGAAAGTTTTTGTCAAAAGCTTGGCATTGCTGGTTTGTACAGAAGATTCCTGGGTTTTATTCTTAATCTTCTTTCATCATATGGCCAGATTTCTTAATTTCACTTCCTAAGCTTGTTTCTCCACCTATAAAAAGGGGCATTTAAAATAGCCACTAATTTTGAAATCTGCATTAGTGAAGTCTGTAGAATCTTTGAGAGTGGAACTAAAATTATATTTATGTTGACTTGTTCCAAAAACAATTTAAGGTAATTAAAACCTTAAAATTACTAAGAGTACTACTAGAAGTTCAAACAGAGGAACATTTGCTAGAAACAGCCCTGAAATCTAATCTCTGCTCTCTAATTAACTTAGAGTTCTCAATGTGGTGCCTGTGAAACGAACCTCCTCAAATTTTAGGCAAACTTGTTGTTTATTCACAAGTGAGAATTTTTCTGAGAGGAGAGTCCATAGCTCTCATCAAATTCTTAGAAGTCTAAGACCCAAGAAAAGTTATGAACTACTGAACTACATACAAGGTAACCTTAGGCAAATAATTTAATTCCTTTATACCATAGCTTTCTAATCTGTTTTGATGAAACACCTATACTTCATGAATTTAAGAATTAAAAAAGACAGTAATATGTGAATATACTTTTAAAAAATTATCCACCTTTTTAAAAAAGTACTTTAAAAGTGTCAATTTTCACTTTTTAAAAACACATGTTCAGGGTACTAGTGTTACAGAGAAGTTATCGAAACACCTTAAAAGTGTTTATTTTAATGACATTCATTTACTCAGCAGACATTTCAATGTCTACTATGTGCTGATGAAATATAGATGAATGTCTCATATAGGACACAGACCTTTGGATTGTAAATGCTAATTCAGAGATACATGCCCTTCCTCTGGCCTCTGTAGGTGTTGAATGTGAGGTGGGGATGGCAGGTGAGTTGTTGAAGGCCTCTTGGAGGTGTTATCACTAAATTGAGTCCACCTTAAGGCATTGTCACCTAAAATAAGTACCACCTACAGGGAAGGCATTCCTGGCCAAGGACTTAGAATACACAAAGGCAGATAAATGGAGAAAATGGTGTACAGCATGTGTGCATGTGTGCGTCTAAGGTAGAGCAAATCAGTGATGCTGGACAGGAAATGAGGAGTGGACATGAGGCTATACATGCAGCACAGGCCAGATCGGGGAGGGTCAGGCTGGATTCCGAGCAGCATCCTGCAGGGTAAAGAAACACTGAGGTGCTTTCAGCAGGGGACTGACACTCTGATTTTGTTAGAATACTCTGGTGGCAGAGTGGAGGGAGGCTGGATTGGAGTTAGGAAAACTAATTAGGTAATTTCTGTATTACAAGTTGAGTAATACAGAAATTACTTTCTGAAATGCTTGGGACCAAAAGTGTTTTAGATTTCAGATTTTGGAATATTTGCATTTACTTACTGGCTGAGCATCCCTAATTTGAAAATCTGAAATCCAAAATGCTTCTAAGGACATTTGAGTGTCATGTAGGCATACAAGACTTCCTGAAGTACAGGAAGAAATTTGAGATCCTGAAATAAGAGATGGAGAGAAGGCACAGATTATAACGTTATTTAGTAGGTAAGTCAATAGGATTATGTGGCCGATTAAATGTATAGGGTAATGGAGAGGGAAGTTTCATGTTGGGGGCTGGCTGAGCTGCCAAATGGGAGAATCAAAATAAATACAGTAAGTTCTGGGGGAATATGGTAAGCTTGGATTTGTTGCATCTGAGTGGAAACGTATCACTGACAGAATGATTTAGAAGTCTGGGCTGGAGACATAAATGTATGGAGGCTGTAATAGATAGCTCATAGCTGACACCACGTGAATGGCTGACATCAGCCAAGATGAACATGGAGATAAATGGGATGTGCCAACATTTAAAAGTGTGTGAAAAACAGACCTAGAGAGAAGGGACAGTCCACAGGGATTAGAAGACCCCAAAACATCATAGAACAAAGTAGTAAAGAAATGAATTATTAGTAGTGGCAAATGCAGCAGAGCCCTCAGATAATGTAATAACGAAATTTATTCATTGGCAATTAGAAGGTCACTGCTTTGTCCAATAAGAGGTGAGAACCAGATGGAAGATAACTGAATGGGAGGTGAGGCAGTAAATGGAGAGAAGTCTGATGTAAATGGGAGAAGGGAGGCTAGAGCTGGTGTTATCAACGGAGTTCTCTAAAAAAGGTGTGAGAAAAAGGAACATGTTTGTTAGCTGCAGACGAAGGGCTAGAAAGCGAGAGGCTCAGAGATCTGGTAGAACTCCTCTGGTGAGTCAGGAAGACCTAATCAGAATTAAATGTGTAGCCAATTCAAGAGAGTTTGTAAGCGAGATCGTTAATCTGTCTCTATAAAAATTACAAAATGCATTCCCTAGTTTATGTCAAAGAAATAACAGCTCAGTAGCCAATTACAGAATTTAAAATATATAAAGCAGGTCAGGATAACTGTGTTTCTAACTGAATTCTGCTGCTTACCATGAAAAATGGTGCTTCTCTGGGGTGAATATAAATGAATGAGTAATAAACCACATACAAGTGGAATCTGGCCTCTGACTTTGTAGAAAACCAAAGTACACACCTGCTTCCATCTTCTTTCTTCTAGAAGGACCCCTATCATTCAAGGCCAATATCCTACCAAGTGCTTTGGATCTTACCTTTCTCCACCTTCTCTGGAACCCCAAATCATCAATGTTCTCTTTTTGCTTTTATTTTCAACTCCTCCCTCTTTCCTGGACCTTTTTCAGGTGTAAGCTATAGCCAGAGGGACAAAGATACTATTGCCTCATTCTCTCCTCCCTTTTCACAACCCACATTCAAAGAGGTATATAAGGGAGCTTCTTTCAGAAATAAGCCTCTTCTACTACCTGTAAAAGAACGTGTCTAGGGCACCAATTATTTCCAGGTGGCTAAATCCAGTAGCTGTTTTAAATTCTTCATCCTATTTGATCTCTCAGCAGCATTCAACACCTGGGCTGAAAAATGTTTCCTCTGGCTTTTGTGACTTCACTCCTTCTGGTTGGAACTTTCATCTCTTTAGATATGCTTGTCATTTGGTCTGCTCATGTTCTGCCACTTAACCTTCAAGAGTTACTCATGGTTTAGCCCTAGATTCTCTTTATAGTCTGTAGCAGAGATCAGCACACTTTTCCTGTGAAGGGCCTCACAGTAAACTATTTCAGTTTTTACAGCCGTAATTTCTCTGTTGCAACTAATCAGTGTTGCCACTGTGGCATGAAAACAGCCAAAGGCAATAACTAAATAAATGGGTGTGGCTATGTTCCAATACAATTATTTACAAAAACAGATGGTGGGCTGGATTTGGCCCACGGCCTGGGGTTTGCCAACTCCTGCTCTATACTCTCCCTAGAGAAGTATCCTTTACTGTGTGCTTCCAAAGATGTATACCTTCCAAGGTATACATCAGTCATACCTTGAGGCCCTTCTGTCCACAAACCTGTATCAATTGCCTACTTAATACCTACATTTAGGTATGTCAAAGGCATCTCAAGCCTTAACACAGGAATCATGCTCTTTCCTCTCAAATCTGGTGTCCCTCCAGTGTTCTTCCTTAGTAAAAGGCACTGTCATCTACACAGTTGCACAAAGCAGAAAAGGAGTCAACTTTGACACTTGCCCTTCTCTCATCTTCTAATTCTTTGAACTGGAGGAATACTTAAAACAGGTAGGCCTGAAAATGGCATTACTTGAAGCACACAAATTTAACACTTCACTAATAGAGCTAAACTTTATTTCCATGTTTATTACATGTTTATAAGTTGATGTTGAGTACATATTAGAATAGACTTAACATACAACTTGGGAGAAAAGCTGACATTCTCCACTGAATGGATTAAAAAGGAATGTAAAACTACAAAAATACTTAAGTGTGAGTTCTAAATTATGGCAAACAGAACAACAAATACCTTGCCATTTTTCTTTCTAATTTTCCAAGATAGATTTCATTATAAAAATTGATAAACAATTTAAGAAGGGAAAACAAGGGATGCTCATAAAAACCATTTTACTTTAATTATAGGGTACAAATAAGAGTCTTAACACAGAAATCCTACCTCCTATTTAAAATATAAATACTTGATATAATCAATCAAGAGGGATTAATTATTGTCAATTGAAAATCTAATGACTTAAATCCATAAATGCCATTTGCTTTTGTCTGGAAGAGTTAGACTGATTTAAGGGTGACGCACAGCAGAGTTCTAGTGGACATTCGTGTTAACCGTTTGGTTCTCAGAATGGAGATGGCCAAATACCAAGTGCTTAGTGACAGAAAGTCAGAATTAATCAGTTCCAAGTGACTAACAGCCAATAGAATTAATCTCCATCTCCTGATTTATGGTTGTGAACAAATGGATAGCTTTCTTCAACTGCAAGTTTCTAAATTAAACTCTATTCTGAAGCTGCTGAAATTCACAGAACACAGAGAATACTGTCTGTAGTATATAATTTCAATGTTTAAACACAAAATTACAGGTGATTATCAAAACTATTATTGGTAATAGTTTGATTCTTTACACGCCCCTTAGCACATTTTGTGAAGAAATGTGTTTTTCTTAATACTACTCTTTACTCAAATACATTAAAAAATCATTTTAAAATTATTTTATACCATGGATTACAGAAGACTCTTACTAAAAGTGAACAATGCTTATTATTCTCACTAAATGTTTAAAGAATCATCTGAAAAACATATTCTTTCTAATACCACTTACAAAAAACATTTAATGAAGATAACTCACTTCTAATTAGGTTATTCCAGTGATAAAACATTTTCTCATGTAACTATTTAAAACAGATTTATGGCTTTTCAATTTTTAAAATTTCACATTTAATGTCATGTTAAAAACTTTTCTAAATCAGTCTTCCAGTATCAGATTCTTAAGTGAGAAAAAAGAAGACAAAAGAGGAAAATTCCTTATCAATTATTTAGCCTCCTCCCTTCCCTAGAAACCAACATTTCCCTTTAAATGCAAGGCACACTCCTTTTCTTAGAACAGAGATCAGGAAACTTTTTGTGTGATTTTGTGTAAAGGGCAGGTTAATAAACATTTTGGGCTTTGTGATTCTCATTTGGCTTCTATTGCAGCTGTTTACCTTCGGCTGGAGTAGTGGGAAAGCATCCATAGACAATCTGCATTTATAAAAAGGAGTCCAAATTTGGCCTTTGGGCCATAGTTGGCCAACCGCTGCCTCAGAAGAACAGATCTACATATATAAAAGAATCATTCGAAAGAAACTGGTCTCTAGTCAGATGTGATGTCTGATTCAGAATCTAGTAGCTAATCACTCTAGAACATTTTGCTGTCAAGCACTTTGAATTTAGCCAACTTAAGATTCTTCTATTGAAACACATGTCATGCTTTTCATTGGAGATAATTTATCTTCATTTAAGAATGTGCTTCAGTATTACTTATTGAGGGCATTCAGTTTAAAATTAATAAATGATGTCCATACAATTTAATATCCAATTTAATTTTTAAAAAACTTAATAAAAAATATAACAGAATTGAAACATTTAAGATAAGTACACTCACTACCCACTCCAGTAATTCATTTAAGTCATACCAACTATAGAATATGAAAAATAAATTCAGAAGTGTAATTACTTTAAAATACACTACTTCCACTTTTTTAAGTATTTTACATTTCTGTATATATTCTATAGTGGAAGCAGAAATTCTCTCTAAAAACATTATCTCCTTAAAATCTTGAGGTGCATATTAGAGCCACAGGCAATCTCTGACATATAAAATTGCAGTACAGGCCTTTCAAATTTGGCATTTCACTGGTACAATACAACAACCAAGATATATAATAACTGTACAGTGCCTAGACATTCCAGTAAGAACCATTATTTTCTTTAATGTAGAATGATTAATATATATTGTACAAGGGGCAGCGAGGTTAGTAATTCTATAGGGTATGTCCTGACATAATTTTCAAATTGTACAATAACACAAACAACTTTGTTAAGGCCATGTTTTATTTGCTGATTAATGGACAAAAGGCAATGTAATTTATTTTCAAGTATTTTCTTGAAAGTCTGTGCTCATAAAAATCATGAAAAGTTGGAAAGACAAATCACTGAAACTTTAAATATATCTTACACAATCTTGTTTGTACAAAAATACAAGTTAAATATAAACATAAAGCAATCATGGTAATTTTATGCAAATCTGTTTTATGTGATCATCAGTTATATATAAAAGTTTCTCAGTTCTGTTATTTGTGAAAAGATCAATATCAGATTGAATGACTACCTATTGGCAAAGGGCCCTAAAAAGCTTACTTTAGCACTAATCTTTTACATGGTTAAGTGCATTTCCTAATTTGAGATCACCTAAACACTGGAAAAGAAAAAAAATGAAAGGGCAGTATGTCCATAAACCAACAAATAATTTGGCTGCAATGTATCATAAAACACAAACCCCACACATCTGTACAATAAACATTATGTATTACATACACACAGGTGTGTGTGTGCATGCACATACACACACACACAACACACACCCAGTCATAAAGCCTAATGAGGTGCTGCTTCCAGTTCAATATTCAGCTGTGCATTTTTTCTTATTTCATCAAATGAATAGCTTTTTGTCACCTTGCCATTCTTGAAGACAGTATGGAGAAGATCCTGCATAAATGGAAATTTCACGATTATATTACATTATTAAGCAAAATACCTGAATCTGGGTTTGATGAATTAGAATAACCAACCAGTCAAATACAGAGATGCCAATGGTGTTCAAATTGTGAGATGATTTGATGCATAAAAAATGCTAGTGGAACAAGGTACTATCTAAAATGGCCAATCACTGAATTGCCTGGTATGTAGAAATATTTAACTTCTATGAAAAGGAATGACCTCAATACTACATTCTTAAACCAGTTTTCTTAAAGGAAAACCAAGAAACCTTTTTCCCCTCAGGTTTGAAGGAAGATGCCTGGGTGCCTAGGAGAACTGTAGCTGTCACTGACAATCATTGTGACCGTGCAGCAAAAAAGCCTGGTAAACCCTGCCTTGTTCCTGGCCAACAAACTCAACAGTGATTAAACTTATCAAATGGAAGTTTAATAAATTTGCTAGTACTAAATTTGGGTCTAGAAAACCCACAAAAAGCCAAAAACCAATCCCAAAACAGAAACAAAGAAAAACAAGTATTGCGTTCTTGACTAATGCATAGTGACTGGGTTAAAGATTCTGTTTATACTCCAAAAGTCGATGATAAAGGTAATCCACTTAATCCATACAAGAGTAGCAAAGACAGACTGAAGAAATTAAATTCCCTTTGGGTCTGGTAAAGCCACTCCTGTCTCACTAAGGAGATACCTGCTTCTGGTTTCTCTCTGAAAAATCCACAGAAGTAATCTCAATTTTCCACCTAGTCTGAAGATTGAGGTGCATATGACATTATCTAATATTTTTGTCACTGTGTTGCTTCAAACCACAGTGCTTTAGCTGTAGCATTTTCTTTCATAAATTTAAATTTAAGGGAATACTAGTTCCTACTCTTAAATCAAATTGCCTAGATGATTAGGAATTGATTTTCTAGTTCATTCTAGTATCATTCACATACTCTTAAATCAGTGTCTTTTAAAAATCACACTTAGATTTTTACTTTTAGTTTGAAGTGACTTTAGCTCATCTAGGATAAACTAAATCTGCCAAAATCTTAGTAGGTACAAGAGTTACACAAAGCTTACTCAAAGAATTGCCTAACAGGCTATATAAAGGGATCTAATTCTAAAAGTTTGATTTACAAACATATTTTTTCATTAACGGTAACAAAGTTACTTCAATTCTGGCTCAAAACCTTAAAAAATATAAATGTAACATGTTATAAGCAGTAATTGTGATGTAGTGTAAAGAATCAAAATAGGAAGTAATAGTGCACTGTTTAGTGTAATTTTTTCTGATAATATGAATATTCATGAATAGTTCTGTCTAAAGTTTTTTTTTGATCAAGTGGCTTAAAAACGAAAAATTTTTTGAGTTCACAAATATAAATGTACTTTTGTATGCTAAAGACAATTAGATCATATGAACTACTTTAGTATACTGTAAATTTTTCTTTTTTTTTTTTTCTTTTTTGAGACAGAGTCTTGCTCTGTTGCCCAGGCTGGAGTGCAGTGGCGCAATCTCGGCTCACTGCAAGCTCCGCCTCCCGGGTTCACGCCATTCTCCTGCCTCAGCCTCTCCGAGTAGCTGGGACTACAGGTGCCCGCCACCATGCCCGGCTAATTTTTTGTATTTTTAGTAGAGACGGGGTTTCATCGTGGTCTCGATCTCCTGACCTTGTGATCCGCCCGCCTCGGCCTCCCAAAGTGCTGGGATTACAAGCGTGAGCCACCGCGCCCAGCCCAGTATACTGTAAATTTTTCTAGTTTGGTTGACTTGAATCAGAAAACTTGGTTAAATCAAGGTTTCACCATTTATTATGTAATCCAAATCAAGTCACCTTGTTTTCACATTTTATATTAAAACAACATAGTTTGCTTTTGGATAAAGTGTATACAAACTTGCTGTCAATCACTATACTTATGTAATATTTCTCCCTATGTATACACAGGCCCCGTGTTTATGACGTAGAAACTTGTTTTGTATCTTATTTTGGTAGGCCAGGTCAGCAATTGGACATTTTATAACAAAATATAATACTCTGTCTTCCACAAAAACAATAACATAAAAACCTCCTTTCTTATTAATTTGGTGAGCCAACCTACTATTGCTTAAAAAAACCAATCAGCATAGATACATACATGACCATATTCCTCAAGGTCTCCTTTTCCTTCCTCCAGTGTAACAAAATTCCCTGCTGGCGTCCTATGTAAAGATAATCGGCCCTTTTTGGACCTTTTGTTGGGATCAGCAACTGGGTCCTTGAACACGTTAATCTGAAATCCAAATTAAGAAAGTTAGACAAATAGAAGACTAATCATCAGAAATGTCTAAACACTCCCTTACAAAAAAGCATATACATAATTTACATTTAAGTTTTAAGCACTAAATAGGTATAACTGAACCAATCCACATCTGGCTTTCAGAAACGTAACACTTTAGCCTGTTTTGAAGGATAGTCATTTGTAATAAAGAAAAAGTATGACATCTTGGATATCCTTTTTGCCACTGAAGAACACCTAATACTCCATTTGTAGGAAGTCTGTGAGGATTCTAACATGTGACCCTTAAGGTATCTCTTTTTATATTACAAACTGCCTTTAAACTGACAGCACAGCATGTACATGCTGTTGAAGAAAAGCCCAACTATACCAACTATGTCAAAACCACACACACAATCTTCGGAGAGGGAATAAGAATATTACTAAGGTAAAAGCTTTCCTATTTCATAACGTATCCCTCTTTTGGTACTTTTTACTTTTGCCTTGTTATTGTCAGAAGCAAAAGACTTGGAGAACCTGAAAACAGCAGAGTGTTTCTGCATCAGAAAGGTAGGCAGCAAAGAAACAGAAACAAGTCGCAATGGAACAAGCAGCAACAAATGAGTCAATCCCAGAACTTCCCAAAGAAAGATCAAAGAGTAAAGCAGGGAATCAACTCAGGTGTTCTCAATTCTTAGCATCCTTCTGCCTCTGTCCCTTGGCTCTATAGAATCTCCAGCTCTCAAGACGTTACAAAGAAGCAAGGGAGGTTGTTGTTCAGTTGCCTAGCTGTTCTATGGCTACTAGAACATGACTGTGGTATAACAATCCAAACCTCATATTCTACCTTCCTGTAACAGTTTGGTCAGTGATTATATACTTGCTTGTCTTTAATATATGATGGCTAGGTAAGCTGACATTCCCACTCAAATATTACTTTTTGATCTAAAGGTATAAATGGAGGCAGTGGGAAATGACTGACCTGTATTATCTCTCTCAAATCATTTTTCCTTATTGTTCTTCCTTTTTCCAAATCTCTGTCTCCTTAGGTCTGTTATTACCTAATATCTCCCTTCTTTCCTTAACAGTCCAGGGCTACATCAATCTTTGACAAATGCACTCAATAACCACATTCTACCTAGATACATCAGGAAGGTACTAACACAGAAGTAATTAAAAGGTGACATACCCCAAGGCCATTAGTTACAACATAACTACACTTGAAGGAACAATTCAAGAGATCTCTTGTTAACTTCTGTAGCAAAGCTCCACCAGAACCGAAGGCAATATTTTCAATACTCCACTTTTTTTGTTTCATGCCTTCTACAATCTAGAAGATTAAAACAAAACAAAACAAAACAAAACAAAACCTTAATTTGGAAGAGAATGGAGATTATTTTCAAGGGACAATATTGATGAATGAAGCATCCAAGAGCTGTTTTATAACACACACAGTCAATAAATTAATTATAGCCCGCATTTTGTTTTTAAAGACCCACCCACCCCCAGAAGATGGATATGTGTGGAAGGAGAGGATTTCATGCACAGTTCCTGAATCTGCATTGCTGTCACTGTGGTTCTGGTAGGATTCGGGGAGTGAGAGAAAGTGAGAAAAAACTAGCTATAAATATCTAAGATTACTTGAGTCAACTTCTCTCATTCACCTCTTTAAGTTATTGTCCAGATCTCAGCAACACAAGCAATGGGAGCCAATTTACTAAACTCTAGGAATGACTGTAATCATCACTAGTAAGTCACAATACACCATATAATTACACGTCATATATAATGGAACATGTAAGAATCAAAAGATATTGGTGGCAAAAGAGTATAAAATACTTCTCCTATACAATAGTTGGTATACTGGTAGAGTCATTTTACTCTGGCTGGTGCACCAGTGCCAGAAACAAAATTATGCACAGATGCTGTGGGTGTTAAGATTTATTACTGTATCATTTTTGGGAGAATGATTAGTTATAAACCAGCTAGAGAGACCTGTATGAACAGTTCTAAAAGAATTCTTTCAAGGGACATACAACTTTAAAGATGTGTTTATTACCAATGTCATTTGTATTTATTTCACCAAAGTCAAGTTTATTTACCTAGCATCTGCCTTCTTAATATATTCAATCACTTTGATGATAGAATGTGGCAAGTGAAGTTTGGTAACCATTTATTTCATGAGAATAGTCAAACAGAATGCAATTGGAAAGGCTGGCTCTGTTTTAAACAGAACTTTCAGAAGTTATTAGAAAATCATAAGTGTAACAGCCTTATGTGTATCAAAGTTACCACATTCTCACCAAATAGTCTCAAATTGACTTTTTTTCTTTGTTTTCAACACTGCAAAGGAAAAAACCCAATAAATCCCAAGCAACTTCATTTTTAAACAAATCTACATTTTTTTTAAAAGCCAACCATCTAATTTGAATCAAGATGAATCTAGAAGAATCAAGATGAAAACAAAAAACTTATTTAAAAGTGATTCTTTTAGGATGCACGCAAATCCAGTGTCATGTCTTTATTGTACCTGAACCTAAAGGTACCCAAGGCCCCTGAGTTCAGGTTTTCCTTTAAATAATTGTGAACAAAGTGAATTTCAATACAGAAGAAATGCAAAGAGTAGAACAGGAAAGGGAAACAGGTAGGTGGAGGGTAAGGTAAAATATAGAGAAAATAGTTTCTGACCTGTCACCTCATTTTAGATATGCTTCAGAGGCAACAACAAAATGAAATAACAAAGAACATTATCGTCTAATATCGTATCACTGTATTTCAGGCCAAGTTTCTTTACCAAAAGTTTTAAAATTTAGACAATTTGGAGTTAAAGTGAATTTTGAGTCTGGGAAGAAAAACATTTAATACATGTGAGACATCAAAGAAAGCTTCCTCTTGCCAACTCTGATAATGCACTACTATGTTAATGTTTTAATAAATCACTCCAATAGAAGTTTCAATGATACCCAAGAAGACTGAATCCATAACTGAAACACAATAGTAAAAGAAGATAGACACTCTGTATTTTGTCCAACACAAAAGATACTTTCCTAAATAAGCAGTTTCATTTTGGTACAAAGTGAAAACCTAGAGCAGGGTTACACTGTAAACCTCATGGGATGTCACAGGGGTGACAGGCTGAGTAGCAAAGTCCAAGAGTGAGGCTGACGTCAAGAAAGAAAACCATTGTTCCAAATAAAGGAAATTTTTCATTTTATCAAAATTACAGCATCTAATTTAGTATACATAGCAAAACTGAATTCTTTTTCCTGCTTCTAAGAACATATTTTTCATACCAATGAATGTAAAGAAATTACAAGTACAGATGGTCACAAACATACAATGGTTCAACTTAACAACGGTGCAAAAGTGATTCGCATTCAGTGGAACACCAATAAATTACTTGAGATATTCAACACTTTACTATAAAATAGGTTTTGTGTTAGATGACTGCTCAACTGTAGGCTACTAAGTGTTCTGAGCACCTGTAGGGTAAAGGAGGCTAAACTACGAGGTCTGGTAGGTTAGGTATAATAAATGCATTTTCCAATTAAAAATGGGTTTATTGAGACGCAACCCCATGCTAAGTTGAGAGGAACATCTGTATTATCCTTTAGGTACACCAACAGGCCCAGCTTTTTAAAGGTATTTTTCTGGCCAGGCGCGATGGCTCACGCCTGTAATCCCAGCACTCTGGGAGGCCGAGGCAGGTAGATCACCTGAGGTCAGCAGTTCGAGACCAGCCTGGCGAACATGGTGAAACCCTATTTCTACTAAAAATACAAAAAATTAGCCGGGTGTGGTGGCACACGCTTGTAATCCCAGCTACCCGAGAAGCAGAGGTTGCAGTGAGCCGAGATTGTGCCACTGCACTCCAGCTTGGGCAACAAGAGCAAAACTCCATCTCAAAAAAAAAAAAAAAAAAAAAAAAGAAAAAGATATTTTTCCTTCCTGAGTACATCTGCATTAACACAAAACGATTCAATCCTCTAATTGTTTAAGTTTCACTAATGCCAAAGGGTATTTATCTCAATATTCTTGTTTATGTAGTTTTTATTCAGTACAGTTTTGGGCTGATTCTCAACTATAAAGATGCACATACAGGCTGGGAACGGTGGCTCACACCTGTAATCTCAGCACTTTAGGAGGCCTGAGTCAAGGAGTTTGAGGCCAAACAGTTGAGACTGTTTCCCAGACTGGGAAACAGCGAGACCCCCATCTCTACAAAACATTAAAAAAAAAAAATTAGTCAGGTATGGTGGCAGACACTTGCAGTCCCAGCTCCTCAGGAGGCTGAGGTGGGAGGATCACCTGACCCTGGGAGGTTGAGGCTGCAGTGAGCTGTGATCGCACCACTGCACTAAGCCTGTGTGACAGACTGAGACTCTGTCAAAAAAAAAAAAAAAAAAAATCGCACAAACATTCCTAAAGTTTATATAAACAAGGAAAGAAAAAAAGGAAAAGAAAGCCGAAGAGCTTTGATTTTTGAAAGGAAAGTTTGAGTACCCGACTGAACAACTCAACTTGAACTCCATTCAACTTGCATGAACAATCCAACAGCTGACTGCTGGAACAAGGAAAGGTAGACATAGCAACAGGCAGGCTAATGGGATTTCTGAAACAGATACAGTACCCTGCCATGTTCTTTCACCTGCAAGGGGGAGGGGTGTGTGTGTGTATACACCTAAGTGCTAAAGTGCCTGAAAGGCACCTGGGAACAGTACTTAACTGACACCAAGGTAAGAGACTGTCAGTTCAGCTGAGCTAAGGGGAAAACGGCAATTAGGTGTGCCAGCTGAGATTGCTATGTGTAAGGTCCTCCCCCTTCTCCCTGCAGACTTTTCTTCTATTTCTTTTTTCCTTTCCACATGAAAGCCCCTATGTCCCAACACCAAATGTCTTAGCTGAAGGAATTCCCACTTCTCTTAAGCAAGGCAGTTTGGAAGAGGTAGTGGAAGAAACCTCATCTCTGTTATTACAAGAGATCTTTTCCAGACACCTCATATTGGAACTCTAAATACACATCACCGCAGAAATACTGTTTGATTTGGAAGTGAGAAGTATTATGTACAACAATCTTTGGAAAACTGCTATAATTCGGGTACTGACCTTACTCTAACTCCAACAAACTCTTTCAAACAAAAAAAAACTTGTGTTTCATAGCTGTAGATACCATCTGAAATTGGTATACATCAAAATGTCAGTGGTTTCTGAATGCAAATGGCATACATTATGTTACTGATATTCTACAGAGTATTTTAGGTGTTATGATGAAATTATGGCCCTTAAGAACCTTATTTAGTAAACGAGGCAAAAACTTTAAGACAATACAGGCATACTTTGAAAATACTGTGGGCTTGCTTCCAGACCACTGCAATAAAGCAAGTCACGGGAATTTTTTGGTTTCCCACTGCATATAAAAGTTATGTTTACATTACATTGTAGTCTATTAAGTGTGCAATAGCATTATGTCTTAATACATACCTTAATTAAACATACCTTAATTAAAAATACTTTATTGCTAAATAATGCTAATGGTCACTTGAGCCTTCAGTAAGTCATCTTTTTGTTGGTGGAGGGTCTTGCCCTGTTGTTGATGGCTGCTGACTGATCAGGGTTGCTGAAGGTTTTGGGGTGACTGTGGCAATGCCTTAAAATGACAACAATGAAGTTTGTCACGTCAATTGACTCTATCACGAAAGATTTATCTGTAGCATGCGATGCTGTTTGGTATGATAGCGTTCACCCACACAAGAACTTCTTTCAAAATTGGGAGTGCATCCTCTCAAACCCTGCTTTGGTTTTATCAACTGGTTTTACTGATATTCGAAGTCCTTTGTTGTCATTTCAACGATGTTCACAGCATCTTTGCCAGAAGTAGATTTCATCTCAAGAAACCACTTTCTGTATCCACCCATATGAAGCAAATCCTCATCTGTTCAAGTTTAATCATGAGACTGCAGCAATTCAGTCAGATCTTCAGGTTCCACCACTTCTAGTTATCTAGCTATTTCTACCACATTTGTAGTTACTTCCTCCACTGAAGTCTTGAAGTCAAATCAAGACTCAGTTATCTGTGAAGGTTGGAATCAATTTCTTCCAAACTCTTGTTAATGCTGACATTTTAACATCCTTCCATGAAGCATGATGTTCTTAGATGGCACCTAGAATGGTGAATCCTTTCAGCTACACTTAAGAATATATTTCTTTTTTCTTTTTTTTTTTTGAGATGGAGTTTCACTCTGTTGCCCAGGCTGGAGTGCAGTGGCGTGATCTTGGCACACTGAAGCCTCTGCCTCCCAGGTTCAAGCAATTCTCCTGCCTCAGCCTCCTCAGTAGCTGGGACTACAGGCATGCCTCACTCCACCCAGCTAATTTTTGTATTTTTAATAGAGACGGGGTTTCACCATGTTGGCCAGGATGGTCTTGCTCTCCTGATCTCATGATCTGCCTGCCTCAGTCTCCCAAAGTGCTGAGATTACAGGCGTGAGCCACCACACCCAGCCAAGAATATATCTCCTAAATAATAGCACCTGAAATTACTCTTTGATCGATAGGCTATCGAATGGACGTTGTGTTAGCAGGCATGAAAAACAACATTAACCTCTTTGTACATCTCCATCAGATCTCAGATGCCATCTGCAATAATATTCTGAAACAATCTTTTTTTTTTTTTTTTCCTGAGCAGTCGGTCCCAACAGTGGGCTTAAAATACTCAGTACACTATGATGTAAACGGACATGCTGTCATCCAGCCTTTGTTGTTCCACTTATAAAGCACAGGCAGAGTAGATTCAGCAAATTCTAAGGGTCCTAGGATTTTCAGAATGATAAATGAGCACTGGCTTCCACTTAAAAGTGACCAGCTGCATTATCCACTAATGAGAGTGTGTCCTTTCAAAGCAGGCGTTGACTTCTCTCTAGTTATGAAAGTCCCAGACAGTACCTTCTTCCAATGGAAGACTGTTTCCTCTACATTGACAATCTGTTGTTTAGTGTAGTCACCTGCATCAACGATCTTAGCTAGATCTTCTGGGTAACTTGCAGCAGCTTCTACATCAGCACTTGCTGCTTCCTTCTGCACTCATGGAGATGGCTTCTTTCCCTAAACCACAGGAACCAACCTCTGCTAGCTTCCAATTTTTCTTCCGCAGCTTCATCACCTCTCTTAGCCTTCACAGAATTGAAACGAAGGCCTTGCTCTGGATTAGGCTTTAGCCTAAGGAAATGTGGCTGCTTTTATCTTCTACTCAGACCACTCAAACTTTCTCCCTATCAGCAATAAAGCTGTTTCACTTTCTTATTCATATGCTTAGTGGAGTAGCACTTTTATTTTTCTTCAAGAACTTTTCCTTTGCATTCACAACTTGGCCTGTTTGCCTTAAGAGGCCTATTTTAGCTTTCAGCATGCCTTCCTCACTAAACTTAATCATGTCTAGCTTTTGATTTAAAATGAGAGGGATGTGACTTTTCCATTCACTTGAATACTCAGAGGCCATTGTGGGGTTATTAATTGACCTAATTTAAATACTGTTGTGTCTCAGGGCATAGGGAGACTTGAAGTGAGCAGAGAGAGAAAGGGAATGGGTAGCTGGTGAAGGAGTCACAACACACACAGTATTTATCAATTAAGTTCACTGTCTTATCTGGGTGTGCTCTGTGGTGCCCTAAAACAATTACAGTAGTAGTAACATCGAAGATCACTAATCACAGATCACCATAACAGATATAAAGACAAAGTCTGAAATATTGTGCAAATTTACCAGTATGTGTCACACAGACATGAAGTGAATACATGTTGGAAAAATAGCACCAACAGACTTGCTCAACACAGGGTTGCCACAACCTTCAATTCGTAAAAAATGCAATGTTTGCAAAGCACAATAAAATGAGGTACGACTGCATAACACTTACACTATTTGGTTAAATCTAATACTGATGACAGTCAATGCTTAATTTAGAAGAGGTGACAGCTATTCTATAATTTCTGAAAAAGCACCCATTAATATTATGAGTTTTACAGATTTGTGAAGCTCCAATCTATGAAAACTCAGACCTACGCCAGCAGAGTCAAGGCTTTGTTTTATATTCCAAGGAATATTTCTTGACTGACATTTTCTTGTTTCACAATGATACTTCTTTAGATTCATCATTCAGGGTGACCAACGACAACTGGAAGAGTAAGTACGGCTTGGCTGTCACTTCTGTATTTTAAACTACTATTATTTCTAAACTTTAAGCAACGCACAGAGATTTATACCAACATAAACACAAAGACTTAAAATTGTATTTATATTGTGTTCTTTATCAAATATAAACAAACTTTATAAGAAATGCCATATTGAAACTTTTAATATAAAACACATACCTCTTGTAAGGTATTAATATCTACTCCATCCCCTTGAATAACTCTAAGATAAGGTGGCAGCAACTTGTAACCCTTTGAGTTCTCAGTAACAGGAAACTTCTTACCTAAAATCTCCAAAACCTATATGGAAAAATACACATGCAACACAAATAACTAAAGCTGAAAACAAGTATAAGAGCTTTTCAAAGTTAAATGATTTTGCTTTGATAATCGAGAATGTAAAAATTAACTACTTTAAAAATTTTATAACACTATGTATATGCCTTCTAAAATTTGGTCCAAACCCTTTAAAGTACATTAAAAACAAGCATGTTATTTCCTATGAAGTGAATTCACATCATAAAGTGGCTCAAAAGTTTTTCCCCTTAGACCTTTCAAATTACATGGATTCAAAAAAAAATCCTTAATATTAAATAAGTATATTTTAAAGAAGTATATAAAGCATTATTTAACAAACTCATGATTATACTTTTAATTTGGACTTATTCTGCTTGTGCCCAATGACTTTGGTTTTTGTCTGATATAACTCCAACATGAATCCAGTTCAATTACAAAGTTCAGAGAAACTGTGATAGGCAGACACAGCATCTAGAACCCATAGTCTCTAAGTTCTCCTCTGCTCTTAAAGCCAAATTGCACAATACACAGACCATCTTACTCATTCACTAACTACTAAAAGTTTTGTACACCAATTTAAAATTTCTCAGAAAGCTTGGTCATATAAACAAAAGAAATACTGACATTCTCTTCCTACAACAATCATTTCTTTTTCCTAAATAAACTGATTAAAGATTCTAACAACGAAAAATTCCCCATTGATGAAATCAGTTTCTCATAACTAGCTGTGTACATTTTTTATTAGGTAACAGTAAAAACATGAAACCTATCAAGTTTGCTAAAATCAAATATTGCAGGCTAAGACAAGACTTTCAGATTGGCCTATCATTTAATAGAATAAGAAAAGACCTCCTTAATTCTGTGTTTCCCTTTCTTAAGGGGTAAGTATCATCTGCTCATTAACTGAGAAACGGTGTGGTCAAGTAGCAAGGCTGCAGCCAAAAGACCTACACTGGATATCTGGCTCCTCATCTTTCATGTTGTGTGACCTTGAGCAAGTTACTTTAACCTTTTTAAGCCTGTTTTTTTCTTCTGTAACAGAGACAGTAATATTTATCACTTTTTTTTGTAGAGATTAAATGGCGTATCTTATGTAAATCACCTAAAATATTTTTCCAGTAGTAGACATCAAATAAGCCTGCTATTACTACTTTTTGAAGAAGATAAACCAAGTCCTTGAACATTAACAACAAAAAGCAACACTGCTACATTATGAATCAACAGTATTTTTAAAGAACCTCCACTTGAAGAGTATTTTTGAATTATTTTTATTTAACATCACCCTGTTCCTATTTCTTCTGTGCTAACAACTTCAAAGGTCTAGCAGTGACTTATGCTGAAAAAGAAACAAAGTGCAAATAAGTTTGGTGCCCAAATTATAGGATTAATTAAAATGGCAATGCTGTTAATTAATTTTGCAGGTAAGCAGAAAAGAAAATATCTATTCAACTGCCTAATTGACAGTAAAATAATCCATAAGTCTTGGTATCCTTCTGTGCTATTACTGTGTGATCTCAGGCAAATCTATTACTCTCTCTGGGCTGCAACTCTAAAATAAAGGGGACTGGTCCACACAGCTCTGAAATTGTGTGTATGTAAATGAAAAGTAGTATCAATGCAGCTGCGCTACACAGGGATTCTAATGACAAAATTACATATGAAAATTTACCTTTAACACAGTGTCAAGAGGGTTTCCAGAATCAGGTCTGATTATTAGTGGTGCCTCTGTACTTCTCGATACTATTAAATGTCTTAGATCTTCACCCCATATTTTCTCACACGCATTATAAATGTCATAGCTATCGCTGACCACAGATACAGGCACTGATGAAAACTGTGTTACAATGTGTTCAAAAGCATCTTTTTCATGGTCTTTCCCCCAAGCTGTTATGGTACTAGAAAAAAAAATGAAAACACAGATTTACTTAGGCAGACACATGATCTATCCCTGAATCACCTTTAATCATATCTCATGTTTACTATACCAAACCATCAACATCACAGAGAAGGTGAGTGACTTAGTTTAACGAACATACATCATAAGGCAAATGAAGTAGCTGGGTCAACCATACCTTACCCAATTAGTTTTTAACACTGTAAGTAGCCTTACTCCTCTTCAACGATTAAGTTTCTAACCTCGTATTTTCAACCAATTATCTGTGCGTGTGTGTGTGTGTGTGTGTGTTCTGGTATTCCTGAATCTACTCATTTAAAATCAGTCTAACTAAAAAGTACTTGCTGAGTGCCCTTTATTACTGTATGTCAAGATGTTAGAATGAATACATACTTCCATTATTTTGTTAGGCAATGAGAGCACCTGGCTCCCTTCTGTGAATTTTTGAAACTATATACCAGTAATAGTACAGACATACATTTTGTTTTTTTACCTTTCAAAATCTTATAGAGGCAATTATTTATACTATACCATACATACATATAGTCAACTACCTGTTATATTTTCAAGTGGCTAGTAATAGGAAGTCAAGTATTTTGTTTGTAGATTATCTACTATGAATTAATATATGCCCAGGGAATAAGAATTCAAATAGTTTAAGCAAAACATAATTAAGACAGAAAATAAAGTATGAGAGTTTCTATTGGATAAGAATGGTTATAGTGATTTTTACAATGTCCTTAATATCAGTGCTTACGGGATAGATTTGTATTTAATATGTAATTATAGATTGGGTATCGCTTATTTGTAATGCTTGGGACCAGAAGTATTCTGAATTTCAAATTTTTTCAGATTTTGGAATATGTACATTATACTTATCACTTAAGCATCCCCAGTTCTGAAATCTGAAATGCTCCAATGAGCATTTCTTTTGAGCAAAAAGTTTCAGATTTTGGAGCATTTTGGATTTGGGATGCTCAACCTGTGTAAATATTTGTTAATATATAATGTAAATAATTTTAAAAGGTCTCAAACAACTTAATTTTGAAAATTACCATTTAATTATGCCAAGCGACTGGTCATTCTCCCTAATTTTCTAGTCTGTCTCTAATCTGTTCTCCTCAGTAAATAATAAAAAGATAGCACATTCATTTATTATAAAGCCCAAGTAGGTATAAGTTCAACTCATAACTGTTGAGTCAGACTTTAGGTCTGAAATAATCAATGTGTGTGTGTGTTTTTTTAAAGGACTAGAGTTATAACCTTTTCCCATACTGTCAATAGTATACCTGGGGTAGTGCAGCATGTACATTTCAAGATTGTAAAGACTACCACCCAGAATCCAAAATTGAGAGAGAACCTATTTATATAAAATTCATTAGTGAACACTCTTCTTAACAGCTACAGAGGCTGCCAGTAGCTATGATGTCAATTCTCTACTTCATGCATCTGTAGGCCAAATGGAAAATTAAGGTATGACTGAAGAGAAGCTCCTCTTCATATTCAGGTCTGCAACTTTCCTCTTTAAAAAGGAGAGAATTAAGATCAATGAATACCAATACTGGAGAACTTTACAACGTATGAATTAACTCCTACAGTTAAGGGGTCACTACTTACAACGTTGTATCAATACGTCACCTAATGATCTACTTGTATCATGTCTAGCAGACTTCACTGTCCCCATCTTACTTGCTTTCTCCAAGACAACTGAATTTTCCTGATGCTTTCTCTTGACTTCAATGTCATCTCCCATGTTTCACCTTTTTTTCCCTATTTCTATGGTTCCCTTTTCAGTCTTCCCAGATGCTGTGCTCTCCTTCTTCAATCTAACCTGTCAAATGGCAATATTTCTCATGGTTCTGACTTAGGCACTTGTCTTCTGTAACACCTTGTGTGAAACACTCAAGCTTAAAAAAAAAAAAAAAAAAAAAAAAAAAAGAGTCCCTGCATGAGGGCTTCCAGTATCTGTATCTTAGCCTCTGTTTTTCTTCCAGGCTCTGGATCTACTTTGTTAGATAGAAAGTCGAATATCTTCATCTCAGCATCCCACAGATACTTGCTCTGGCACTTTCTGCCTAGTCCAATCACAACCTCTATTCTTCTAGTACAGTATGTGATATATGAAGATCATAAATAATCAATGAATTCTACCAATGCCATAAATCCTAATTTCAAGCACCAAATTAAATTTGATACCTTTCCAAAGTGTGAGAAAAAAAGCTTCTGTAATTAAATATTTCTAGGTGCAGATTCATCTATTAAGATACATACAATAATGGTAAACCTCTAAATTTATAGAGTTCTCTTATTTTAAAGTTATTTTAGATAGTGGCTCATTTATCATCAATGACCTTGTTATGCTGGAGATGTAAAACTTTAGCTCCTCCTTTTGTTTGGTTGGATGGAGGAAATGAAGAACAGAGAGATAAGGGACTTGCCCAAGGCCACCCACTATGTCAGCCGGAAGGTCACCCAGGTTTCCCAACTTTCAGTCCAATCCTCTTTTTGCTATACTATGCTGTTGTTTAAAAGACATTCTATTAAGAACATGTGAGGCATCCGAATATATAAGGAGTCAAATTTTACAAATGCAATGAATGAGACCATAAAAATAAAATGGATTTTTATCCCATGCCCACATACAGTATCCTTTTCATTTTAACAAGAAAGTCCTGAAGAAGATAATCCTAAAGAAGATATTATCCTTGTTCTCCGTATCATGATGTTACTACTTTGAAATAACTATCAACGAAGAGTCTAATATATGCATACTATGTTAGATTTTTAAAAGATGTATGTACATCTAAGGCCAAACTAAAAATAACTCTTAAAACTTTGTTAAAGACACTCTTATTTTCCCAGTTTCCTAGTCTTGAAAGTTGTATGTTTTTAAAAGTGTTCAACAAGGCCTCACTAATAACAATGCTCATAAACGTCAGCTGAATCTATTTTCTACTGAGTCCCAACTCAAATCACCAACTTTGAGCAATTTTATCTCCCAAGCCATTGCTCACGTTTACCTATTTCTTTCTATTTATTTAGCACCTTGGTCTGGACTTCATTACCTTAAGACTGTTGGAATAGCTTCCTATAAAGGCTACCTTCTGGTTTTTCCTTTTTTCAATCCATAGGATAGACATCCTGCTATAAAAAAGTCCCCTAAGATATTTATCTCATAACATCACGTCTTTGCTCAAAAATGTCAGTGCCTGCTTCCATTTGAAAATGCCTAATTTAGAATACCTAGCATGATGTGCACATAGTTAACATTCAGTGTCAAAATATGAGGGCCCTTACTAACCTGAACCTGTCTTCTCAGTCTCCCCTATGCTCCCTACACAATTTGTGTTTCAGCCGTTATTCTCTAAACACATTCTCCTTCCTCTTTCATTCTTGCGCTTTCATCACAATGCTTGATACAAGATAAGCATGCAATAAATATTTACTCAGAGAATGGATAAGTGCCCAATATTGGCTATTAAATTTTACCAATCCTTCAAGAAGTGAAGATTTTGTATATTTCTATAAAAGCTTTCTTGATCCTGCTAGTGAAATATGATCCTTCCTTTCCTATTGGAATAGGATTCTTCCTCTCCTTCCCTTGCAACACTACAGCATTTTAATTGTACCTCCTTACGAGGAGTTAATTAATAGAGCAGACTATTACTAGTGTATTATTTTCATCCTGAGGATAGGGTCAGTTTTTTAAAAATATCCTTCTAACCCTTGTTGCACCCAGTAGAGTGCCTTGCATATGAACACCAGTCAACTAATATGCCTCAAATAGTAGCAACAATAAAGCTTAGCTTGATTCTAAACTCACTGCTGGTTTTAGCACTCTGCAATTTTAAGTATTAGCAGAACTTAAACACTCCCTAATGATTATAGTAAATAATTTTGTTATAAAAGCCAGTGATAAGGTTTGACAAACATTTAAAAAACCTGATTTACTTTTAATGAAGTTAGCTCTAGGACCACAGCAGCTGCAGTTTAGATTATAATTTCCTTCTTGGGTAACTGGAGATGGTTTAGTGAGAGCAGACAAGGAAGCGTAAAAAGAATCTGAACACCCTTTCTTTCCTCAATAGGTCCTGCTTTCTCATCTACAACTGAAGGTAGAGTACAGATGACAATTTCCAGGGCAAATATAGATAAGGTCATGTAGGAGGACAGGGAAAAGGCAAAAAGTGGCTGGTACTTACAGTGAGTGCTTCTAAATTTAATGAATAAAATCTACCTACATATGACAATACAGTAATTGAAAAAAAATTCCTTAAAAGAAAACTTCTATGGCAATATAAGTGTTGGAAAAAAGATCTTAAACTGTTTCTTCTAGGATGGATAAAATTTCTCTGCCTAAGACTAATGTTTATACTTTTGTGTAAATACTGAATTTGTGTTGCTCAAGTTCATGAAAATTTATTGTAGGTACCTGGCTCTGCAGTTAGGTAAAATGTCACTGAGTTACAAATACAAGAGTGAAAAAATAAGTAGTTTTAGAAAATGAACAGAATTTTTTACCTGTGTTCTGCTGCTGGAACAGAATAGCCTGGAACAGGATCTTTCGTTCCATAATATTTTTTAATTAGAGCAATTCCTGCTACTGTATCTGTTCCTTTGAAGTTAACCAAATGAGCAGATGCTCCTATGCCAGCAGTCTGGAAAATCAATCATAAACCAAAATCCAAAAAAGAGAAAGAAAAACCCACATTAATAATACCAGGATGCAGTCAACCACATTTAAGGAATATGGCATAGCTCCCATGAGAATTGTCTTTCTTCTTAGGAAAGTATTTATTATCAGACATAACAGTTCCTAATGACAAAGATTCAGTTTTTCCTAAATATTAAAAAAAATCAACTATTATCTCCTCAAAGAGACCTATTTAACAGTGTCCCACCCCCACTTTTCATCACTCTCTCTTCCCTTACCCTGCCTTGAGCTTCTTTATGGCATTATTTCACATCTGATAAATTATGTCTGTTTCTGGCTATCCATCTGTCCATCCATCTAATATATAAAGGACAGGGACATCTGTTGAAGGACATATCCCATGTACCCTGAACATAGTAGTAGGTACTGAATACGTATCTGTTAGTTGAATCTTTGGAATTTTAGAACCAAGATCAATCTCAATAACATCCCCAAAAGTTTACAGTGGTACTCTAACCAACAATCCACATTATATTAAATGAGTTTGGTTTCAGTTACTTACCTCTTGGGAAGAGACTCCTCTGTAGCCAAAATCATGTAACTTGTATTCCAGACCATCTAAGTTACCAGAAGTTTCTAACAAATATTTGGCCAATATTTTCTTCTGCTCTCTAGAATTTGTGGCCACTGTGATTGGATACCAGGACTGAACAAGAATAGTCTGTAGTAACAAAATTAACCACAAATATTAAGACATAAAATACTGCATTCTTTCTGAGGAAAATCCTAGCTTTTTTTTTTTTTTGGAGGTACGTCCTGAATTTCCATACTATTAACTAGACACAGAACTGCACAGCAGGATGCCTGCTGTGTGCATTCCAGATGTAGTACATAGCTCAGCTCTCAAATCAGCAACAAAGAAGATAAGCACACCAGGCCCACATAGCAGAGAACTTCACATTATCAAGTTTCTATCCAAAGCTTCAAAGAAGCAAATAATATTTTGAAAGACTATGTGATAAAAGGATCAATTTTTAAAAAGTTTCATGATCTGTCATGGATCAATAGTTTATAAAGTACACTGAAACTTGGATGTTGAGGCAATGTCAAATTGCCCCAAGTTTCTAAAGGCTTACTCTTCATTTCTGTATTTAATGTGGACTTGGATCAAATAGGGCATGGACCAGCACTGCTCCGTGGATTGCATTTTGACTAGTATTGGTCTAAGGAAGTTGTTCGTTTACTCCTCGAGGTAGTCTCAGATCTAATTTTCCCTTGGATTAATATGACAACTAATACTTGAAGCACTTTAGCTTACTACTAGAGGATTCTATTTGCTGAGTTATGCTTTATGTACTTAGCTTTTATCAAATATATAAGTATTTGATAAAATACTCACGTAAGTTACAGGAAACACTTCCGCAGATGTTGTATAATCAAGGTTACTGTCTACTTTGTAATTCAGTGACTATTAAGTTCCCAATGAGAAAATGAATTGCTGGCTTCCTACTTTCTGATAAGAGCAGTTCCTTGATTTCCCCTTTTTTCTTGGTTGTCAGGAAGCTCCACAGAAAAGTCTGTCTAATCACAGCAACCGTAATAATGATCATGGCTTAGAAATTCACTTCTTCATTCTAAGATCATAATTTTCTATTTTCATTTTATAAACCAGATAGTATGTCATTAGAAGCAGCTTCAAATCTGTTTGAAAAAGAGCTGCTAAGATGATGCAATGTCTGTGCTGAACCAAAAAGATATTTATTAACTAAATTTTAAAAGCAAGCTTTTACTGAATACCAGCTAAGTGATATATAAATAAATAAAATGATTAACCTTGAACTTGCCAATCTAGTCATCTTTTTAAAAAACTACTTTGTAGCATTAGACTCCTGTGACTGATTAAATATGGCCTTTGCAGCTCTTCTCATCAAGAGATGGAATCTACTTTCTTATCCCTTGATTCTGTGCTGTCCTTATGATTTGCTTTTTACCAACAGAATGTGGAGAAAATCATGTGTGATTCCCAAGCCCCAGTTTCAAGAAGTTTTGCAGCATCTACTCTCATTCTCTTAGAACCCCAAGACTAACATGCTCTGAAGAAGCCTCTTCTGCAGTGAGACCTGGTAGTCCCAGCTATCCGACCTGAGGCCCCAGACATGGGAATGAGGCCATTAAAGGCTGTCCAGCCCTGGCTGAACCCTCAGCTAAATGCAGATGCCTAAGTCTAAGCAAGACCAGCAGACGACCATCCAGTCAACCACAGAATCAGGAGAAATAATAGTTGTTTTAAGCCATTAAATTTTGGGGTAGTTTGTTACACAACAGAAAATCAGTACAATTCTTAAACTCTATAACCAATCACCTCCAACATCTGACCATTCTGCTTCTGAAATTACTCTTTCAATTCCACTGCCAATGCCCTTGATTATCCTACCTCTATTCTTTAGTCTAATTATTCTTCATATTGCCAGTGGTTATCATTCTAAAAGAAGTTTTTTTTTCTTTTTTTTTTCCAGGTTGCATCTTTCCTTAAAAGCCATTAACGGTCATCTACTGTCCATGGGGCAAGGGTGGAGCTGATTCATACAGAATTTGAGAATCTTTGCCTTGCTTACCATCTAAAGGTTTATCTTATACATTTTTCACTTTTATGCTGCAGTCCCCATAGGACTACCTGTCATTCCTTCAGCTCTTCCTTCTCCTTATTAAAAGCTTATTTTCCATTTCATGATTCCTTTAGATAGAATTACCTATTTTCTGCTACCAACTTAGCACTAATTCTTAATGATATTAGTGGTTAGTTCAGAATGAATTGCCACCTCTCACTCAAAAGCCCTTTAAGTGAAACATCTTACTCTAACTTCTGTGTCCAGCATTTTTTGGGTACATAGCTGGTACTTAATTAATATTCACTTGTTGAATTTAAGTCAATCAGCTCTAACATTTAATTCAACTCAAATATTGATATTATCTAGGAGTATGAGAAAGATATAAAACATAATGTGAAAAACTCTAGTTGAGTTATAAAGGTAGAAGATTGACCTTACCCCTCGAAAAATGCCAGGGAAGGAGAGAAATAACTATCAGACACAGTGATCCTTCACATCACCGTTTCCTTTCCATAGTCCAACAAAATCAGCTTAAATTATACTCTTAATAAAATCACTCCCCTTTTAAAAAGATCACTGTAGGTGTAAGCAAGGGAAAAAAAGGCAAGTTAGTTTGGGTTAATCCAAGGTCTAATAAAGTAGGCCTTGTTGGAAACTTTTCCAAAATAGCAATTTGCCCACACAAATCAAAATAAAATGATTAGCTGAAACTAAGACTAAAGGAATTAAACCTGTAAATTTCCTTTCAGAAGTGTTTATTACAATGCTACCGTGCAGGATGCAGGATAAAGGCTTTAAAGAATGAAAAATGGTATGGTACAGCAGAAAAGGCACTGCACCTACTCTGTTCACCAGTCTGTCCATCTCTCAGGACTCAATTTCCCCATCTGTGAAATGACATTTGGTCAGTACAACCGTTTTTAAAATCATCTTTCCTTTTCTTCTTAATAGTAGAAAGCTCTTGTGTTGTTTTTTGGTGGAAGAGAGGGTAAGTTTAGCCCACTACGATTGTTCCTCAGCCCCCTTGTAAGACTGAGACACTTTTGCAGAATTGTTATGAAATGTGAGAGGACTAAGGTTTCTTCTGGCACCAATACTGAAATACAGCAACTCAATAATTTCAGTATTTAAAAATTTTGTGTGCTACTAACAGGTGAGTAACAATCAATAGTTATTAATAACTGTGAACATATACTGGGAAAGAGAACTGAAAGAAACACTATTTAGTGCTATTATTGAAAATGTTTTAAGTCAAGATCTGTTTAAAGAGTATTTTCAAATTTGTAAATAACAAGTTTGTTGGGGATGGGAACAGATTTCAAATATAAGGTGGTAAACTTAACATTGGGGACTGGTAAGAGTAGGATGAATTTCCTCTGTCCCCACAAGAGATGCAAAATATCTATGAAGAAGTCTATTCTGGAGATCTGATATGCAGAATAAACACATTAAAAAAAAAACAGGATCTGTCAGAAACTACAATAACGGATAGACAGTATCAGACTATAAATTTTTATGCTTTAGCTATAATTGCCTATTTAGGACTGAAATAATATATATTAGTTTAAAAAAGGTAAACTCAATATAAATTGTTTCAGGTTATAAGCGAATAAAAGCAAGGGTCTACGTACTTCTTAAAAAACTGTATCAAACAGTCCCACATTAGATTTATGTTTAATAACTTTTATATATTTGCTAAACTACTGCTTTAAAATAATTGTTTTTTTTTTTTAACTTTATGGTTTCCTAGTAGGACACACCAAAAATAATGTTTTTTATTAAAAATTTGTTTAAATTTTTAAAAAATTTTATTTAAAAAAATTCACTTTTAAGGCCAGTGTTTCTTCACTTTCAGAGGAAGGTAAAGAAAACTGCAATGAAGCAAGGTGGAATGGTATCTAGTTCTCTACTTCCATAAATATATGCTTTAGGAAAGTTTGATTAGACATAAGGAAGAGTACTTACTAAATCCCCAGACAACTAAAAAGAACAATATGCAAAAGGTTAATCCACAGATAACAAATTTTCTAAGTTAGGTTTACCTGGTTGGTATCTTTGGCATTTAAGGTAAAAGGCTAGCCTAGATGGTATGAACAACACTTCAACTCTTGTGTTTTTGTAACACCATCCCCTCAAAATCAAATATTTGCCAGTACAAATACTATTTACAGCTGTACAGAAACTAGTAAGATACATTATCTTTTACAGTTCACAGTTAACTGATAGTTTTAGTATATGGTATACACTATTTAAAACCTTTATTTAACCATACCTTTTTTTGAGTCTATTATTAGTTAATGGCCCATAAAAAGTCTATTAATTTCCTGTCAACTTAGCAAAATGTGTTTCAAACACACTCTTGGAACTCATATTTCAATGTTTTCCAATTTTTATAAGTGAGCCTCAAATGTACTATTTTACAATATAATAGCAAATTACTTTAACCAATAAACTAATTAGTCAGTTCTAAGAACTAAGTAAACGCCACCAGATAGTAAGGTGTTATTTCTATAGTTACTTTCGAGGGTATTTCCTCTCACAGATTAAATCTATTATTAAACTGTTCAGAAGCTAAGTAGAGTATTATTATCAAAACTCTGGACCATGTGAAAACATATGACTACTTAGGTATACATACAAGAAAAACAAAAAAAGGCTCGCAGTATAAACCCAAAGCCCGAAATGTACCCTTCCTGAGAAATTAAACAATATGAATACCAGATCTTGTTTAGGTGAGCAACTGAAAAGTAACAGATGGTAGATCCTAGGACCTAAACTGATCAATTAGAGAAAAATGAACAAAGTAGTTACTAAAAGTTGGAATAAAGTTCCTTTAGTCTAACTTGAACATTTAGCATTCATTGAATGTTGTAAGTTATTAGAAATCTGCTGTTTTTCTAAGTTTGCTCTAAGATAATACACATTTAAAATGGCAATTAATTAGATGGAAGTCAACTAAGTTTTAAAAACAATCACTCTCAATAATTTGATTTAAACAAAATCTCAGAATATTCTATTCTACTAGAAGAAACCTTAAAGATTATTTAGTCTGTCATTTTATAGATGAGGAAATTGAAGCCTGGAAAGGTTAAGTAAATTACAGGAGATTATATAGCTTTACTAGTAACAAATTCTAAACTGTAATCTCAGTTCAATGGTCTTTATTCAATTAATGTTAAATAAGAATTAAAAAAACAAAAAACAATTTACCTCAATCCAATTTGTAAGCCAGTAACACTCTGGATCTGTGTTTTCCACCGTGAAGAGAACATTTCCTCTGGGAATGACAAAGCCCTCAGGAACAGCTTTTACTTCTATTGGAAGATGCCCATCATATTTCTGGCAGGAGAAAATGATAAATTTATTTATTCAACAGATGATACTCAATTCCCTGCTGTTTTACTAAAGGTTCTTTACATTTTATAGAAGCTAAATTTACTGTCATAGAAATTGCAATTGTAGATGCTACTGTAATCTAGTCAGAATATCCTTCTCCTTCTAAAATAAAACTAGTTAAAATTATTAACATAGGTATTGATATTAATTTTTAAGTTTAATGCTGCCACGTGCTTCTGCTAAGAACATTTATCACAAGTGGCAGAAAATTCCAAACTGATCAAAACAAAACTGTTGCTTCTACCCTGCTTTTTCAGAAAATGAGAAATGATGAGTTTATTCCAACATATTCTAAAAGTATTCCAAGTATTCTAAATTCGTCATTTTCACAAAATAAAGGCTGCAGACTGAAAGATAAAGGATTGCTATTAAAGAACAAAAGAAAACAAAACGAGAGAGAGGGAGAGCTAGGGAAATCCCTGGAGAAGAACCGAAACAGGTTCCCTCTATTCTGGTCGTGGACCTGAAACTATGGGACAGGCCAAACACAGAATCTTGGCAATTAACACTCAAGTCTGACTTAACTGACTTCCTCTTAATGCAATAATTGCCTCCAAAATTAGGCTGAAGGTTGTTATGTGACACTGTTACCTCCCTTTTAAAGCTAAGAGCTGTGCCTAACTTTTCACTAGGAAGGCAAGCTGTTTCAAAAATCCTGATAATTTATTTATGTGATTTGAGACAAGGTAATTAAATAAAAGAAAAATCTGTTTAATAGAAGCACTGGAGGCACAGTGTATAGCAAAAAGAACATTGCCCTACAGGTCCTAGTTTGGACTCAAAAGCAGCGGGGAGACCTTGGACAAGTCACTTGCCATCTCTAGGTCTCAGATTCTGTTTGTAAAATGGGGTTAAACCGGATTATCTCTAGAGAACCTTTAGTTACCCAAGATTTTCTGATCATATAATCAAACGACTTATTGCCCTGGCCACTGGACAGTATAGTAATAAGCATAGCGCCTAACTTATTACTGTATTTATCCTTACAACAAACCTCACAGAAGAGAAATGGAGCAAGTACAGGTGATAGCTCACAGATTCTACTGACCTTATTTAAGATACAGGAAAAGTGCAGCACAGAGTGCTTACCTGACTTTTTCAAGACCCATAAGTACCAAATAGTATAGCTCAGTATTGTCGTATAGGCATGAAAGTTAAAGTATTTCTAATTATTCCGTGTTTGACAGTCTGTTCAATGTAAGAAACTTTCGTTTGTGAGACTTAAAGTAACACTCAACATCAAGATATGCCAACAGATTCCATTCCCAACTGATCAATGTAATAAAAGGAAACCATCACGGGATATTCAACTCTTATAATTCTATTACCATGTCTTTAAGTGCCTTAATATTTAAGCAATGAATTCAAACATACTAGATATAAATATAATACAATCAAGACTAAAAATCAACTTTGTGGATCAGCACCAAGCCATTCTCACTATTCAGTGAGAAACTTCCCAGAATTATGTGTAGTGATAGACTCACAGCATCTATTTTTAGTCAAGAAAACAGACCTACATTTTGAAATTGCCAAATAACCATGCCCTTTCTTACCTATAGTGTATTTTCAAGAATGAATTATCTTTCTCAAAAATGTATTTAAGTTATAATTCATTTTTATTAATTACTTAGACTTGCTGTAGATTCTATATGCTAATGATTTAACATGGGGGATGCAGGAGGAGGGATAAAATGTCAACCTTAACTTTTCAAAAGGATGTCTGAAATAGCCATTATATTCAGATCACAAACAAAAAGGAACTGGAATGATACTCTAATCTCCTATTCAAATTCTGGCTGGGGATGGTGGCTCACACCTGTAATCCCAGCACTTTGGGAGGCCAAGGTGGGCAGATCACTTGAAGTCAGGAGTTTGAGACCAGCCTGGCCAACACAGTAAAACCCCATCTCTACTAAAAATACAAAAATTAGCCGGGCGTGGTGGTGCGTGCCTGTAGTCCCAGCTACTCAGGAGGCTAAGGCAGGAGAATAGCTTGAACCTAGGAAGCAGAGGTTGCAGTGAGCCAAGATTGTGCCACTGCACTCCAGCCTGGGTGACAGAGTGAGACTTTGTCTCAAAAAAAACAAAAACAAATTCTTTTGCAAGAAGTTTTGAACTAAAAGAAAAACCAAAACATCAAAACGTGAAACGATCTTTTACCTCAAGAATGTAGTTCCATCCCTTTTCATTAAAGACATCATCTTGGAAATGTTCTTTGTAGACCTCTTTGGCTTCCTGGATTTTCTCTTTGGTTACTACTTTACCTAAAAGAATATACATGCCCTGTTTACATTTCTAAAGGTGCATTCTGTGAGTTGCTTAACTGTCATAGCATTAATATCTTTGGTTATTTCACCCATTCTATGGATTAAAAATATAACTAGGAGGTTAAATGACTCACCCAGAGTCAACAGCAGAGTCAGAAAAGAAATCTGTACTTTTAATAACTCAAACTATAAATGCTTATTTATTGTAAAAGCAGATGTGTAATAGAAAAAATTATTACTTGCATAGCTTTTAAAATTACATTAATTTTTTTCTCTCGATTAATTTTGGTACTTTTCAACTTTGAGATGACTCAAAAGCTTCTTACATCCAAATGAACCTTCTCACTTCGTTCGTAAAGAACGTGGCATCTTTAGGGTTGATAAGCCAGTAATTTCCACAATTACTAAATGTCTGGCCCCCCAAACAACACACTTTTAATTAACTTTTCTTATCCGTAAATGAGGAGAAAAGTCGAGTACCCACTTATACGATGTTTGTGAGGACAAAATGAGTTAAGACATATGAACCACTTACAATAATGCTGGCCTAGAATAGGTAATCAATATATTTTAGTTATAATTAATAATGAATAATATTTTACAAAGTTCTTAAGTTGTATGACTAAATTAAAGTGTGCTATCAGTTGCTGGTAACTTAATACAAGGTAACTAGTAAACGCGTTTAAAATATCTTGGGGCCAGGCTTGGTGGCTCATGTCTGTAATCCCTGCATTTTGGGAGGCCAAGGCAGGCGGGTCGCTTGAGAGCTCAAAAGTTTGAGACCAGCCTGGCCAACATGGTGAAACCCTGTCACTACAAAAAATACAAAAAGTAGCCAGGCATGGTGGTGCGAGCCTGTGGTCCCAGTTACTTGAGAGGCTGAGCAGGGAGGATCACTGGAGCCTGGGAGGCAGAGGTTGCAGTGAGCCAAGACTGCACTCCAGCCCGGGTGACTGAGACTCTATCTAAAAACAAAACAAAACAAAAAAACTTTGGTATTAACTTTGGTATTCTTGCCACTAATAATTACTTCTGATACCTAGTTAGGTTTTCAGTAGTGTAAGACTACCTGAACTGCCTGATCTTAAAAGAGTCAAGATTATAGAAAAGAGTTATTTGCCTAAAATTTAACTTACTGTTTTCAATTCTGAAATTGTTTAATTCAAAAGGTTAGAGATAAACTTTTCCAACATGTATAATGTGTTTGGGAACTGTTTTCCCCCTAGAAACACCATTACAAAAATGGATTAGAAATGGCCTTTCAAATAAGAAAGCACAGAAATTGGGAGATTTTTGTTTTAATATGCATTTACAACTAAGTCCAGAGACACAGGTAGTTTTTAAAAATAGGTCTTTAAGGTAAAACTGGCTAATATAAAAATATTCTGATTGCTACCATAATTCAAAAGGAGTTTCCAGTTCATTAACAAATCCTTTACTTTGAATTAATGACTAAAGTATAACAAACAAGATTAGCCTCCAAAAATTACTGACTTTCCTAAACTTATTTCAAAACTTTTAGTTCGGCCAGGAGCAGTGGCTCACGCCTGTAATCACAGCACTTTGGGAGGCCAAGGCAGGTGGATCACCTGAGGTCGGGAGTTCAAGACCAGCCTGACCAACATGGAGAAACCCCGTCTTCACTAAAAATACAAAATTAGCCGGGTGTGGTGGTGCATGCCTGTAATCCCATCTACTCAGGAGGCAGAGGCAGAAGAATTGCCTGAAACCAGGAGGCGGAGGTTGCACTGAGCTGAGATCATGCCATTGCACTCCAGCCTGGGCAACGAGAGCAAAACTCGGTTTCCAAAAAAAAACAAAAAAAAAAACAAAAAAAAAAACCTTTTATTTCAGAAAACTTTTCTCAGAACATCAAACACACACACCAAATTATATGATTTAATAAATCCAAATTAACAGATTTGTTAAAAATTCTAAAAGAACTCCTAAAGGAGTTAAGGGTAATAAGCAGTGTTTAAAATATACTAGGAAAAGTAATACCTTTTAAGTACTTATTAAGAATGTACTGCAACCCATAAAATACTGTTTCCTCATATTTCACCTTCCTTAATTTGGAGTTTTCTGTCTTCTTTTCACGGCATTCAAAGTAGGAATAAACTTTGCTTGTGTTGGGTGGATATTGTTTATAGTGAGTAACCTATGTAAAGAAATACACTTCTGTTAGAAAACACCGATGAGTAGACTATAAATCACAACAGAAAAGGCTTGAAGTTATTTCAAAACCACAGAAACTATACTTCTTGTTTGCTATTAACCAGTTACTTTTCCTGGCTATACCAAATAAAAAAATAAGTAAGATATTTTCATAGTTCAGTATCTTAAAACCACAGGAGGGCGTTAAATTTTACATACAAGCACACTAAATCTACTACAAGGACTCTAGGTTGGAAAAGTAAAGTATTTCATCTGGTTTTGGGGAACAGTCCTTCATCCAGGCAGAGAGAGAGAAGCAGCTGCCTAATGGGCACACACAACAGAAAAGAATGAACTGAAAGACAGCAGAATTTGGTACTGCTAATATCTCAATGTGATACGTTCCAAAAATCAATGACTTATCATGACTACTTGTACAATGAGGTACTGAGGATGATCACTTTTAGCCTTCATAGTGACACTATGAAAACTTGGATGACAGCAACAGTGGTGGCAGCAAAGTAAAAAAATCCTGTTTTGTAATCTCTCTTTGTCAAATCACCCACCTAACTGGAAAATAAATTCTTACACAATGAAACATCAAATCCTTATGAGTTTAAAATACGAAGAGGTCTTCCTTAGCACAAATTTCTTTTCCATGAACTTGGGTAAGAGCTACCATGTAAAAAATTTATCTGCTTTTAAGAAAGAAAAAAAGTGAGTGTTCATTATACTTTTAATATGGTTAAAACATGGAAATAAATTCAAACATTTTACCAATAAAAAATAAAGTGGAAGAAAAATGTGTATTTGCCCAATTTCAAGAGTAGGAATAATATTGCCTTAAGGTTTAAGATACAGGGTGAATCATGGCAATGGTGGAATAAATCTTTGCAGACCATTTTTCATGAGTGATCACTGTGAACGTAAACCATTTTTCCTGTTTAGCTTTGATCTCAAGTTCAGGAAAGCCAATGCTGTCTTTGGGTACACAGTCTCAATCTCAGTAAAACTTGGCTCTATCCTCAAGAATCTTCATAGCTTAGTACAAGAATCCTAAGATGAATATATTTCCATTGGTGTTTCTGAATGAATGTGCTGTTTCCTTGCCAATGGTAGCATATTTGCAACTCTATAAAAATAGCCCCTAATACAGCACACAGACAACCTTGGAGGTAAATCTTTATAGTAACAGGTGATCTGGGAGTTTAAGTCAAGCAGGAAACTTGGAGCTTTCTGTTTTCCTCAGGTACAACAGATAGCGATATACTAAAAGGTACAGGGAAGTCGCATCACAACAGATAGCGATATACTAAAAGGTACAGGGAAGTCTCATCAAAAGCTAGAAGTACATGTCAGGGCTTATTAAGGTTAGAATCCAGAGACTGATCCCACTTTAATAAAATTTAAGAAGTAGCTAAGCTAGATAGCTAATATAGAATCTACAGCAATGAAATTTATGTCAATTCACTAAAATGCAAAAACAAAGATATTTATGAATGAGTCTGTAGTAATAAATATGACCACTACCTCAACTACTTATGAAACTGAAGAAAAAGACACCTCTACCTAAAAACACACCCAAGATGTATGTAAAAATGAAAATGTCCAGTTTACAATGTAAATAACTCCAACTTTAGTGGGACTAAGTAGTGAGATAGAAGAAAAGCACGCACGGTGAAGTAAAACTTGAAAAATGGTGTGGATCTTATAGCTCAAGTTTATAAGTCTGATTCATAGTTTTATTTCTCCATAGTTTGACCCTTACTGTTCAGATACTTAATGGTGCATTCTATATCAGATTTAAAATTACTAGAAGGCAAGTTATTTTCTTTTTCTGAGAAGACGATGAGTCAAAAGCTAAATGGAAATGTCTCTAAGCTATTTAACTCCGTATCTTGGTCTAAAAGTATACTGAAAATTTTCTTTGTACAAATACAGCTCCAGTCTGGACAATAATTAAATATTTATAATTTTAAAGCTTCAGCTATGTTCTCTAATTACAGTACTTTAAAAACCTACCTTTACTTAGAATGCCTTCTCTGAAAGCAAATACCATTTAAAATACAAAACTGTCAAAGTATGAACTCTAAAAATCTTTGGAGAACCTTAAGAGTATCGTTTTAGAATATAGCTAACGAATCTAAGTTATCTAGGCAAACTTGCAGGTAATTAGCCAAGAAACACCATTTATTAACTATCTATTAACACCCAACAAGTTTATAGAAGAATACAGAGCATGTTTAGGTCTACTTATAGGGGCATACGTACATGCTGTTTAATGGGAAAATGTTTTTAAAGCAGAGCTTTTTAAGAAAATATTTCTAACAATATAGTCAAAAGGATTTATAATGATTCTAGTTTTGCTAGTTTACTGTCCTCTTCATTTTACTTTCTACTAAACAGGCCATTTTGAACCTTCACCAGAAAATGGGATGATACAGCATAAATTCAAATCAACTGTTATTTTATAAATACTTCATTCACAAATACATACTCTGTACCTACTTCAGACACTGAGGATGAGAAAGTAAATAGAATGACATGGTCTCTATTTTCATAGGACTAATAAGGGCTGAAGAAGGAAGAAAAAAATACATAAACCAAGTAATTTCAGATCAAGATAGATGCTATGAAAATGTTAAGAGAATGATGGGCTAGAGGGGGCCAGGAAGACTTCTTTGAGAAAGTGACATGTGAGCAAGACCTAAATGACAAGGAGACAGGATATGCTTTGGCATAAGGGACAGAATAGAGGGCAGGCCAATGTGGTAGGTACTTAAAAGTATGGGGGCGGGGTGGGGACAGTAAGAACACAATAAGGTCAGAGGTAGGCAGAAATGAGATCATGTAAGGCTTACAGACTACCCCAAGGAGCCTGGATTTTATATCAAGTGCAATGAGAAGCCATTATGCTTTAAGCTGGGGTGAATATGACATGATTCACCTTTTAAAAGGATTAGCCTGGTGGTGGATAAGAATGGATTATAGGGTGACCAAAGAGTGCAGGAGTTAGGGGCTATTAGGTTAGATGGGAGAATTCGCCCAGTGTTTTTGGAGGTAAAGGGGAACTAGGCTGATAAACTGGACGTGGAAGACAATGAGGGGGAAGAATTAATACCGCCCACATTTTTGGTTGAGCAACTGCATTAATAAGAGTGCCATTTATAGAGATGGGGAGGGCTATCAAATGGCAGGGAAATGAAGTGCTCAATGTTAAATGTTAAGTAACACTAACAAAAAGTTTCACAGTATTCTAAAGTAAACACAGAAAGCTCTTAAATCATGTTAACTTTTTTAGCACTGACTTGACTTCTATTACTAAAGAAAATGGTTCTACAATAAATACAAAATTATTCAGTAGATGTAAACAAAACAAAATACCTAATGAGATCCCAGCAAACCCTACCAGTGAAAATGCTTCCTAAACTGGCATGGCCCTCCTGCTGCTAAAAGAACACCATCTGAACATCAATATATATGTGGTAAAGAACTGGCCGGGCACAGTGGCTCATGCCTGTAATCCCAGCACTTTGGGAGGCCAAGATGGGTGGATCACGAGGTCGGGAGATGGAGACCATCCTGGCTAACATGGTGAAACCCCATCTCTACTAAAAATACAAAAAACTAGCTGGGCGTGGTGGCACGCGCCTGTAGTCCCAGCTACTCAGGAGGCTGAGGCAGGAGAATCGCTTGAACCTGGGAGGTGGAGGTTGCAGTGAGCTGAGATCGTGCCACTGCACTCTAGCCTGGGCGACAGAGCAAGACTCCATCTTAAAAAAAAAAAAAAACAAAAAAAACATACGCACAAACAGAAAAATGTAGTTCTTTTAACATAACTATTCAGTTGTGTGATTAATTTACTTCATGAAAGGGTAAACTTCTAAAAATTATTACATACTAGATAACAGTAACTGGTATTATTTTAATGCCTAACAAAAAGGGTCTAGCCCTAAGTCAAATGATGGACAGCTTTTTCCATTAAGGAGTACTGGCCAACCAACTGTATCAAAAAATTATATTCCCAAGGCTAAATATCCTTGTTCCAAGTATGACAGTTTTTAAAAAAAAGTATGAGATATGACACATATATTTCAGTTGAACAGAATCCTTCTGGGAAAAGAAAGCCTAGTTTTCTCTAGATGCTTCTCTAGATGTCCCATAGGCCTGATTTGATGTCTTAGGGTTGATTTGAAGATCTTTCCTCCCACAATGGGATCACATGACCAAATGCAAGTACTACTATCTTACTTTTTCAGTTATACTTTTAACTGCTAAAAAAATCACAAGTCAACATTTAAAATATAAGCTGTATATGTAAGATCACATGGGATAACATACCCAAGGTCACAGGGCAAGTTATGTTAGCTATATTATATCTAAGGGCAATCAGAAGAGGACACACTCTGCCCAACACTGGCTAAGACTTTCTGCTGCTTCAAAGCTCATGTGCTAGAAGCAGCAAAAACCGTAACCGATTCTTCTTTTCAGTATTATTTAAGATTTCTTAAACCCTGGAAATCTGTCTGTTGCCCCCAAAAATAATTCACTGCCATTTCGCTTTGAAGCAATACTCACTCATAAATATGACTTAAGGATTTTGGGTTATATTATTTTGGGGAAGGAGAGAAATTGCAAAATTACCTATAATCATACTGCCTCTTCCTTTAAAACCTCTTGCATGGAGTTTCTAATGACTTGTATCTCTTTTGCCACACCTTTAAACCAGATTTCATTAAATCACAACGAGAATAGCAGCTCAATTATTAATGACCTAAATTAATCTCCCTATGAAGTATATTCATCATTTATATATTTTATTTATGTTGCTCAAGTTTTTCCTATAATTTATAACAAAACATAATGGAAAAATTGAAATATATGTACAATGTCACATATATCTTTATGAATGCATAGGCAGTCTCTGGGGTACAAGCTGCAACAGTACCCCACCCATAAGGCTCAGGTTGCGTCAGGAGCCACCGTGACAATACCGAAGCATCCGCTCAGAAGCCGTGAAAGACAAGCAACAAAAATTTGTTACTTGGCCATTAGAGGAAGCAAAATTTTCTTTTTTTGAAAAAAAGCTGCCTTGAATTCCTAATCACCATATATAAATTACACAACTCTTTGAAACTTCTATAAAATCAACTTCTGTCCATCCTGGATTTCAAAATACTAATCTTTGTCTTCTTTTATAATACTCAATAGGTCACCAATATTTATTACATGAATGGTTAAAACTATGCTGAATTCTAGATAACCAGCTTACAGATGACCCTTTGAGAAGCAACCTACACTGGACAGCACATTTCATAACTAATGGGTAATGCGGTTTAAACTGTGTCCTTACTTCTGACAAGAACCACGATGAAAATAGAGGAACCACATTCGTCTGTGTCCTTAATTCCTTACTATGTACAATAAAGTATGAGGTTACAGAAGTGAGTGTATATACTTCAAATGCTCCTTTGGTCCAAATAGTTCTGGACTCTCTTGACAGGATACAAAACAAAACTCCCATTGTCATGTGCTTGGCTACCATACCATCTACTTGCAAAATCCTAGTGCTTTGGCAATCAATTATTCTTCCTTCAGTTTTAGAAAGAAGAAATCAACAATATTTTGCTCTCCTCATCAACACATCTGAAACTACTAGAGTTCCCAACTTTGGCCAATAGTTTGTAAGCACTGATAAGGATATGTAACATTCTTGTGTAATTTCTAAGTAAGTTTCATTACTTCTAACCTCAAGATTATCATTTTTGTCCTTTTTCCTAAGATAAAAAGACAAAAATGTAAAATAGGTTATAAGGACCCCTAAAATCATAAGGGAAATGAAACTTAAGACTTAAATGTGACTGTGGAATACACAATCTATTTTAGCATACTGCGGTAAGCCACTGGTATAAAACGTATCGACTTGATTGAATCCTCTAGAGGTGACTTTTGGGGAAAAAAATGAAAAATCTAAGATGAAAATATTCTGAAATTTCGTATTATAAAGGAGATAAAATATACCAGCCTGACTTGAAAGTTGACAGAAGTAAACTTTATTAAATAGGTGCAAAGTCTAATAGTGCAATTAAGTATGGCTCACTAGATTAGAAACCTTTAAGGTAATTCACTATTCTAACTAAAAGCACCCCAGAAAACTGATGTTAAAGTAATTTTACATTCCTTATGTATAATGGTTAGAGGAACTGCAAACTAAAGGAAGTTGCACTCCTGTTCTTAAAATTTAGACTAATCAACCTCCCTTTACATTTGGCTAACGTGTAAAAAAAAAACAATTATTTTGGATTTAGTTAAAAAAATTCCACAAAACTATGAATGAGGCTATTCTAAATCACTATTCAAAATTTTGAAAACACCATGATTGAACCAAGAGAACACAAGAGGAGGTTTTAGGACCAAGTAAAGGACCATACTTAAGGTATTATCACGTATACTTGACAATATTATCAAGAATCATACTTGATAGTGTTTGGATTTTGCAATACTTTAAACTTGCATCTAAAAGACAACTTGATGGATCTTGGCTCGATTTCAATAACCTATCTAAATATCATAAACAGCATTTTAAGCTGATTGGAAAGAAACAGACAAAACTTGAGTAAAATGGAATTCTCTAAAATACTTTCTCGGAATATCGGAGGAGGGCTAAAAACAAAGGAAAAAAAGAATCAAAACAAAAACATGAGAGTACTATGTTTTACCACTGTATTCCAAACCACTATGCTGCTCAAGTAAAATTTACTTTACCTCTTCTCTTTACTACTGCGTGCTTCATATCAACTGAATGTGGCAGCTACCCACGCCAAGTGCTCAATGGGCATGTGAACGCAATGTTGTGCCATTTCCCTCTCCACAAGTTCTCTAGGGTTAAAACTACAGTTCCTTTAAATCCTCGTGTTTCACTTTCCTTTTCACAGAAATCCTGTAATGACTCTAAAGCAGTTAAGAGCAGAGCGGCCTCTACACCCAAGGATAAGGAGCACCAGCAATCACTAGGTGCGAAGGAGTTTGAAACGGAGCCCGGCGGAGTGGGACAGGGGAATCCACTACGGCTACCGGGGCCAGGCGAGTGTCCTCCGCGCCGGAGCCGCAGACAGAGGACCACGGTTGCTCCGGCGCCCGCGCCAGGACCTCTCCCATCTCGCCCTCCTGGAGACTTACCTGCCCAGCCAGGGGCGAGCGCGCCGGGCTGGCTCGACGGGGAAAGCCCCGCTCACTCTCCACTGCGGGCCCCCGGGGCCGTTACCTAACTGGCCCCAGCTCCAGGCCAAGAGGCCGCGTTTCAGGGAAGGGCATGCGCTCGCCGGCGACGCCCAAACCCCGAGCCCCGAACACCGGAGCCCGGGAGTCCGCTGGGGCCCGCCTCAGCCCCTCGCCGCGCCCCCGCCGCCGCGCGCCCCCAGGCCCCGCCTCCACCGCCCAGCTCTCCATCCTCCTCCAGCCACCTCCTGCCCACTGCGGCGCCTCCTCACCTGCCCCAGCCGCCGTCGCCCGCGCCTCCCCCGGGCCTCCCTGCGCCGCGACCCTAGCCCTAGCCCTAGCCCTAGCCCTGGCCCTGGCCCTAGCCCCAGCCCCAGCCGCCCCCGCCCCCCAGCCGCGCGCTCGTCCCCAGCGCGCCCCGCTCCTCGTCATCTGCCCCCGCCCCGAGCTTTACCTTGTAGGAGTCGGTGGCCAGGAGGATGTTGAACTCGGCTTCTGCCGCAGGATTCATCTCGGGCCGGAGGGCAGGGGCCGCGCGCCGCGAGCTCCCCGGCGCGGCTGCGAGGAAGGAGAAAAATGGGCTTCACCGCGCTCCGTTGCTTAAGTCACTGCTCGGTCGGAGGAGGAGGAGGGGGAGAGGAGGGGGAAACGGAGAGAGGGGAGGGGTCAGGGGAGGGCGGGCCCGGGAGCCGTGACGCGGCGCGGGTGACGGCTGCGGCGGCTCGCGTGCTCGCAGTCTGGGAGCTCTGGCTGCCTCCCCACATCGGTTCCCCCGCCCTCACCCCGTCACCCTCGCGGGGCCGAGAAAGGGCGGGGTGCGGCCGCGCGTGCGCAATGCGCCGGAGGCGGGGCGGGGAGGAGGACGTGAGGCACGCGCTCTTCCTCCGAGATGCCAGCCCCGGGAAGCTGGAGGCAGCGGGGCCGCCCCGGCGCGTGACCCGGGCGCTCGCCTAAGTTGGAGTTCCCAGTCCAGGCGCGGGAGGGCGGGGCCTGGAGGGGGCGTTCCCAGACTCGCCCCTCCCACGAGGAGCCGGTTCGCCCGCCCCGCCTGGGACCTTTAGTCCTACCCAGTCCTGGCCGGTTTTCTGGGTCCTCCTGAAGTCACGCCACCCGGCTGGGGGACGAGGAGCCTCCTACTACCCATCTCCCCGTCCACCATGCGCAGTTACTCACCTTTGTCTCCGGCCTGGATTAAGGATCCAGCCTTTCGCCTCCATCCCTCTTGTCCCTCCTGATCCACCAGACCCTGTCTTTAAGATCCCAGGAGCTGCGGTGAGGAGTGAGGCTGAGGGGCCCCTTTCATCTGACGCAGCGACTCCGCTTTCCTCCGGCGGCTCTGTCTATGGCTGAGCTCTTTGATCCTTTGAGGGATGGTTTGACTTTCCCCGAGCAAAGAGCCTGCGTTGAAAAGAGGGGGTGGAATTCAGTCCTCACAGATAATGAGGGGACAAGACCTAATTGAACCGAGTATTGCCGGGAAGGAAAAGGCAATGGGCCAAGACTTTGACAGGGTGCGAAACTGACTTTTATCATCGTTATAATCTTTAAATCCTGGGAAACGAGTTGGCAACCCCAAAATAAGTGTAATGACGTCTGATGACTTCACCTAAATACAGACCATTCCAAGAAAGACTTGCGCAGTTCTCATGCATGGTTGCGTTTTTGCATAAAACTAAGATTCCGTTTGTCCGCATGTTTAATAGCTTAAAAATAAATTGAGATTTTTATCGGATAAAAGTAGCCAGGAAAAAGTGATACAGTGAAAACGATTACAAGATATTTATAGACTTGTCTTTCAAGTTATTAGAAGTCTCATTCTATCTGGGGGCAGTGATGGTGGTGGTGGTAGTGGAACTTGTGAATTGAGATTCATCTCGAAACTGGAGGCACGGCTGAGATTTCTAATAAAGACAACTTCAGTTCACACTATGTCTTGAAGTCAGTACGTATTTTTGACAATCACCTCATCTACACGTAGATACAATACAGGGCAAAGATCATGGAAGTGGACGGTATCCCCAGGCACTCACCAATGTAGTAAATACTAATACACTTAGAATTATTTTCAGCAATGAGGTTTGAAACAAGAGGGCTTAATTTATTTATTGGTTGATCTTCCCTGTGTTTTACTGGGGAAAATTATTTGTAAACGCATTTAAACAAATTATTATTTTTATTTTGAGACGGAGTCTCGCTCTGTCGCCCAGGCTGGAGTGCAGTGGCCGGATCTCGGCTCACTGCAAGCTCCGCCTCCCGGATTCACGCCATCCTCCTGCCTCAGTCTCCCAAGTAGCTGGGACTACAGGCGCCCGCCACCACGCCCGGCTATTCTTTTGTATTTTTAGTAGAGATGGGGTTTCACTGTATTAGCCAGAGTGGTCTTGATCTCCTGACCTCGTGATCCTCCCGTCTTGGCCTCCCAAAGTGCTGGGATAACAGACGTGAGCCACTGCACCCGGCCTAAACAAATTATTTTTTAATATTTGATTTTGGGAGTTTTTTTATATTACTTAAAGGAGTGCAATTCAAAGAAGGAAAAAGGTCATTTTTGTCCTTAATTTGGTGTATTTTCCTTCATTTAAAATTTATATAACGTACTTTATAGTACAAATTCTTATTTGTTTAGCTTCCTGGAATTCATGTATCTATAAATGACCATTGTTCTATGCTGCTTTATGCAAAAAAGAAAGTAGGATTCTGATTATAATGTGGGCTTTGTTTATGGTAGTATTTTTTTAAGATGCAAAATTTGATCTTGCAATCTTTGAGTTGAATTTGCAGTATTAAAATAAACAGGTCTTATATCTGTGCAAAGAAAAAATATTATTGTATTGACATTGCTTGTTAAATTAAGGAGTGAGGCCTGCACAAGTATTAGTAATGTGAATCCTCACAGTAGTCTCCAGAGGAAAAAAATGACAGTGAAGTCATGTTACCAATAGGACAATCACCATTTGCCTGAGATAGAAATAGGCACATTCTCTATGTAACTACATGCCTAAGCTGGAGCAATTCAGAATTAATCGAGGTTTAGAACTATGAAATTATCACTGGAAACAGAGCCAAGATTTCATTTTGAAATGGCCTCCCCTGAAAGACAGTTTAACAGCTAGCATTAAGGTTGGACGTGGTGGCTCACGCTTGTAATCCCAGCACTTTGGGAGGCTGAGGCGGGCTGATGGCTTGAGCCCGGGATTTCGAGACCAGCCTGGGCAACATGGTGAAAACCTGTCTCTACAAAAAGTACAAAAATTAGCTGGACGTGGTGGCGTGTGCCTGTAGTCCCAGCTTCTCTGAAAGGAGGCTGAGGTGGGAGGATTGCCTGAGCCCGGAGAGGTTGTAGCATGTAGAGGACCTGAGAAACTGTTTTTCATAGGTCACAACAACATGACAAATAATAACACATAGACTCAAATGGGCCCCCTCACTTGATTCAAAGCCCTGGATTATTATACCATCCTACCAAATAGCGATCAGGCACTGCCAATTGGGCATGCAGCTCCTTGTCTGTCTCCCTCAGAGTGCTATGAAAGACCTAGGGCTCATATATTCGTTCAGGCAAAGTGAGTGTATCTGTGCCACTGCTGTTGCCACACACCCTTGCAGACAGCCTCGGCTGCACCTTTATATTTCAAAGTTGCCTCAGATACTCCAATCTGACCTGATTTGACCCCAGTAAAAAACACTGGTGAAGTAGATATGGAACTCACCTACCTGCAACCCCTGACAATGGTCTTATCCATTTCCCTTTATAATCTCCTCTCGACTCACCAATTAGCAACAATTGTCACAAAGACAAATGTAAAAAAGAGAGCTTTTAAAAATTAAACTTGGACTTTTTTTCTTATTCAAACTTCCAAGACCATTTGGGAACCTCCCAGAGTTTTAATTTCCTAGGGAAAGGCCTCATCCACAGAAAGACATGGTCTTCATAGATTCAATGATTTATCAGTGCTACATTCTGTAATGACTCAGTCGGCTAAGCCTGTACAATCACACAAAGAGAGGCACAGGAAACTATGGAGTCCTAGTCTAAATGTACAAAAATGATAGAGCAACTGTCATCCACACACAGTAAGAATGAGTGCACACAGACTGTCCACAGACATTTCATTGCAAAATGTAATTATACCCTTTCTATGGTGTCTTTGTGGTCTGACTGTGCTGCACTCTCCTAACCGGCAATGCTGAGTCGATCATCTATCTGACGTGAAACTGTCTTCAAATCTCACACAGGACGTCTATCACAATCTATGTTTGCTGCATGGCAAGTCTCGATTTTCCTGTCTCTATTAGTTGTGTTTTTGTTTTCCATTATATTCAAGCATACATTTTTCTAATTCTAACCAAATTCAATGGGAAATAAAGATAAGCAAAAATAAAAGGTTTAAATTCACCTTTAAAAGTAAGGTAAATGTGCACATTATGATGCTACATGTGGGGATTCAGATGTCATCATTACTTACAAATTTTGCTAATGGCCCAAATTTAAGATTCACTAGCCCAAATCAATGACTGAGACAATAAGACCGTTCGAAGTATATAGGAATGTCAAGAGCTTTGAAATCAGCGTTTTCCTAAGTGAGGTCTGCTTATCATTGACGTACATGAAATAACTATCAATGGTACTAAGATACATGTTTTTATCTTTAATAATTATGTATTTATCTTAAATGAGTTTTGTTTTGTTTGTTTTTTGAGAAGAGTCTCGCTCTGTCACCCAGGCTGGAGTGCTGTGGTGTGATCTCGGCTCACTGCAACCTCTACTTCTCAGGTTCAAGTGATTCTCGTGCCTCAGGCTCTTGAGTAGCTGAGATTACAGGCACGTACCACTATGCTTGGCTAACTTTTATATTTTTAGTAGAGAAGGGGTTTCACCATGTTGGCCAGGCTGGTCTTGAACTCTTGACCTCAAGGGATCCACCCACCTTGGCCTCCCAAAATGCTGGGATTACAGGCATGAGCCACTGCCTCTGGTCTCTAATGAGTATTTTAAAATGTAACTAGCACATAAAACCTGATTTTTTGTGGGAGGGGTATTATTACTTAGGATGAAGCTGAAGGTGGTGGGCACTCAGACTGGTGAACTTTACTATTTCTTTTCCTTACCTTTCCCTAACCTATATGCTGTTTTCACATCCTCCATATGAGACTGGTTTTCTTGAGGAAGCTGAACATGAAAGGCTATATGTCTGATTCCATTTATTTGAAATTCTGGAAAGGGCAAAGCTATAATGAAAGAGAGCAGATCAGTGGTTGTCAGAGACTGGGATTATGAGAAGCAGAATGACTGCAAACAGGTCTGAGGAAACTTTTTGGGGTGACGAGAATGATATATGTGGTTATACGACTGTATACATTTGTCAAAATTCACTGAATTCTAAGCTTAAAATTGGTGAATAGCATATAAATCAGATCTTAATAAAACTGAACTAAAAAAGACTGATTTTCTTGTAATCATTTTAAATATTTTCCCCTCTTCTCCCATTTTGTTTCCTCTGTTGCCATTCTAACCTTGCATTGTTACCACGTTGCTTTACGTGATAGGGGATGAGCACCATTTTTGCCCTCCTCCAAGGAAGGATAGTTCTTGAAGTTGCTGAATGTTTTCAGATGCCAAAAGGAGTCTGAAAAATCCTGCTATTGAGTAGGAGGCAGAAAAGGGAACAATCTCAATATGACTCAATTCAAGAGGAATGTATGAACACCTAGTATACAGACAGTACCATACAAAGAAGCACTGGAGGACTTTAAAAAGAAATGTTATCTTTTCCTCAGCTCTTTTTTCTAAGCAAGTGTGAAATGACTGGGGTCTGGAGTGGGGAGGGGGAGACACAACAGTATAGGTAGTTAATTCATTATTCCCAGGAAACTCAGCATTTGAGTCAATTAATATAAAGCTGCACATAGACATAACCCTTGACTAGAGGGACAGTGTCTCAGGAACAATTAAGACCTGAATAATCATAAACCAGTCCCCACCCAGCTTCCACACCATGGACTCTTCTAGATCAAGAACTGCCCCACCTGTGAAACCTTGAACTGCAGCAATGCATTTCTTGATCAGTTCATCCTGCCTTTCTAGGTCACTCACTCCCCTCCCAATACACCTAACTTTAGCTCCCAAGACCTTTGTCTCTTGCTCAGCATTTGCCCACATGACTTTCCTTCCTTTCTTATTACCTAGCCAGACCCTATTCCTTCTTATTGTCAACATCATTTCTGGCTCCTGTGTCTCCTAGCCCTCCGGTCCCCCAGATCCTTACCTTTTTTGCTCTTAGAGTATCCAGGAGACTGAGCACTGACAGGGAACATAGCCATGAGGTTGCCAACCATAGTGACACATGTAATGCTGATAGGCAATCTATTTATTTCCCCCATTCAGCTTTCCTTCTCTTTTGGTTTAGTGGTGATTTGAAATATTTACCTCTCCTCAAGCTCCTTACCTTCCAACAACTTTCTCTTGGCAGATGATGTAGTCCCCTATGCCAGTAAGAAAAACCAAGGCTATCAGGTGGAAATTCTCTAAACTGTAATATCTACAAGACCAAAGGTCGGTCTTATTTAGAGGTCTATGAGAAAAGTGTAGCACCAGGCGTGAAGTAGGGGCTTACTCAATATTTATTGAGTGAATGAAGGAGCAACTTTTTCACTGGCAAAAGCAGGATGGCCCAGTAGTAGATTATACTGTTTGCCCACAGTCAAAGCCCCTGTCTACTGGGTTGTTCTCCATATTCACAGCCCCTCTCTGTGTCCCTGTTCTTGTGAACTCAGACGTGATCGTGGGAGTTGCTCCAGCCATGAAATGTGTACCGAGATGGTGTGTTTCCCTTCCCAGCAGCAGCTTTAAGAGCTTGTGCATGGTTTGGCATTCTTTTCCTTCTGCCACCAAGACTGCAGTATTCCAGATAGGAGCTGATCCTCTCACTTAAATCCTGAAATGTGGACAACATGGAATCAAGTCAGAGCCAACTGGTTCTGGACATGGGTATAAGGGAGAAATAAATCTTTTCTGTTGTAAGCCACAGAGATTGTGGGATTGTTGCCACAGTATGACCTGGTTAACCTTGACAGGTACAGGGCTCCACACATACTGTTTTCTTTCTTCTCCTGGCTCAGGAAGCGAAGTGTTCCTCCCTTTGCCCTAGGTTAATCTCCCCAACCCCCACCAGTCTCAGTGGGTCCCTTCCCTCAGTTGTCACTTCTTTCCTCTGAACTTTCAAGCACTCCCTTTCTGTTGACTTCACCTTAGCACATAGGCATATTTGAATATCTCCCATCTTAACAAAACCAAATGAATAATCAAACTCTTCTTAGACACTACTTCCTTTTCCAGTTATCCCAACTTCTCTCTACTTTTCCAAAAAAGAGGTTTCCACCTCCCATCTGTACTTTCTTTTCTTACCTATTCTGGTCTATGTGGCTGTGGCACTGACAATTTGGCCATACAAGTGAGACACCCAGGTGAGAGGGGGTCCCTGGAGAAACTCCAACCAGACTGCCCACTGAGGGGGAGCCTTGAGAAGTTCGCACCCTTTGCAGTGGGGAGAAGCCTGGCCCCTCCTCTTCTTGAGTAGAACCTGTGATTCAAACAGCCAGGTGGGAAGCACTCTAGCAGGGGTTCTGGCCTTGTGAGAGTGTACCTGTTTCCCCCTTTTCTTCCTTTTCACCCAATAAAACCCTGTCTTACTCACCATTCAAATTGTCTAAGAGCCTGAATTTTCATGGCCGTGGGACAAAGAACGCCATCTTTAGCTGAACTAAGGAAAAGTCCTGCAACACAAGCTGGCAGACCCAATGGTTATATTTTGCAGATATTGGCTAGTAACACCAGGAAAAAATAATAATTTGTTGTCTGTGCTTCTTCTAACCATTATTCCTTGTTTTTTTCCTCTGAAACCAGGGCAAGAGAGCATTTTCTCCAAAGAAAACCTGAACTTACTATTACTTCACAGAAGTATAGCATGGAGCTTGGCTGTAGGTTCCAGAAGAAATCACTGTTACCTACCTCAAAATTTACACACACAACATGGAGTCCTAGGCCTAGGCTATGCACCTCTTTCTTTTCTGATGGTGAGTTTCCTATTCATCTATAACATCTGTTAATCAGAGGCTAGGGAACATTGCATATCCCATATTTGTCTGGGGTGTTAATCATATTATACTGTCCTGGGGCCACGTATCAGTCCCAAAATACTTTTCTCTATTATTCATGGAATGTCGGGGGGCTCCTCATGCAAAGAAGAATGCCTGTGGCCTGCTCTGAAATTCAGAATTTTGGAGTTAGACACATGGACTGGATTCTCCACAGATATGTTACACTATAAGTTGCATGTAAGGAAATTGATCTGCTCTTCAAATTTATTTAAACTCAGTAAGAATGAACATGGCACTATCCTAAAAACTGACAGCATGTCTGTGCATACTGTTTAATTAAAATAACCCAACATAATTAAAGCCCCTGGCTCTTGCCAAGGGTTTTTAAATGTTCTGTTCTGCTGAACTGCACCTATGATGCTATAGACACATAGTCATCATTCTAGATTTTCTTTTGTCTCCCCAGGTCATACCAACTTTGTGGAATAATCAACAATTTGTGAAACAAACACAATGGTTTAGGACGTAAAGTCCTCTCTTTCCCTTCCAAATTATCCCAGCCCCTCTGATACGGTTTGGATTTGTGTCTCTGCCCAAATTTCATGTTGAATTATAATCCCCAGTGTTGGAGGAGGGGCCTGGTGGGAGGTGATTGGATCATGGGGGCGGATTTTCCCCTTGCTGTTCTCGTGATAGTGAGTGACTTCTCACAAGATCTGGTTGTTTAAAAGCTTGCAGCACCTCCTCTCTTCTCTCTCCCTCCTGCTCCAGCCACATAAGACCTGCCTACTTCCCCTTTGACTTCTGCCGTGATGCTAAGTCTCCTGAGGCCTCCACAGCTGTGCTTCCTGTACAACCTGCAGAACCATGAGCCAATTAAACCTTTTATTTATAAATCATCAGTCTCAGGTAGTTCTTTATAGCAGTGTGAGAATGGAATAATACACCCTCCCTTCTCACTGTCTCAAAGACAGGAGTTCCCAGTCCCTGAGCCATGGATTGGCACCCGTCAGTGGCCTGTTAGGGATCCTGTGGTGGGTGCACAGCAGGAGGTGAGCAGTGGGCAAGCAAGCACTACTGCCTGAGCTCCGCCTCCTGTCAGATCAACTGCATTAGATTCACTTAGGAGCATGACCTCTATTGTGAACTGTGCATGCAAGGGTTCTAGGATGCATGCTTCTTATGAGAATCTAATGCCTGATGATCTGAGCTAGAACAGTTTCATCCTGAAACCATCCAACCCCCACCCCCACCCCACCCTGCCCACTGTGGAAAAATTGCCTTCCACAAAACCAGTCCCTCATGCCAAAAAGGTTGGGGGCTGCTTCTCTGAGACTCATTTCAATGCATTGATTGCTTTTGGATTTTGGCGTCATTCTCATTGCTCTTTATTCTGATACAGGGTGGCCTCTTCTAGCCTGACTGCCATCCTTCTGCAGCCACATTTCCTACAGCTGTGCTCATGTGGTAGTTTCATGCTTTGTAAATTGTACTGCCGAATAAGCCTCTTAGTCCATCAGTGATTGTCACTCTTAAACACATTTCAAAAGTATTCTGGCTTTCATGGTTCTCTCACCTCAGATACCCTTAGGACAACTTTTCAGGAGTTTACCTAGAGGATATTTGAATGGTACTATCCTGCTTTAATAAAAAGGTCCCTCCTCACTTTTCTGTTAGGATGCTTTTGGTTGTGACACAATAACACATTAAAGGTGGCTCAAGGAATAGAGATTTAATTTCCTCCACAACAGGAAGTCTTGAGATAGGCTTTCCTAGGGTTAGGTCAGTAACTCAAAAATACCAGGATTCTTGGCTCTTTCCTATTCTTTTCCTGTTATCCTCAATGTATTGAAGATTTGTCTGTGTGTGGTCACAAGATGCCTACCACAGCTCTAAGCATCATGGCCTCACACAAAAACACAGAAGCAAGAAGGGAAAGTGGTGTTTTGTTTTGTGTACGTCTCTCTTTTTATTAGGTGTGAAAACCTTTCCCAGAAGCCTCTAGCATATTTCCCTTGGGCCCTTCTGGCCAGTATTGGATATGCACCCATGCTGTATCTGCAAGGGAGGCTGAACAGGGAGAAAGCTGGCATATTTAGTTTCCACAATGGGAGGAAAGCTCTGCCAGCAAGGAAGAAGGGAGTTAGGAATGGCCATTGTGTGAGCAACATGAGTGATCACTGCATCACTGCCAACTAGGATCCCAGGTGCCTTGGGTGTCTCCTGCCTCAGAGTGAATTCTATGTCTAAATAAAGGAATCTGCCCCTACACTTGGCCTCCCACGTCTCCTTTGTTAGGAAGTAATAATTTCACCTTTCCAGACAGTTCCACCATTCCCAAAGACCTCTTAATAATTTCTTCCCACAGCCCAAGGCAGTCTTAATGCAAATAGAACTCTTAGTGACTTTCCTGGTCCTCCAGAATCAACCTGAGCAGGATATATAGATGAATATCCTACTTCCTCATTCTTCTGTCCTCCCATCCCCCCCACCCAATTTTTGCTAATTTAAAGCAACAGAAGGCCATGTTTACTCCTTATGCAGGCTCAGAAAAAATGTGTATGGGCTAGCAAAAATGTTTGTACTTTTTTCCAGGGTGATCATTAATATCTCTGAGGAGTAATGACAAAGACGACTTACTCTCACATACACTTACTGACCTAATCTCGTTTCTTTATAACCTTAAATCATGTGCTCATTATATCATTATACAGAATCTAACACAGTATCAGCTCTCATGTTGTCAGTAACTGTTGTTAGGTACAATCTAAATCCTTTTTAACATATCGTGCCTAGATTTTAAAAACTTAATGTTGGTGAAACCCTGTCTCTACTAAAAATACCAAAAAAAGTTAGCTGGGCGTGGTGGCATGCGCCTGTAATTCCAGCTACTTGGGAGGCTGAGGCAGGAGAATCACTTGAAACTGGGAGGCAGAGGTTGCAGTGAGCCGAGATTGCGCCACTGCACTCCAGCCTGGTGACAGAGCGAGACTCTGTCTCAAAAAACAAACAAACAAACAAAAAAACTTAATGTGAGCTCTTTTTGTCATTACTACCATCTGAAAGCATTTATTAGGCATCTAATTCCATGTGGTACTATCCTGGCTGGTATATAAAACAAAGCAATGCAACAAATATTGCCTAGGAGTTTAATATCAAATGTATACAGAGTAATTAATAGACTTAAAAATTCATAATTATCAGCTGACAAAGAGGGAGGGCAAGCTCAGGCTGATCTCAAAGTGGTGGCACATCTCAGAAAGGCCTTTATGCAATTTCATTAATATCTCTTGAGTACTTACTATGCTCAAGACCCTGTTGGGCCTACAGGGATTGATGTGATAAAAATCTCTGCCTTCTAGGGGCAAATAATCTTACAGGGAAACATATATTACCCAATAATAAGTTTTCCTCCTTCTAAAGGAGTTTCTGTCCCCTCAGGTATACTTTAGCCTTGCTCTGCTGAAATCTTATCATGAACCATTGCTCACTTTGTCACTTTTAGCAGCCTGTGATGCACAGGCTGTATTTTCCTTTGAGGTCATGATGCTATGTTTGCAAGGGCCTTCTGGCAGGGAAAGATGGGACAGGCTTTGCTTCTTTTAAGGCCATGTCCCTCCTTAGATGGCATTCTGCCTCATAAATTATGGATTAAGATGCAGTTATACTTAGTTGGCTGTCACAAAACCCAAAAACACAGTGGCTTCAATAACATTTAATATACTTAGAGAACAAGCAGTGCAAGAATGGCACAATGGTTCAGGAATCTATGCTGTGTCTTCTTCCTGTGCCATTCTGAACTCCAGGCCTTCATGCTGTGGTCTAAGTTGGCTGCTCCAAACTTTGCATGAATATGGCTGCTGTGTGCAGCATAGAATAAATCAGATAAGGGAGGAAGCATGGAAATGAGTCAAGTCATCATTGTAGCCTATGTGAGAGAGGATGGTGGCTTAGATTAAGATGGTAGATGTGGAAAGAGAAAGAAATGGGCAGATCTAAGATATTTGGAAGTAGCATCAACTGGATTTGTTGAGACATAAGATGTGTGTGGGACTGTGAGGGGAGATTCATGAGGGTTGTGCAGAGGGAAGAATGCAATCAATGATGACTTTTAGGTTCTGGCTTTAACTACTGGGTGATTCCATTAAATGAGTTGTGGAAAAGGAGAGATTTAGGGGATCAAATCAAGTGTTCAGTGTAGGCATTTTAAGCTTGAGATTCCTATCAGACAATATGAGAATACCTGCTTGCCTAATGAGTTTTTGACTATTATCTGGATTTTCTCCTTCTTATGTCCTAATGCCTGAATGGGTGCTCAATCCCAAAGGCTTCCATAATTAGGAATAAATCTGTGCCCCTATCCATTCTTCAGTTTTGTTGCTGGAATTTCCTGGCTATATGTTTTCAGACCAGAGTTTGTAGCTCTCAATTTCCCCAGCTCCATTCTACATGGTGCTGGGTTCCCATTTCCCTCTTTCTTCTTGAGCTTGTGTTTCTGCAGTCGTAGGATGCCTTGGGACCAAGTCAACACAAGTCAAGCTTTTGGGAATAGACTAATGACTTTTTCAAATGAAAGAAGATCTTGGAAATTTTCGTCTTGTATAATTTTCTTTTTTTTTTTGGTATTGTCCATTCATTGGGTATAGGCAAATTAAATAAATACATTTTTAGAAAATGGCCAAACAGTAAATAAATGTTAATAAGTTGGGTATTTATTATTGATAATTTCCTATTTTGACAATAAATATCTATTGCAAATGAAGGCAGAAACAAAAGGGAAGCTACTGTGTTCTTTATATAAAAAATATATTAAGGGCATCTTCATGGCCTTAGAGCATGCAGATGTAGTTCTACCAGGTTGCTCAAAGCTCATCAAGTCTGAGAAATGCTAACTAAACTGGCAAGAAACTGATTGGTCTTTTTGAGGGAAAATTTAAGAAATTGTAGTGTGGGCCGGGCACAGTGGCTCATGCCTGTAATCCCAGCACTTTGGGAGGCCGAGGCGAGCGGATCATAAGGTCAGGAGATCGAGACCATCCTGGCCAACATGGTGAAACCCCGTCTCTACTAAAATACAAAAAATTAGCCAGGCATGGTGGTGCATGCCTGTAATTCAGCTACTCGGGAGGCTGAGGCAGGGGAATGGCTTGAACCCGGGAGGTGGAGATTGCAGTGAGCCGAGATCACGCCATTGCACTCCAGCTGGGTGACAAGAGTGAAACTCCATCTCCAAAAAAAAAAAAAAAAAAAAAAAAAAAGGAAATTGTAATGTAAAATAAACCTGACTTGACAATGAGATCCTGTTATCTGTACTGACGGTATCCTCTGAAAACCAGTTTACATATCAATAATCTGCTTGATAGGTGCAGAATAAGTTGTAATATAGAGTGTTAAATGTCCTCAAAAGATATGTTCATTAACCCTTGTAAGTCTGGGAAACTAGCTGTCTTTATTTCAGGGATATTTCTGTCAAGGTTAGCACTGTTGAGCAGTGGTTTGTAGTTTTCTTTGAAGAGGTCCTTCACATCCCTTGTAAGTTGTATTCTTAGGTATTTTATTCTCTTTGTAGCAAGTTTGAATAGGAGTTCAGTATGATTTGGCTCTCTGTTTGTCTACTATTGGTGTATAGGAATGCCTGTGATTTTGCACATTGATTTTGTATCCTGAGACTTTGCGGAAGTTGCTTATCACCTTAAAGAGATTTTGGGCTGAGACGATGGGGTTTTCTAAATATAAAATCAAGTCATCTGCAAACAGAGACAATTTGACTTCCTCTCTTCCTATTTGAATACACTTTATTTCTTTCTCTTGCCTGATTGCCCTGGCCAGAACTTCCAATACTATATTGAATAGGAGTGTTGAGAGAGGGCATCCTTGCCTTGTGCTGGTTTTCAAAGGGAATGCTTCCAGTTTTTGCCCATTTAGTATGATATTGGCTTTGGGTTTGTCCTAAATAGCTCTTATTATTTTGAGATACATTTCATCAATATCCAGTTTATTGAGAGTTTTTAGCATGAAGGGCTGTTGAATTTTGTTGAATGCCTTTTCTGCATCTATTGAAATAATCATGTGGTTTTTGTCATTGGTGTGGTTTATGTGATGGATTACATTTATTGATTTGTGTATGTTGAACCAGCCTTGCATCCCAGGGATGAAGCCGACTTGATTGTGGTGGATAAGGTTTTTGACGCGTTGCTGGATTCAGTTTGCCAGTATTTTATTGAGGATTTTCGCATTTATGTTCCAGGGATATTGGCCTGAAATTTTGTGTGTGTGTGTGTGTTTCTCTGCCAGGTTTTGGTATCAGGATGATGCTGCCCTCATAAAATGAGTTAAGGAGGATTCCCTCTTTTTCTATTGTTTGGGATAGTGTCAGAAGGAATGATACCAGCTCCTCTTCGTACCTTTGGTAGAATTCAGCTGTGATCCCGTCTGGTCCTGGGCTTTGTTTGGTTGGTAGGCTATTAATTACTGCCTCAATTTCAGAACTTGTTATTGGTCTATTCAGGGATTTGAATTCTTCCTGGTTTAGACTTGGGAGGGTATATGTGTCCAGGAATTTATCCATTTTTTCTAGATTTTGTAGTTTATTTGTGTAGAGGTGTTTATAGTATTCTCTGATGGTAGTTTGTATTTCTGTGGGATCAGTGGTGATATCCTCTTTATCATTTTTTATTGTGTCTATTTGATTCTTCTCTCTTTTCTTATTAGTCTGGATAGCAGTCTATTTTGTTCATCTTTTCAAAAACCAAGTCCTAGATTCATTGATGTTTTGAAGGGTATTTTATGTCTCTATCTCCCTCAGTTCTGCTCTGATCTTATTTATTTCTTGTCTTCCTCTAGGTTTTGAATTTGTTTGCTCTTGCTTCCTTAGTTCTTTTAATTGTGATGTTAGGGTGTCGATTTTAGATCTTTCCCACTTTCTCCTGTGGGCATTTAGTGCTATAAATTTCCCTCTAAACACTGCTTTAGCTGTGTCTTAGAGATTCTGGTACATTGTGTCTTTATTCTCATTGGTTTCAAAGAACTTATTTATTTCTGCCTTAATTTTGTTATTTCCCCCGTAGTCATTCAGGAGCAGGTTGTTCAGTTTGCATGTAGTGGTGAGGTTTTGAGTGAGTTTCTTAATCCTGAGTTCTAATTTGGTAGCACTGTGGCCTGAGAGACTGTTTGTTATGATTTCTGTCCTTTTGTGTTTGTTGAGGAGTGTTTTACTTCTAATTATAAGGTCAATTTTAGAGTAAGTGCAACGTGGTGTTGAGAAGAATGTATATTCTGTTGATTTGGGGTGGAGAGTTCTATAGATGTCTATTAGGTCTGCTTGGTCCAGAGCTGAGTTCAAGTCCTGGATATTCTTGTTAATTTTCTGTCTTGTTGATCTGTCTAATATTGACAGTGGGATATTAATGTCTCCCACTATTATTGTCAGGGACTCTAGGTATCTTTGTAGGTCTTTAAGAACTTGCATTACTGGCTGGGCATGGTGGCTTACACCTGTAATCCCAGCACATTGGGAGGCCGAGGTGGGAGGATCACCTGAGGTTGGGAGTTCGAGACCAGCCTGACCAACATGGAGAAATCCCATCTCTAGTAAAAATACAAAATTAGCCAGGTGTGGTGGCACGAATGCCTGTAATCGCAGCTACATGGGAGGCAGAGGCAGGAGAATCGCTTGAACCCAGGACGGGGAGGTTGCGGTCAACGGAGATCAAGCCATTGCACTCCAGCCTGGGCAACAAGAGCAAAACTCTGTATCAAAAAAAAAAAAAAAAAAAAAAAGAACTTGCATTATGAATCTGGGTGCTCCTGTATTGAGTGCATATATTTTTAGGATAGTTAGCTCTTCTTGTTGCATTGATCCCTTTACCATTATGTAATGTCCTTGTCTTTTTTGATCTTTGTTGGTTTAAAGTCTGTTTTATCAGAGACTAGGATTGCAACCCTTGCTTTTCTTTGCTTTCCATTTGCTTGGTAAATATTCCTCCATCTCTTTATTTTGAGCCTATGTATGTCTTTGCATGTGAGATGGGTCTCCTGAATACAGCACAGTCATGGGTCTTGACTCTATCCAATTTGCCAGTCTTTGTCTTTTAATTGGGGCATTTAGCCCATTTACATTTAAGGTTAATATTGTTATGTGTGATTTTGATCCCGTCATTAGGATGTTAGCTGGTTATTTTGCCCATCAATTGATGCTGTTTCTTCATAGTGTTGATGGTCTTTACAATTTGGTATGTTTTTGCAGTGGCTGGTACTGGTTTTTTCTTTCCATAGTTAGTACTTCCTTCAGGAGCTCTTGTAAGGCCGGCCTGGTGGTGCCAAAATGTGTCAGCATTTGTTTGTCTGTAAAGGATTTTATTTCTCCTTCACTTATGATGCTTAGTTTGGCTGGATATGAAGTTCTGGGTTGAAAATTCTTTTCTTTAAGAAAGTTGAATATTGGCCCCCACTCTCTTCTGGCTTGTGTGGTTTCTGCAGAGATCCGCTGTTAGTCTGAGGGGCTTCCCTTGGTGGGTAACCTGACCTTTCTCTCTGGCTGCCCTTAACATTTTTTCCTTTATTTCAACCTTGGTGAATCTGATAGTTATGTGTCTTGGGGTTGCTTTTCTTGAGGAGTATCTTAGTGGTATTCTCTGTATTTCCTGAATTTGAATGTTGGCCTGTCTTGCTAGGTTGCGGAAGTTCTCCTGGATAATTTCCTGAAGAATGTGTTCCAACTTGGTTCCATTCTCCCTGTCACTTTCAGGCTACGAATCAAATGTAGGTTTGGTCTTTTCACATAGTCCCATATTTCTTGAAGGATTTGTTCATTCTTTTTCATTCTTTTTTCTCTAATCTTGTCTTCACGCTTTATTTCATTAAGTTGATCTTCAATCTCTGATATCCTTTCTTCCACTTGATCGATTCGGCGATTGATACTTGTGCATACTTCATGAAGTTCTCGTGCTGTGTTTTTCAGCTCCATCAGGTTATTTTTGTTCTTCTCTAAACTGATTATTCTAGTTAGCAATTCCTCTAACCTTTTTTCAAGTTCTTAGCTTCCTTGCATTGGGTTAGAACATGCTCCTTTAGTCGGAGGAGTTTGTCATTACCCACCTTATGAAGCCTACTTCTGTCAATTAATCAAACTCATTCTCCATCCAGTTTTGTTCCCTTGCTGGTGAGGAGTTGTAATCCTTTGGAGGGGAAGAGGAGTTCTGGTTTTTGGAATTTTCAGCCTTTTTGCGCTGATTTTTCCTCATCTTCGTGGATTTATCTACCTTTGGTCTTTGATGTTGGTGACCTTCAGATGGGGTTTCTGTGTGGACATCCTTTTTGTTGATGTTGATGCTATTCCTTTTTGTTGGTTAATTTTCCTTCTAATAGTCAGGCCTCTCTGCTGCAGGTCGGATGGAGTTTGCTGGTGGTCCACTCCAGACCCTGTTTGCCTGGGTATCACCAGTGGAGGCTGCAGAAGAGCAAAGATTGCTGCCTGTTCCTTCCTCTTAAAGCTTCGTCCCAGGGGGGCACCCGCCAGATGCCAGCCAGAGCTCTCCTTTATGAGGCGTCTGTCAGCTCCTACTGGGGGAGGCACAGAGGTCAGGGACCCACTTGAGGAAGCAGTCTGTCCCTTGGCAGAGCTTGAGCACTGTGCTGGGAGTCCGCTGCTCTCTTCAGAGCTGGCAGGCAGGAACATTTAAGTCTGCTGAAGCTGTACCCACAGCTGCCCCTTCCCCCAGGTGCTCTGTCCCAGGGAGATGGGAGTTTTATCTATAAGTCCCTGTCTAGGGCTGCTGCATTTCTTTCAGAGATGCCCTGCCCAGAGAGGTGGAATCTAAAGAGACAGTCTGGCTACAGTGGCTTTGCTGAGCTGTGGTGGGCTTTGCCCAGTTCAAACTTCCCGGTGGCTTTGTCACTGTGAGGGGAAAACCGCCTACTGTAGCCTCCCCTAACCAAGCTCAAGCATCCCAGATTGACTTCAGACTGCTGTGCTGGCAGTGAGAATTTCAAGCCAGTGGATCTTAGCTTGCTGGTCTCCGTGGGGGTGGGATCTGCTGAGCTAGACCACTTGGCTCCCTGGCTTCAGCCCCCTTTCCAGGGGAGTGAACAGTTCTGTCTCACTGGCATTCCAGGTGCCACTGGGGTATGAAAAAAAAAACAACAACTCCCGTAGCTAGCTTGGTGTCTGCCCAAATGGCCGTCCAGTTTTGTGCTTGAAACCAGGTCCCTGGTGGCATAGGCACTGGAGGGAATCTCCTAGTCTGCAGGTTGCGAAGACCCTGGGAAAAGCATAATATCTGGGCCGGAGTACACTATTCCTCATGGCACAGTCCCTCACAGCTTCCCTTGGCTAAGGGAGGGAGTTCCCCAACCCGTTGAACTTCCTGGATATGGTGATGCCCCACCCTGTTTCGGCTTGCCCTCTGTGGGCTGCATCCACTGTCTAAGCAGTCCCAATGAGATGAGCCAGGTACCTCAGTTGGAAATGCAGGAATCACCCACCTTCTGCGTTGATCTCGTTGGGAGCTACAGACCAGAGCTGTTCCTATTCAGCCATCTTGCCCGCAACCCCATCAATTTCTTTCTGTATTAATAACATTTTCAATATTATGCTTTCGCTGTCATACTGTCAGATTAAGCATTTTTACTGTTCTACTTTTTTCATAGATTTTTCTTCCATTAATATAAAACATTCCCCTTTTTTAATGTAATGATTTTTCATCTTGAATTTTATTGCATGCAAAATTAACATCACGGTATTTTCTTTTTATTGGCATTTACTTTAGCTATTTTCTTTCCAAAACTTTATTTCAATTGTTCTGGGTCATTTTTAGATATGTCTCTAATAAAAAGCATATGACTGGATTTTTTAAAAAAAATACTGAGTTTTTTTTCCTGTCAATAGAAGACCTTAATTCATTCATATTATTGGGGCACATCCTGACATTTTCTCTTATGCTCCCCAGTTAATATTCTCCCTTGTTAATTTTTTTTCTTTCCTCTGGAGATCAAGAGAAAATCCTAAAAGTTGACAGAGGAAAGAGGGTAAGTTGCTTACTGAAGAATAAGAAGCAGAATGTTAATGGACTTTGCATCAGCAATGCGAAATACTGGAGGACAACAAGCAGTATCTCTAGTTCTGAAGAAAAATAAATTTTAAACTAGAATTTTTAGTCAGTCACAATTGAATTCAAATTTGAGAGGTGGAAATGACATTGCTGAACATGCCAATACTGTCTACTGCTTAGTATAGAGTCGAGGAAGCCATGCTAAAAGGGCAGAAGTCTCATCTGAGGTCCCTTTCTTTTTACTGCAGTCTTTCATATTCTTGCCCAAGCATGTCCTTGCATTTGTGGATCTTGAGCGTGGAGCAGGGGTCAGCCACTATGGCCTTTGGGCAAAACCCACACTGCTGCCTATTTTTGTAAAGATTTTTGTAAAGGATGTTTGGTTGAAACATATCAATGTTTGTTCATGTATGCATCTGTGCTGCCTTCTCCTGCCCTGGAAGAGTTAATTGCTACAGAGACTGCCTGACTCACAGGGATGGGACTAGGTGAGGAAAGAGAGGTGCCCAGGGTGCAATATGGAGGCACTCCTTTTTAAGGCTGGCCCTGAACTTGCGTGACCCCGAGCATGAACACTGCCTTAAATTGTACTCACCAGCTTCCTCACGCCTAGTCCCTACTCTGCCCAAAATACTTTCAATGTGATCCTTAACAGAAATTGTTCCCCAACACCTGGTTTAAAGTATCACCACAATTGTTTGCATTCCTGGGATAATTTTCTCTTGTACAAAGTATAGACCATAGTTTCCTACCTTCAGCTTTCTCTCTCACATGCTTTTTATTTGTGATCCATTGTTTTTTAAATACATTTTTTTCTACATGTTTTGGGTAGGAGGATGGTAGATCTATTTTACAAAGAGATCTAATGACAATTTAGTCTAAAAGATAGCATTTTAATCTAAACTGCTATTCTTTTCTTGTTCCATTCAACAACCCCCCCACCCCCACAACTTTTCCTGTAGAATCTATTATTGGAAGTTTTACTTTTTCAGAGCAAATCTGACAGTTTTGCAGCAGACATGGCATGGAGTTATATATTCTTTCCCAACCACCCGCCTGTCAAGTTCCTAAAAGGTTCATAAATATGTCACTAGAAATTGTATTCATATTGATTTTTTTCCTTGAGTCCTTTTGTATTTATTGCCAAGGCATAGAATTAATATCATTCTTACCCTTGTATTGGCTGCCTGCCTTGCACAGTAAAACATCATTACTGACTTGTTTGTGTATTCAGCATCTACTTCGTGCCAAGTACAAGTGCTGTGCAAGGGGCTAGGGCTACAATGGTGATGAGAAAACTGACCCCGTTCTCGCTCTCATTGAGCTTACAGTCTAGTGTGTGAGGTAGAGATTAAGTATTAATTACAAGCTTTGGTGAGTGGCATGAAAGAATGATACGAGAGGTGCAATAATGTCTAAAGGGTGATCCTGACCTAGTCTGAGACTGCTTCCCTGAGAAAGTGATGTGGGAGCTGAAATCTGCAAGAGTAGAAATCAACTAGATACACTTAAGGAGAAGAAAAAAGAGTATTTGGGGAGAATGAGCACTTTATGCAAGTGTCCTGAGGCAGGACAGAAACGACAGAAAGATAAAGTGACCAGAAGAAAGATAGTGACCAGAGGGCTGACAGTCACTTCCATGAGGAAAAAGTATGGACAAAAAAAGGCTAGAAAAGTGGTCAGTGGCCACATCATATACATGATGTAAATTTTGGCCCTATTTTTTACAGCAATTGAAATTCAGCAAAAGCTTTTAAGCTGGGAAATGGTTGATCATATTTAAATAATAATTAAAAGTCAGTATTGTAAATGCCAGAGGAGAAAAGAGAGTGGGTGTGGGTAAAATTATGTTAGGAGTTATGGTAGGAAATGGGAAATGGTCCAGACTTAATGGCTTCCTTTTACTTGATGATCTGTGAATCAATGTCATCTGCTGAGAGCAAGGAGGGAACAGATGTGAGGAGAATGGAGAATTGAAGTCGATTTTGTGGAGCATGGGAGAGGAAGTTGACCAGAGGCATGTGTTGAATTTTGAGCAGCCTAGATTTGTAGCAATTGCTACAAATGTATGATAATCAACTTTAGGTCAGGACCACCTTTTAGACGTGATTGCACCTCTTGTATTGTTCTTTCACACCACTCACCAGGGCAGCATGGTTTCCTTTAGCAGACCTCTTCTGGCTGAGTGTAAGCTGTTTGGATAGGAAAAATTGGCTGACTGGTCAGGGAGCTCCTTTAATTTAATATGTGCCTCAAAGCTCCTAGCACAATGCTAGGCCTAGAGTAGCTACTAGTAAATATTTGTTAACTAGTTCTTCCCAGATACTTTTGAAAAAGACCTGGTCAGCTCTACCCACCATTTCTTCTCCATTCCTCCTTGGAGAGCCACTTGGCCTCCCATATTCTCAGCATCCTGTCCATGCTCAGAAAAGTTAGGTGTTCTGGAACCTTGTTCAGTAGATGCATGTTGATGACTGTTTTTTTTTGTTTATTGTTTTTGGCTCAGTGAACGAAAATAAAATGGAGCAGGACCATTTAGGTCATTTGCTCCTGCTATCATTATTCTAACATTATGTACAAGGCCATTTTCTTTTTAAAATACATTTGTGGCATGTGCTTTTTAGGGGATGGAGTCCTTTAAGTCAAGGACTGTTTGCCAATGTCGTTTTATATCTCCCCTAGATGTCTTTGTGGGATTAAATGTTTTGGCTAAAGTCTTGATCACACCCAGTTGGGGAAGATGAGGTACAGGCAGTTCTCCCTTTTCATCATTGCTGCTGCCTTATTTGGCACTACCAGTACTTCTCTGTTACCCTGAAGGCAATGGTTTCTGCATAGACTGAGATGGTGAAAAACAACAGCATCTGAGCAACTGAAGTAATACTCATGCTGTCAAGAATTTATCCTACTTCTAGGTAACTGAAAACATAGTTTTCAGAATACATTACATCTAAAGATGAGCTAATCTGTAACTGAAGATTGGTATCTCATCTTTTATCAGCCAGCAAGAAATACAAGGACCCATTGAACATTAACCAGGTAAGACATTTTACAATTAAGTAGAAAAATGTACCATTTCAAAAAAAAAGGCGCTGTTGTATCTTTTTTTGCATGTTGCTTAATAATATTATTCTGCTAAGCAAAGGTGAAAAACCTAAGAAAAAGACAATGTGAGATAAAAGACTGAACTAACCCAGTAACAAAGTACTTATGATTCTTATAATTTTTTTTTTTTAACAAAGGGAATCTCAGAATGACATTTGTACCTCAGGCCTAGAAAGCAATACATCCAAATTAAAACTCAGTGTTCTTCAGGAAGAAGAAAAATGGAATGAATTTCATGTAATACCTAGCATGAGTAAGATGCTTGACTCCATTTGTAACAGGGTCTCACTCTGTCGCCCAGGCTGGAGTGTAGTGGCACAATCATGGCTCACTGCAGCCTTGACCTCCTGGGCTCAAGCTATCCTCTGACCTCAGACTCCTGAGTAGCTGGGACCACAGATGTATGGACCTCCTGGGCTCAAGTGATCCTCCCACCTTGACCTCCCAAAGTGCTAGAATTATAGGCGTGAGCCACCATACCCAGTGGAAGATATTTCTTCTCAAAGCAAACAAATAAAAAAACAAACAAAAACTAGATGCAGTGAGAACTATCAGAAAAACAAAGACTTACACAAAAAAGTCAGAATCTAAATATGCAATTTTAAAATGCATAATGACTTTCAATAATTGAGAGAGAAGAAGAAAGAAGAATCCATTTGACCTCAACTCCAAAACATTCTTCTTTGAGTGGCACAGGGGTTGTGATGTTGGCACTATACAAAAGAAAGGGCACACTTGACCATGACTGTGCTTCTTCTCTATAGAAGGTCACTGCTCCTGAAGAGCAGCTCATCCTTTCCACAAAGCTTACCTTGGAAATTCTGGCAACTACTCTTTCTGTAGTTTCTTCTGGCCTAGAGTTTGCCAACCATGGCTGAATCACCATACCTTGCTGGTTTCCCTTAACCCTGCTCACACTTTTGTAAAACATCCTTCATGAAACTCTCTTCAATCACCTCTCTTGAGAGTATCTGTCAGTACACTGACACCATGAGGAAGAAAGTGAGACAATGCTTTAAATTCCACCCAGTGATAACTGCAGGCCATGAGGTCATGGGAGATGAGAAACATGCATCAGGCCCCGCGTCCTTAGGCCTCTCATAGTGTGCTCATCTTATTGTGGCACATATGATTCCAATGTGTGTGTTTATAGGTACAAATGATTCCTAAACACAAACATACTATTACTACCTTAGACTTAAGGGAATAAACAGAAAGCAGTTCTCAAAGTCAGATGTATTAGTCCATTTTTACACTGCTATAAACAACTACCTGAGACTGGATAATTTATAAAGAAAAGAGGTTTAATCAACTTACAGTTCTGTGTGGCTGGGAAGGCCTCAGGAAACTTACAATCATGGTACAAGGTGAAGGGGAAGCAAGGCATGTCTTACATGGTGGCAGGAGAGGGAGAGCGAAGGGAAGTGCTACACTTTTAAACCATCAGTTCTTGTGAGCGCTCACTCACTATTACAAAAACAGCATGGAGAAAACCGCCCCCATGATCTAATCACCTCCTACCAGGTCCCTCCTGTATTACAATTCAAGATGAGATTTAGGTGAAGACAAGACACAGAGCCAAACCTCATAATCACAATTAAAGCATTTAGTACTGTGATACAAGTTACTAGAAAGCTCCTTTTCTACATCTTGGCAAACAGAGGCTAAATCCATCCCTGTTCATCCCCAGCTTGGAGCCCTTCTGCAGGCTGCACACAGGCTCCCCCACCACATGCAATGGTCCTGTGTCTCTCTGTGCCAGAGGAAAAGTTGGTTATGTTGGACTTACTGAGCAATTATTCAGTCTTGAACTTTATAGGCTGATAAAATAAAATGTTGAACCACAGCCAAACCTTCCAAATCTGTCTTCTCATGTTGGGTTATGAGAAGGGACTTGTTAGATGTTTCTATGCAATGCCAATACATCTCAGCAAAAGCCCAATCCAGACACCAGGCTCACTGACTGATGATTGAATTTTCCAGTTTTTATAAAAACACCTGTGTTTGTCCATTTTGCATTGCTAAGAAGGAATACTTGAGGTTGGGTAATTTATAAAGAAAAGGGGTTTATTTGGTTCATGGTTCTGTAAGCTGTACAAGCATGGCTCCAGCATCTGCTTGGTTTCTGGGAAGACCTCAGGGAAGCTTTTACTCATGGTGGAAGGCAAAGGGAGGGCAGGCTTGGCACATAGTGAGACAGGGAGCAAGGGCAATGCCAGGCTTTTAGACAATCAGATCTCACGGTAACTAATAAGAGTGAGAACACACTCATTACCATGTGGCAGCCCCAAGCCATTAATGAGGGATCCACTCTCATGACCCAAACACCTCCAACTAGGCCCTACCTCCAACACTGGGGCTCACATTTCAACATGAGATTTGGAGGTGACAAATATCCAAAACTACATCAACACCTCTCTTGGTGCTGAAGACCACTCTTGCCTCTTGCCCTCTCAGATCCCGCTTCCATGTTGGTATCCCTTCCCTCACTTGGTCAGCGTCAAGGCTTTTCTATGTCTGACTCACCCCTAGCCCTGGGGTAGCCACACTGCACACATCAGTTTCTTCTGACCCTGCTTTCAAGTGCACATTTAAATTAGTGGCTCAGTTGTGAAGCAGGCAACACAGATTTCCAGGCTCCCCATTCTGCGTCATTTTCCCCTTTCTTTCTGGCTTCTCCCCCGTATCAAGCTTCCAAGGTCTTTTTGTTTGGAAACATACCAATTCCACCTAAAGGATGCTTTTTTCAATTATTTATATTTGATCTGAAGGTCCATTCTAGTAAGGATAAGTCCTCACATTAAATGCATACAATTTGCCTGTGGGACTTGGTGTGGTTATGGTGCTGTCATACGCTCTCCGTTCTTAGCCCAGTGTGGGTGTGCCCAGACTCCACTACTGGTTGCTGATAAAGCACCATTCTCTTTCTCAATTTAAAGCAATTAAAGAGCCCATTTCTACCCAGCACCACTCTGGTGTTGTGGCCCAGTCTATGACCCTTAATCCTATTTTACCAATAGGTGAAACCACAGTAATAGCTAGCATTTTCTCAGTGCTTTACATTTATTAATTTATATATTATGTATACAAGTTGTATGTAACTTATACTTGGTAGTTATACAAGATAGATTCTATTATCCTAATTTTACAGGTGATAAAATTGAGGTACAGAAAGTCTACATACTTGTTTAAAATCAGTTAAGAGGTGGTGGGTTTCAAACCCACTCAATCTAGCTTCAGAGTCCATATACTGGCACTCCATAAATGCCACATATCCTCTGGGCCAAGCTTAAATACCGCCCTCTCTGTTCTTTTTCTGCCTTATAGGATGGGACAAATCTCTACCCTCTGCACCCTCATTAACCTGTACATGCCTCTATAGTAGTCCTCATCTCATTGCACAGGGTTATTTTACAAGAATGCTTTCTAGTTAGATGTTCCTTGAAGGTGAGACCATGCTTCCTTTTGGTATCTCAGTACAGTGCATGGCAGGCTATATAAATTCTACAAATGTTGGCTGAATAAATCAAACTTTTCCTGGTTCCTTCCACATCCTTCAAAACTCCTATTCAGTATCTCTTTCTAATAGGTTGCTGTATGATTTGTACATCTTTTTCTTTAAATCAATGCATCAGTATCAATGGCTGATTAGAGTTCAAGTTTTAATGGGGAACTTTAACGCCTTAATAGGCTATAATAGCTAAGGGTGGGAAGTTTAGGCACTGTGATACAATGGCAGGGGAGAGATTTGTCATCAGCTGGTATGAGCCTGAGGCTAAAATCTTACCTTGTAACTGGCTACTCATTCTGTCCATTCTTAGGGCGTAACTTGGTTAGAATAACTGGAAGTTAGTGAATTTATTTCTTTTTTTGTAAAATGAGAGATTTGAACCAAATGACGTCAGCGTCCCTCTTCAGCTCAAAATTCTTTATTTGTAGGAAATTATAGAAGTAAATAAATATATTTTGAGAAGCTGATAAAAATAGGTGGAATTAATGCAGGAGTTTCTAGAAAATTGTATAAAATGTTAGTGGTAAAAGTGTCATCTGAAACTACTTGGAAAGAAATGTATTTACAGAGTTAGGTATGTGCAAAATTAAATATTTACAAGGCTATGTGTAAGCATTAAAGTAAAAACATGGTTCTGAATATGGTAAGGATGAAGAACTTGATTTCATAATAAATACTGAATTACTATTCTTCCTTCTTGGGAACACCAGCCAAGGGTTAGAAATTTTAAGGATGAAGCCATTTTAAAAATTATTGCTAGAAAGTTTTCATTTTACAAAAATTACCTAATTTGCTGTTCATACCAAGATAGAGTTTGTGTTTATATAAACAACATAAATTTAAATTAGATTTTTAAAAAAGTTCTTATGTGGTAGTGTAAGGTCCCTTCTGTGCACCTTCTAAGTGGTTTACATGGAAATATTCTTGAAGAAGCCCAAATAGATGAATAGTTTCCACAGCCTTGCAGTGCTATGCAATTCGTTTTAAGAAGATTTGAAAAAAGATAGGGTGGGAGAAGGAAACAGACATTCATTAAGTATGCCGACCAATCGTGTTCCAAGCATTGTGCTGGGTACTTTACATATGCTGTTCCATTTAGCATGCACAGTCACTTTGCCTGGTGTTTATACCATCCCCACTTAAAAAATTAGAGACTAAGTCTGTTCCTTCTTCCTAACGCTACTGTTTATTTCCTTTCTTTTCTTTTGAACACAGGCATTTTATGTTTTTAGGACAAGTTATTCTAAATAATAAAAAGAGCAACAACTGCTATTTACTGGGCATTTTCTATGTACTAAGCATTGTGACAAACATTTTACAAAAATTACATAATTTACTCTTTATACCAATCCTTTGAGGTGGGGATTACTTCACAAAAACAGAGAGATTAGATACCTTGTGCTGAATTACATGTCTAGCAAGCAGTGGAGTGAGGTTTGAAACTGGAACCATTGACTCCAGCCGCTCTACACTAGTGTCTCCATGGTTTCCATGTGGTCCACTCAATACGGTGATGAGCTGGTTCACAGGAACGTCAATAAGAAAAATAATGACGTAAATAACAAAGTATGTCATGAAAACCACTTAATGTTGGTTAATTAAATTATACAACATCTGTGGAGCTGGAAAAGAAAAATTTCAGGTTTTACAAATAGTGCCTAATAAAACAATTGAAAACACAGTAAGCGTGATTTTATCAGAGTTGAAAGTATATAAAGTGCACACAAAAATTCAGAAGTACCTTTAGTCCACGTTGTGTTTTCTTCCTGTTTAGTCACTTCCTTTAGGGAAATACTGACAAATCCCTTACAGCCCCCCATTTAAAAACGGTTTATCCAGTAGATTCTTGAAATTCTGAATAGGATCTTTAGTGATTAATTAATTGAATGCTTGGTATATTCGATTCTTATTCTCTCTGCGAGGCACAGCTCTAATGTTTATAAACCTAACTTTGTTCAACCCCCAATAAAGATAGGTTGGCCAAGTATACACGGAAATAGGATGTCTTACATTGAAAGTGCCTTTTATTATGTACTTTTTATGCTGTTCTTTTCTTTCAATTTCTCTTTCTCCAGCTTTTCTCTCATACAGTTCCTTAAACTTACTTCTCCATTCTTCTTTCTGGTTTTTCTCAAATCTTTGTTCACTTCCTCAAAAATAAAATTGGAGTCATTCTCCAAGGGTTCTTTCTGGTCCTATGTCTGTACTTCCACCTTAGAGTCAGTAATCTTTTATGTAAGTTCCCGTATCCTGACTCTAACTTCCCTGAACAAGCTCTTAACTTTCTCCTTTCTCTCTCTCTCCTTATTTTTTTTTTTTTTTTGTTATCAATTGTCTTTGTTAGAAGTTAGTCTTTTTAAAAAACATTTTTATTCCCCTCTCCTTGTCTTTTAATTGCTTCTGCCCATTTGGTTGGCAAGACTGAGTAGCCCATTTCTGCTTCTCAATTTCTGTATGCTTCAAATTAAAGAAAGTATTAATTTTAAACCTGATCCCCTTTCTGTCAATCTCCTCTTCTCCCAAGAATGGAGGCTTGGCTTCTATTGGCTTATGGTACCCTCGTTTCTTCCTGGGTGATTACAGAATAATGGGCATCAGATTGACCTGGAGAATTTTCCCATATGTCTGATCTTCCCATTTCTTTTACATCTACTCTGATATCCTGGGAATAGGGTGGTATAGGGGGTGAACAGCAGACACAAGGTTTTTTTGGCAAAGCTCCATGTGATTTTCCTGCTGAGACCTTCTCTCTTCCAGCCTACCACTGATTGGGATCCTCTACTCCAGAAGCTCCTACTGCCTAGGTCAGAAATAGATACAAGTGTTTAAGGTAGGATTCTGCCAGTTGATGAATGAGCCATCAGTTTAGCAAGCAGTGAGCAGAGCGCTTTAGGGGGCAAGACGTGAGTGGTGCATGAAAGGGATCATATGCCTCTTTTCCATTTGCTACCAGGAAATTCATGTAGGGTTGAGCCAAGATTCATTCTATTATTAAGTTAGTGTAAATGTAATTGCGGTTTTTGTTATTAAAAAAATGGCAAAAATTACAATTACTTTGCATTAACTGAATACAATCAATAGTAATTCTGCATACTGCATTTCTGCATACTTATTTAAATTGCAAGTGAAAAACACACACACAAAATGTTGTTCTGAGTTCACATAGCCTTTGGTTTGCACACAGTCTGCCCTAAATTCTCCAAGAATTGGAAGTCCACTGCATCCAAAGAAATATACTGAAACAAATGATCTTCAGGCAATGCCTAGAGATTTGTCTACCAGTTTCTCTGACTTGGACTAGAGCCTTGGATAAAAGTAAAAAAGAGACATTGTCCATGTCCAGTGAAATTGAAGGACTCAACACCAGTATCTGATGATGTATCAAGTCAACTATGTCCTCCAGAAGAACAGGAAGAAATTGATTTTTTATTTGATTAAGAGATGCAACAAATAGAAGAAAAAGAAACACATTTACTGATTGGTCTGATAGTGATTCAGATTATGAAATTGATGAGCTGAATTTCAACAAGATGTTGATTTGAACTCAGCTATCATTTTACCTGAGAAAACACTCTGGATAAGATCAAACAGGCAACCACAGGTTTCAGGCAAAAATGGCCTATGTCATTATGAATAAGACTTGTGGATTTAAGAGGATGAAAAGAAACATACAGCCATAAAGAAATCGACACGCTGATCTACAATTCACACAGAAATTCAAGGGAACCAGAATAGCCAAAGTAATCTTGAAAAAAATGAATAAAGTTGAAAGACTTGTACCTCCTGATTTTAAAACTTACTATAAAGTTAAAGTTATCAAGACAGTGTGGTACTGGCATAAAAACAGACAGATAGGTCAGTGGAACAGAATTAGGAGTCCAGAAACAAACCATGTGGTCAACTGATTTTTGGCAAGGATGCTAAGACTATTTAATGGGACAGAAGACTGTAGTCTTTTCAACAAATGGTGCTGGGACAACTGGATACCCACAAACAAAAGAATGAAATTGGATTCTTACCACACACAATATACAAAAATTAATTCAAAGTGGATCAAACACCTAACTCAAAGAGCCTAAAACTATAAAACTGTTAGAAGAAAACATAGGGATAAGTCTTTTTGAACTTGGTTAAAACATTTGTTTCTTTTATGACACCAAAAGCACAAACGACAAAAGAAAAAAATGGATTAGATTTCATAAGAATTTAAAATTTTCGGCCAGGTGGTGGCTCACGCCTGTAATTCCAACACTTTCCGAGGCAGGGGGATCACTTGAGCCCAGGAGCTCAAGACAAGCCTGGGCAACATGGAGAGACCTTATTTCTACAAAAAATTTAAAAATTAGCTGGGTGTAGTGGTGTGTACCTGTAGTCCCAGTTACTCAGGAGGCTGAGGTGGCAGGATCAATTGAGCCCACGTGGTCAAGGCTGCAGTGAGCTGTTATCATGCCACTGCACTCCAGCCTGGGTGACAGAGAGAGACCCTGTCTCAAAGAAAATACAAATTAAAAACTTTGGTACTTCAAAAGACACCATCAAGAAAGTGAAAAGGCAACCCAAGAATGCGAGAAAGTATTTGCAAATCATGTCTGATAAGGGAATTAAATGCATAAACAACTTTTACAACTCAATAATAAAAAGACAAATAACTCAATTTAAAAATGGGCAAATAATCTGAATAGATATTTCTCAAAAGGAGATTTACAAGTGGCCAATAGCACATGAAAAGATGTTTGGCATCATTAGCCACCAGGGGAGTACAAATAGAAACCACAATGAGATACCACACTACCTAGCACTGGCTGACATAACTATAATCAAAATGACAGATACTAACAAGTTTTGGCAAGGATGGAAAGAAACTGAAACCCTCATAACCTGGTGGTAGGAATGTAAAATGGAAAACAGTCTGGCAGTTCCTCAAAAGGCTAAACATAGTTATCCAGCACCTCTTATCCTAGGTATATACCCAAGAGAAATGAAAATATGTGTCTAAACAAAAACTTGTACATGAATATTCATAGCAGCATTGTGAAAGTGGAAAGAACAATGTACATCAACTGATCAATGGATAATTAAAATGTGGTATATCCATGTAATGGAATATTATTTGGCAATAAAAACAAATGAAGTACTGATACATACTACAACATGAAAACCATATGCTAAGTGAAAGAAGCCACTCACAAAGGACCACTTATTGTATGATTCCATTTATATGAAATGCCCAGAATAAGGCAAGCCATAGAGACATAGAGCTGGTGGTGGGGAGCAGGCAGAGAGGAAATGGGGAGTCAATGCTAAGGTTTCTTTTTTGTGGTGATGAAAATGTTCAAAATTGATTATGTTGATGGTTGCACAGCCTTGCTTATATGCTAAAAACCCCATGGAATTGAATACTTTAAATGGATAAATTATATCATAAGTGAATTGTATCTTAATAAAGTTGCTACAAAAATTTTTTAAATTGCTGTTATGTTTATATAGAGTAAGTCCCATAAAAATGTTCTGAAGACATTTTTCTGTGTAGAATATTAAGCCAATACTAGTGACAGCAGGCTGATGCCAAAATATTCATATATATTAAACTAGAATGCTGGAGAAAGCTTAAGGAAAAAGGTACATTAAACAGAGTAGAAGTGAAAACTACCTCTTCTCTCTGGTTTCACATAAAGTTTCTATTCTCAGCATGCTGTATGAATTATAAGAAATCGGAATTAAAGAGTAGACATGCTATTCCACGTGGTTTGGGGTGAAGAAAATAAACTTTTGCATCAAGCACGTGTTCAAATCCTAACTCAGTTTATTGTGGGGCAATAAATGACAAAGTTATTTACCTAATGGTAGGGCAATCGTTGAGGAAAACTGTTGAACTGTTTCTCATGCATAGTCTGGGGATATCTGGGTATTTTGTCTGTATGTTTTTTGTCTGGCTAGTGTCCTTTTATCCTTCGTATGGTACCAGAATCTAGAAATATCCTTGAGAGAAACATCTTTCTCCTTCTGTCAGTTCCTGTACTTTAGTGAATTTGAATTCCTTCCTGCTTTTCCGTGTAGGTGCCTGTAGCCTGGATGATCAGCACATTCCATGGTTTAGGGATGGGGCCAAATCAAATGCAGCTGGTAGGATTAATCTTATGGCCTTTGTTTGATTGTGAAAGTGGACTTCCCTCTGCTGCTGTGGGTGAGCTCGAATCTGAGAGGGTAAATGTCTGGAGTTGCTTGGACTTCTGGCCCAACTCATGAAGTCTGAGCGTGTGGCCAGTGCTGTCATGAGAGAGTGGAAACATGCAAACATCCTGGGTCCTACGGACATCATTATGGCCCTTGTTAAAGGCACATCAGCATGAGTCCTGGACTTTCAGTTATATAAGCTGAGACTTTTGCTTTCAAGCTTAAATAAGCATTGGAAATTACCTGTACCCAAATGAATCCGAAGGTAACATTACTTGCTGTTCCAGTTACTATGGCTTGTAGCAAATGGACCCAAAACTTCATGGTTTAACACAAGAACACATCTATTTTGCTCACAAATCAGCAGTCTGGGTGGGGATTGGAGTGGCTCATTTCTGCTCTATTCAGCATTAGCTGTGGCTGGAAGCTGGGGCTGGACTCATCTGGAGGTTTACTCCCTTACATCTGGTGCCTGGGCTGGGACAGCTCAAACAGCTGGGACTGGAGAAGTTGGGGCTCCATGGGTCTCTCTCTACATAGTCTCCCCATGTGCTCTCTCCAGTATGGCAGCTTCAGAGTGGCTGGATTTCCTGCATGTCAGCTGAGGGCCCCCAGGGCATGTGTCCCAAAGGAGGAGAGCAGGGGAGAAGCTCTATCATCTTTTTTCTCTTGCCCTCAGAAGTCATGGAGAATCACATACACCATAGTCTCAGGCCCACCCAGATTCAAAAGGAGCAAACATGGACCCCACCTTTTGATAGAAGAGTATCAACATCATACTACAGGAATTTATGGATTGGGATATATTGGCATAGCCATTTTTGAAAATACAATTGGCCACACACTATGAGGTATTTGTAAAGATTAAATATTTTGTCACGAGACTATCCTGCAAAAATATGATACAGAGCTGGAGACCCAAATGGGCTGAGAGACTCTAAGGAGACTGTGTGAACTGGAAAAAATTATCTGGCCAAGCCAGGGAAATGCTAGTGAGGAGAGATCAAAGAGGGAGCTGAGTGGAGAAAAGGATTACGCAAGTTTTATCATGTCTAGCTTTAAAAGCAAAAACCATAGAGGCTTCATAAAGGAAATGTACAAATAACATTTATTTATAAATCTGTTGTTGTTTCTACATATGCTAGCATTTCTGATTAAAGTTGTTTATTTTTGCAGTTATGCTTGCATAATAGGAGAGGATAAATGAACATGGTGCCAGCCTCTTCCTTTGGTTCAAAATTTCCTGTGACTGAAGTTTTACTCTTTTAATCCTGTGACTAAAGCAGAATGCCAACATTAATATTCCTAAAATGTATCTTCAATATTTTTTTGAGAAATCAATATAAGGATTTTGGAAGCTAATGCCATAAAATTACAAATAAAGCTACAAAGTGACAGCAAATGTTGGATACTTATATTAAATATGAATCAGAATATTGCTTGAGGGTTAAGATAGAATGACAAAGTGAGTAAAGCCAAGACAAACACAAAATTTACTGATTAGGCTGTTGCAATTAAATTGAGTTACAGTAATAAAAAACCCTTTAGATTCAACGTCTAAAACAATGCAAAGGAACTAGCTCTCTAACTTTGTAAAGTCATTCTGCCCCCTCTAAACTTCAATTTCCTCACAGACAAAATGAAGGTGTCTGATTAGAGCAGAGGTTTCCAATCTTTTGGCTTGCCTTGACCCACGATAAAGAAGAAACCAATTCTTTTTTTCCAATATGATTGGAAAAAGAATTGCCAATTCATTTTTTCCAATAGGATTGGAAAAAGAAGAATTGCCTTGGGCCACAAATAAAATACACTAACACTAACGATAGCTAATGAGCTAAAATAAAACCAAACACAACAGCACCTTCCTTCCAAGATGACCGAATAGGAACAGCTCCAGTCTACAGCTCCAGGTGTGAGTGATGCAGAAGATGGGTGACTTCTGCATTTCCAACTGAGGTATGGAGTTCATCTCACTGGGGCTTGTCAGACAGTGGGTGCAGCCCACGGAGTGTGAACCAAAGCAGGGAGGGGCATAGCCTCACCTGGGAAGTTCAAGGGGTTGGGGAAGTCCCTTTCCTAGCCAAGGGAAGCCATGACAGACGGTACCTGGAAAATTGGGACACTCCCACCCTGACACTGCACTTTTCCACTGCCTTAGCAAATGGAACACCAGGAGATTATATCCTGCACCCGGCTCGGAGGGTCCCACACCCACAGAGCCTCACTCACTGCAAGCACAGCAGTCTGAGAGCGAACTGCAAGGGGGCAGCGAGGCTCAGGGAGGGGCCTCCACCATTGCTGAGGCTTGAGCAGGTAAACAAAGCGGCTGGGAAGCTCGAACTGGGTGGAGCCCACTGCAGCTTAAGGAGGGCTGCCTGCCTCTCTAAACTCCACTTCTCAGGGCAGGGCATAGCTGAACAAAAGGCAGCAGAAACTCCTGCAGACTTAAACGTCCCTGTCTGACAGCTTTGAAGAGAGTAGTGGTTCTCCCAGCATGGAGTTTGAGATCTGAGAATGGACAGACTGCCTCCTCAAGTGGGTCGCTGACCCCTGAATAGCCTAACTGGGAGGCACCTCCGAGTAGGGGCCGACTGACACCTCATACGGCCAGGTGCACCTCTGAGATGAAGCTTCCAGAGGAAGGATCAGGCAGCAACATTTGCCATTCTGCAGCCTCCGCTGCAAAAGGGGTCTGGAGTGGACCTCCAGCAAACTACAACAGACCTGCAGCTGAGGGTCCTGACTGTTAGAAGGAAAGCTAATAAACAGAAAGGACATCCACACCAAAACCCCATCTGTACGTCACCATCATCAAAGACCAAAGGTAGATAAAACCACAAAGATGGGGAGAAAACAGAGCAGAAAAGCTGAAAATTCTAAAAATCGGAGCACCTCTTCTCCTCCAAAGGAACGCAGCTCCTCGCCAGCAGTGGAAGAAAGCTGGACAGAAAATGACTTTGATGAGTTGAAAGAAGAAGGCTTCAGATGATTGGTAATAACAAACTTCTCTGAGCTAAAGGAGGACGTTCAAACCCATCACAAAGAAGCTAAAAACCTTGAAAAAGGATTAGACGAATGGCTAACTAGAATAACCAATGCAGAGAAGTCCTTAAAGGACCTGATGGAGCTGAGAACCATGGCATGAGAACTATGTGACACATGCGCAAGCTTCAGCAGCTGATTCGATCAAGTGGAAGAGAGGGTATCAGTGACTGAAGATCAAATGAATGAAATGAAGTGAGAAGAGAAGTTTAAAGGAAAAAGAGTAAAAAGAAATGAACAAAACCTCCAAGAAATATGGGACTATGTGAAAAGACCAAATCTACGTCTGATTAGTGTGCTGAAAGTGACGGGGAGAATGGAACCAAGTTGGAAAACACTCTTCCAGATATTATCTAGGAGAACTTCCCCAACCTAGCAAGGCAGGCCAACATTCAAATTCAGGAAATACAAAGAACGCCACAAAGTTACTTCTTGAGAAGAGGAACTCCAAGACAAATAATTGTCAGATTCACCAAAGTTGAAATGAAGGAAAAAATGTTAAGGGCAGCCAGAGAGAAAAGTCAGGTTACCCACAGAGGGAAGCCCATCACACTAACAGTAGATCTTTTGGCAGAAACTCTACAGCCAGAAGAGAGTGGGGGCCAATATTCAACATTCTTAAAGCAAAGAATTTTCAACTCGAATGTCATATCCAGCCAAACTAAGCTTCATAAATGAAGGATAAATACAATCCTTTACAGACAAGCAAATGCTGAGAGATTTTGTCACCACCAGGTCTGCCTCACAAGAGCTCCTGAAGGAAGCACTAAACATGGAAAGGAACAACCTGTACCAGCCACTGCAAAAACATGCCAAATTGTAAAGACCATCGACACTAGGAAGAAACTACATCAAATAACGAGCAAAATAACCAGCTAACATCATAAAGACGGGATCAAATTCATACATAACAATATTAACCTTAAATATAAATGGGCTAAATGCTCCAATTAAAAGACACAGTCTGGCAAATTGGATAAAGAGTCAAGACCCATTAGTGTGCTGTATTCAGGAGACCCAACTGACATGCAGAGACACATATAGGCTCAAAATAAAGGGGTGGAGGAAGATCTACCAAGCAAATGGAAAGCAAAAAAAGCAAGGGTTGCAATCCTAGTCTCTGATAAAACAGACTTTAAACCAACAAAGATCAAAAGAGACAAACAAGGCCATTACATAATGGTAAAGGGATCAATTCAACAAGAAGAGCTGACTATCCTAAATATATATGCACCCAATACAGGAGCACCCAGATTCATAAAGCAAGCCTTTAGAGACCTACAAAAAGACCTAGACTCTCACACAATAATAATGGGAGACTTTAACACCCCACTGTCAACACTAGACAGATCAACGAGACAGCAGGTTAACAAGGATATCCTGGAATTGAACTCAGCTCTGCACCAAGTGGACCTAACAGACATCTACAGAACTCTCCACCCCAAATCAACAGAATGTACTTTCTTCTCAGCACCACACTGCACTTATTCCAAAATTGACCATATAATGCACTCCTCAGCAAATGTAAAATAACAGAAAATATAACAAACTGTCTCTCAGACCACAGTGCAATCAAACTAGAACTCAGGATTAAGAAACTCACTCAAAACTGCTCAACTACATGGAAGCTGAACAACCTGCTCCTGAATGACTACTGGGTAATTAACGAAATGAAGACAGAAATAAAGATGTTCTTTGAAACCAATGAGAACAAAGATGCAACATACCAGAATCTCTGGGACATATTTAAAGCAGTGTGTAGAGGGAAATTTACAGCACTAAATGCCCACAAGAGAAAGTAGGAAAGATCTAAGATTGACATCCTAACATCACAATTAAAAGAACTAGAGAAGCAAGAGCAAACAAATTCAAAAGCTAGCAGAAGACAAGAAATAACTAAGATCAGAGCAGAACTGAAGGAGATAGAGACACAAAAAAACCCTTCAAAAAATCAATGAATCCAGGAGCTGGCTTTTTGAGAAGATCAACAAAATCGATAGACCATTAGCAAGACTAATACAGAAAAAAAGAGAGAAGAATCAAATAAACGCAGTAAAAAATGATAAAGATGATATCATCACCAATCCCACAGAAATACAAACTACCATCAGAGAATACTATAAACACCTCTACGCAAATAAACTAGAAAATCTAGAAGAAATGGATAAATTCCTGGACACATACACCCCCAAAGACTAAGCCAGGAAGAAGTTGAATCCCTGAATAGACCAATAACAGGCTCTGAAATTGAGGCAATAATAGCATACCAACCAAAAAAAAGTCCAGGACCAGACAGATTCACAGCCAAATTCCACCAGAGGTACAAAGAGGAGCTGGTGCCATTCCTTCTGAAACTATTCCAATCAATAGAAAAAGAGAGAATCCTCCCAAACTCATGTTATGAGGCCAGCATCATCCTGATACCAAAGCCTGACAGAGACACAACAAAAAAAGAGAATTTTAGACCAATATCCCTGATGAACATCAATGCAAAAATCCTCAATAAAATACTGGCCAACTGAATCCAGCAGCGCATCAAAAAGCTTATCCACCACCATCAAGTCAGCTTCATCCCTGGGATGTAAGGCTGGTTCAACATACACAAATCAATAAATGTAATCCATCATATAAACAGAACCAAAGACAAAAACCACATGATTATCTCAATAGATACAGAAAAGGCCTTTGACAAAATTCAGCAGCCCTTCATGCTAAAAACTCCCAATAAACTAGGTATTGATAGGCTGTATCTCAAAATAATAAGAATGATTTATGACAAACCCACAGCCAATATCATTCTGAATGGGCAAAAACTGAAAGCATTCCCTTTCAAAACTAGCACAAGACAAGGATGCCCTCTCTCACCACTCCTATTCAACATAGTGTTGGAAGTTCTGGCCAGGGTAATCAGGCAGAAGAAAGAAATAAAGGTATTCAATTAGGAAAAGAGGCAGTCAAATTGTCCCTGTTTACAGATGACATGACTGTATATTTAGAAAACCCCATCATCTCAGCCCAAAATCTCCTTAAGCTGATAAGCAACTTCAGCAAAGTCTCAAGATACAAAATCAATGTGCAAAAATCACAAGCATTCCTATACACCAATAACAGACAAACAGAGAGCCAAATCATGAGTGAATTCCCATTCACAATTGCTTCAAACAGAATAGAATATCTAGGAATCCAACTTACAAGGGATGTGAAGGACCTCTTCAAGGAGAACTACAAACCACTGCTCAACTAAATAGAAGAGGACACAAACAAATGGAAGAACATTCCATGCTCATGGGTTGGAAGAATCAATATCGTGAAAAGGTAATTTATAGATTCAGTGCCATCCCCATCAAGCTACCAATGACTTTCTTCACAGAATTGGAAAAAACTACTTTAAAGTTCATATGGAACCAAAAAAGAGCCCATATTGCCAATACAATCCTATGCCAAAAGAACAAAGCTGGAGGCATCATGCTACCTGACTTCAAACTATACTGCAAGGTTACAGTAACCAAAACAGCATGGTACTGGTACCAAAACAGAGATATAGACCAATGGAACAGAACAGAGCCCTCAGAAATAATACCACACATCTACAACCATCTGATCTTTGACAAACCTGACAAAAACAAGAAATGGGGAAAGGATTCCCTATTTAATAAATGGTGCTGGGAAAACTGGCTAGCCATATGTAGAAAGCTGAAACTGGATCCCTTCCTTACACCTTATACAAAAATTAATTCAAGATGGAATAAAGACTTAAATGTTAGACCTGAAACCATAAAAATCCTAGAAGAAAACCTAGGCAATACTATTCAGGAGATAGGCATGGGCAAGGACTTCATGACTAAAACACCAAAAGCAATGGCAACAAAAGTCAAAATTGACAAACGGGAGCTAATTAAACTAAAGAGCTTCTGCACAGCAAAAGAAACTATCATCAGAGTGAACAGGCAACCTACAGAATGAGAGAAAATTTTTACAACATACCCATCTAACAAAGGGCTAATATCCAGAATCTACAAAGAACTTAAACAAATTTACAAGAAAAAAACAAACACCCCATCAAAAAGTAGGCAAAGGATATGAACAGACACTTCTCAAAAGAAGACATTTATGCAGCCAACAGATACATGAAAAAATGCTCATCATCACTGGCCACCAGAGAACAGCAAATCAAAACCACGAGATACCACTTCACACCACTTAGAATAGCGATCATTAAAAAGTCAGGAAACAACAGGTGCTGAAGAGGATGTGGAGAAATAGGAACACTTTTACACTGTTGGTGGGAGTGTAAACTAGTTCAACCATTGTGGAAGACAGTGTGGTGATTCTTCAAGGATCTAGAACTAGAAATACCATTTGACCCAGCTATCCCATTACTGGGTATATACCCAAAGGATTATAAATCATGCTGCTATAAAGACACATGCACACGTATGTTTACTGTGGCACTATTCACAATAGCAAAGACTTGGAACCAACCCAAATGTCCATCAATGATACACTGGATTAAGAAACTGTGGCACATATACACCATGGAATACTATGTAGCCATAAAAAAGGATGAGTTCATGTCCTTTGTAGGGACATGGATGAAGCTGGAAACCATCATTCTCAGCAAACTATCGCAAGGACAGAATACCAAACACTGCATGTTCTCACTCATAGGTGGGAAATGAACAATGAAAACAGCTGGACACACACCACGGCCTGTCGTGGGGTGGGGGGAGGGGGCACGGGGGAGGGGGAGGGATAGCATTAGGAGATATACCTAATGTAAATGACGAGTTAATGGGTGTAGCACACCATTATGGCACATGTATACATATGTAACAAACCTGCACGTTGTGCACATGTACCCTAGAAATTGAAGTATAATAATAAAAAACCCCCCCACACAACAAAACAAAAACAAACCCCCCCCCACACACACACATACACACACACACACAAATCTCGTAATGTTTTAAGAAAGTTTACAAATTTGCATTGGGCTTGATTCAAAGCCGTCCTTGTGCCATGGGTTGGACAGGCTTGGATTAGAGGTTCTTGACTTTTGTGGAGAGGCTGTCAGACATTTTTCATAATCCGATGAGAGCTCTGGACCTTCATCCCTGAGAAAACACATAGACACAAAACATTTTCCATATGGTGTCAGGGGCTCAAGATGGGGGACCTACATGGTTTGTGTCCAGGTTTAAATTTCTGGGCCCATCACTTCCTCTATCTTCTTATTCTAAATTCCATGATCCAGGATGGTTGATTTTGGCATAAATTTCATACCTTCTGAGCTTTGGAAGAAACCCAAGCCATCCCTCAAGTTCAGTCAGTGCTCTGACCCAGGGCTAGCTTCATGAGTGTGTTTCCTGTGCAACTAACTGCACATGGCCTCGTGCTCAGAAGGCCTCACACTTGCTTTACTGCTCACCTTTCACCATCTTGACATGCTGAATAAATTTTTGACATTTTTATTTTTTACTGGGCCCCCAGATGATGCATCTGGGTCCTGCTCTGGCAACCTTCTGAGTCTCAACCCTCTCTTCCCATATTCCTGAGAAGTAGTCATCCACTGTCTGTGTAGACTCATAGAGCTAAGCGGAACTCAACACTTTCAAAGCTGCCCACGTCAATTCCAGGCAGACCAAATTGTTAGAAAATTTGTTTTTATGCTTTGCTGGAATCTATCTCTTTATAGCTAAACATTGATCATAGTCTTCTATGTCTTGTGTGATAAGTTTCTTTCTACATAAGAATATTTTACATATTTGAGGACAGCCACCATTCCCCAGCCCCTAGAAGAAACCTAATAAATTAATGAATTTGGTATTCTTTTGCTTGACTGATTCATGGAAAGACAAAGGCTGAGGTAAGCTCACATGAGATGAATTCATCTGGAAGGGCCAAATATGAAAAGCAAATAAAATGATTAGGACGGATGCCCTAGGATAAAAGTCAGGAGAAAATTAAAGGGAACAGGAGGCCTTATCCTTCTGAAATGGAAAGAAGCCTTAGGTTTTTTGCATCACAAAAAATCCCCAAAGAATGCACTATGCTGATGCAAGTTGCTCTCATTTTGAAATTAGTGGTGTTGAGGAATAGATCTCTTTTATTGTAAGAGAATGGCTGACTTTTTTTTTATTACTTCCAAGGCTTTCATTTTTAAGTATCTGAAACAAGAAGATAGCATAAATAAGTAGGCTTTAACATCACCATGCCAAATTATGCTTATTTATTATGTGCCCTGACAGAACATGACCTTTTAGACAGGGATTTGTATTTTATTCACCTATATACTCTGGTATATAGTGTAATAGCTAGCACAGAGAAAGCTGTCAATAAATGTTTGATTCTATAGTATGTTTCTGTGTCCAGAGAGAGTGGCCCTCCTGTAGGTACAAGTGTGCAAAGATGGTTCCCCATGTTCAGGTTGGAGTAGAGGGACCAGTCCCAGCTACCACACATCTAATCCCTTCACTGGACATCAGTGCTGACAAGGTGGGAGGCCAAGCAGGGTGGGGAAGCTGGGAGGAGATCATGGGACAGCTTTAAGGATGACTTTTTCCTTTTTATATGTTTCTCATCACAAAGAGAAAGGTACAACCTACTGTTAGTGTGCCCATTGAAAGTGTTTCTGAGAATATAAATTTGGACTAGCATTTTAAATTGCACTATCCTTATATCCAGATGCTGCATTTTCAAAATAACCTTCTTTCTTTTCTTTTTTCTTTTTTCGGTGTTGTTGAGATGGAGTCTTACACTGTCACCCAGGCTGTAGTGCAGTGGCACCATCAAAATTCACTGCAGCCTCTAAAGCTCCTGGGCTAGAGGAATCCCCTTGCCTTAGCACCCCCCAATAGTTCCTTCTTTCTATTAGAAAATTTATACATAAACCCTGGCCAGTAACTTGGTCTCCATTCATTCTTTTCTCCAACGATCTATTAATGATCCTATACTTTTAAACTGTTTTAATTATTTTTTAAATTAGCTATCATATGGGCCAAAATGTAAAGAATCTAATAGAGCATATGGTGAAGTTTCTTTGTTACCACTGGAGCCTGGCTATTCCATTTCCTCACAGGCAATCAGCATTATTAGCTTCTTGTCTATCCTTTCTTAGTCTTTTGAGTAAATATGAACAATTAAATCTCAAATCTCTTCTTAACTAAGAATGGGGCTGTTACTAAGGTCGTTTGTTTGTTTTGTGTGGGGTTGACAGTGTATGGATTTGGCCTTGTCTCTCTTTTTATGGTTTTCTGTTTTGATCTCCCATATTTCAGATTTGTAAAACAAGCTCTGAGCAGCCAGTGGTCCATTCCCATGTGCTCTCTGTCCCTCTGTCCTCAAGGGCAGAGTGAGCAATGTCACTAAGTCTTTT